>NC_080431.1:33714736-34069236 GCF_028018845.1 Melospiza georgiana
TGGTGTCCTTTCAACAAAGGAATATAATATAAGAGATATATCTAAAGGGATAAGACTTCATACTGTCCTTGAGGATCATCAAGTGAAGGTGCTTTAAAATGTAAATACTACAAGGGGAATAAATTACAGAAGCATATACTGAATCACTGATGCTGCTTACTCTTTTTTAGCTATAATGTGTGTATCCATCCCATTTCCCTAAAGAAATTAAATTAAGAAGTTCCCTTTCCATCTGAGTGAGCAAGAACAGCATTTTCTCTTTCTTTTCTACAAGGAGAATGACTACTGCTCTAGAGACCAAATAAAGCAGTGCTGTTGGAAATGTGTCTGTTACTCCAATAATTACAATGTTTTGGGCTAGTAGCTGCCTTATCTTTCATTAGGTCATGCAAGGAAATTCAAAAGGCAGCAAGTGCAGCCCCTTCAAATTTGAAGGCATAAGATGTCACCACGACAGGATATTTGGAAGAGGTTTAGAAGCTTAGGGTAGCATAAAAAGCTATTAGGACCATTTTGTTCAACTTTTTTCCCCAATTTTTTTGAAATAAGGTGTCTAATAACTGTCACATTCCACCTAAATTGCAGGATCAGATATGAATCATTAACATGTGAATAGGCACAACAGTCTTGGATTTTTTTCTGCTTTATCATAAGCTACAATCTTATTTTCCTTCCACTGTCTTGTTCAGAGAATTGGAGAAAATACATGGAGAGATGAAAAATGTCATTTTCCAAGAAACACTATTTGGAATGGAATTAGTAAATTGGACAACACGGTCTTTAATCTGAATTTTGATTAATCCTCTCTGTCCTTGCAGGTCTCCCTTTTCTCAGATATTATCTCTTTCACTCTTTGCATTTCTCCATTTTCAGCTAAAATATTCTCAGCATGGAGTGTTTTAGGCACACTGTACCAATGTTTCTTTTTGCCAACAAAGTTTCACACATTAATCAAAAACAATTTAAAGCATTTCCTGTTGACATTTAGTTCAAGAAAATACAATGACTGTTCTCAGTAAACAAGTTGGAGGAGATGTTGAAATAGATAATAGTATTTCAGGGTAGACAGCTTAAATGGAAATGAGGCTACTCCATGGAACAACAAAGTGGAAGCAATTTGAATTTCACTTTGCAAAATCAGTTTGCTGATACTGCATCATAATTCGAAGTCTTAATTCAGGCACCTGAAACTGTCTAAATGCCAAATGAGAGAGATGGACATGTCCAGGTTTGATATATCAGTCAGGTATTAGGACGTCTAAATCAACTGAGAGAAAATCTCAAGAATCTTTTCCAGGCTAATCACTATTTCAGATTAGCAATTTGTTTGGCTCTATGTTTTAGGATTTAAAAGTATTTGAAAACATATCTTAGTTTTTATTGTTGTGTTAGTATTTAATTAGCCTAATGATGAAAATCTAGCCTGGGAAGGAAGTCACCATGGATCACAGCTCTTTCATCTCAGAGGCACCACACTATTTTGGAAAATAGCTTAAAAAGGAATACCACTTAAAAATACCTTTAGATGGAGAAGTATCTTCAATACAGAAGTGCTTACTTTCTACTGAATTTCAATTGGACTGAGACCATACCAAGTTGCTGGAGAATGTGTGGGGATCTTACTCAAATTTGGGATTTTTTCCAGTAAACTAACCTTGCCATTGGGAAACGCTGAGTTATCAAAATTGAGACCTCTTGCCTTATGTGATTATACTGGGTCCAGCTGGGATGAAGCCAAAATTCTTCACAGTGGCCCATGTAGTGCTGTATTTTGGTTTTGAGACTGTGTTGATAATACACCAGTTTCTGCTATAGCTGAGCAGTGGCTGCACAGCATTGAGACTTTTTTTGTTTCTCATGTTGCCTCACCGTAAAATAGCCCAGGTGTAGGCAGGAGGCTGGGAGAGAGCACAGCCAGGACCGCTGACCTCAGAGATATTGGCTATGCCTCAGTTTGCCTGTGGCATGGGAATTGATTGTCTTTTCAATCTCTATGTTTGGTTGGGTATTTTTTTAATATTTCCATCACTTATTAAATTGTCTTTATCTTGACCCAAAAGCATTCTTGCTTTTGCCTTTCAAACTGTTGTCCCCATTCTGATTGAGGACTAGTGGATGAGTGACGGAGTCGGTGGTGAGTTAAGGGCCAGGGTTAACCCACCACACTGATAAAATGATTATAGCAAGGACATTTTGAGAGCAAAGATGAGGTTTTGTAGTAAAATAAAAGCAAGGGATTATTCCTTTTCCAGTCAGCTCTGACAATCTCTCTCTTGCTGGTGCTTTTTCTAGTTAATATGTTCAGCTAAACACTCATTAGTGGAGAGAAAACATAGGATAAATTAATTCTAACTCTCAGAACCTAGAGTTATCTTGAATTGTGAAAGTAAAGGCTCAAATGCCTTTTCAAGGAAAGGGTTCATTACTTATCCAAGGTGGAATAGTTCCAATGGGAGAGGTTGCAATTTCCTTTCCTCCCTGATTATGGATTTCATTTGGAATGATAAAGGTGTAGGCTAAAGTACATGGATTACAAATCATTCTTTCTCATTTATATAAATTTGCTGGTCACTAATCTAGTGAGAGGATAAGACTGGAGAAAGTGTTTTACATCTTGAAACTTTGACTTGGCAGAAAGCTATTTGTTCTCCAGCTATATTCAGTTCTCCTTCAGCAAAATATCTCCCAGTTCCTTTATAAGGATATTGAAGCTTCATGGGATTCTTTCGAATGAAAGGTATTATAAAACAAAATAATTACATAATTATCTGAACATAAAATACTCTTACTCAATTCTTATTCAATTGAATTTTGAAAAGTGCAAAGGACAAAAATGTGAATGTCCTTGGACCTGGATGGTCCTTGCATTGAAAATTTAATTTTCTTTGAAGGTCTTTCTTTTCCCTCAATGTCCATCTATTCAAAGTTAATTTAAGACATACCCTACTGAAATGCAATGGTAAAAGGACTATCTCTAATGGTGTCTTTGAAAGTTATGAAATGCTGCATAGCCCTCAGCAGTCTTCAGTAAATCTATTTTACTGTTCCTTGTAATATTTATCATGCTTCACTTTGTCTAAATAGGTATATGAAGAGCTGGAACACACATACACAGAAGTGCTCAAAACTTTTGCACTCCTGCAATCAAAATGTTCAATGGTAATAAACCAGGCAAGTATGTGGAGTTTGCTTGACATATCCAAGTAAACAATTTAGACTAAAAATAAATCAACAAAAGTGAGACATTTTTTACTGGATCTCACAGAATCAAAACTTTTATATTGGGAATTATAACTCCACCAAGGAGGAGACAAGCTTACACATATGGGTACAAAAATTTTTGTGTATGATTAAATATAGGTAAGTCTTAAGAAAGATTAATATTTCACAGAATCACAGAATATGCTGAGCTGGATGGGATCTAAAAGAATCATCGATTACTAAGTCTGTTTAACGCAAACTGTATAAATTAGAAGTAAAATGAATGTGTGTCTTTGGAGATTCATAGATACACTATCCCCACTTAGGCCATAACCTTGCTTTGGTGATACACAAGTTCAATCCTGAATACCATCACTTTTATTAGTAGAAAAAAAATCTGAGCTGGTATTTAATGAAAATGCAACATGACACAGGCATCAATTTAGAAGTTATCTGGGTAGTATTTTGATCTACATAAACAAGCAGCTCACAGTCAGCCCTTGGATAGAGATTAAATAGTCAGAGATTTCTGGGTTTAATATTTATATAAAACATACTGAGAATACCCAGGTTGTCTCTTAAGTTTGCATGTTCAGCCTTGTCTCAACCTTTGCTGCAATGAAAATATTCAGACTCAAAGTTTATGTCATTATCTAGACCCCAGATTGTTCCATTTTGTTTTTTTCTCTTAGGAATTCTGTCTTGTCCAAAGAGAAAAGAAATTCTACAAATTATATCAGATATTAGTATTGAAGTTATTAGCAATACATAGAAATATTGTATCTTGATAAGGTATGGGTTGCACAATACAAGTGAAATACTTTGGGAAGATCATTGAATTATATTTAAAGGGCCTGAGAACAAGGCTTGTAACAATGGGAAATTCTCATTGCCAAAAAGTCAAATGTAGGCCTATAATTTCTTCATTAAAACATATGATTTATGTTAAAATATCAACTAGTTTGAAATAAAATTACAGAGATTAGGAAATAACTTTGGTACAGTTTAGATTTTACCAAGTGAGAAATTTATGATACTTTCCTTGAGGTTATTTTCTCATCACTTTTGCTGACCCACAACCACCTTTGCAGAGCTATTTACACAGGAAAGGTAAACACTGCTCTTTTAAGCTGAAATCAAAGTACTGTAAAGTAACTAGCTGTGTTTCTGACTGCATGTTATCCCATCCCTTTAGCTCAAACAGTATCCTACTGTAGAGGTTCTAAATGAGCCCTTGGCTGGAAAAGGATGTCCAAGGGTCTGATGCGAAGGTAACTGAATGAAGCAACAGCTTTTGGGGCTCCTGATGAGTAAAGAGCATGTGCACTGTAGCACCAGCTTCAAGACCCAAGGCATGTTTTATTCATACACCCGGACAGAAATGCAAAACAGCATCTGCTGCCTTGTTTCTGTCCTTTCCCTCTTCCTTCTGGACCTGAGGAAACAATGAACTGCAGTTCCTGGGCTGACAGGGCAGAAATATGCTGGGTCTTTATTCAGCTTCTGCAAGGGAGAAAATGAAGGGAAAAGGCTTCTTTTTTTCCACATCGCTCTAATTGTGGATGAGGGAAAAGCAGAGTTAGGTCATGCATGACAGAAGAGATGCTCCCCTGAATCTCTCTGTAAAGGGCTCTGTTGGATACAGCTGTGAGTTTGTGGATGTCTATGATGAAGCATCACCAGGAGGTTTTTGCTACCCTCAGTGCTGATATGTACTTAGTAAAACTGCATGCACAGATAATGCCCTTGAATTGCTATTCAAGATGCCAATGTTAATACAAATCTGGAATGTTTCTAAAGGGTAATAAAAATGTAAAATGAAATAATTCAGCAGACTTCAGGTGACATCTCTGTCCTGTGCAATTTACCACAGGAAATAAATCACTGAGACAGAAAACATATGCAGTGGCAAAACATGGGCACTTGTCACATCAGTTCAGCATCAATCCATATCTGTCTAATTAATTCAGGCTTATATTCGCTTTTCTTCACTGCAAACTTTCTTTCTGTTGAAGAATTTTTATGGATTTTTCAGAGCCCATAAAAAACTTTATATTTTGAATAACAAAATTGGTAGATATCTTGTTTATCTAGTAACAAGAGAATATCTTATTGTTTCCTAAATATGTAAAAAAATCTTAATGCTTTAGACTACAAAGTTACCTATAGTGGCTTTTAAAGTACACCATGTTGTCAGGAGCATAGAGATACTACTGAGACAGCACTGGAGGAGCATTCAAGTGAAAATTTGTTTCAGACTTCTATTGACTGTGAACACTCTTAGGCAGTGCTTTCTCCCTGATGGCTTTTTCATGATTTCCCCACTGAATTTTTTTCTTAATACATTGGGATTAGTAAATAAGCCATTTCATTTTTATTTTCCCTTCTGTGAAATGCTTCCCAAGTAACTTGATTAATGTTCAAAACCAATATTTGAGCAGCCACATAATGTAATTAAAATTTCATAAAATAGCTATAATCATCTTAGCTTGGTAATAAGCAACCTTATTTATCAACAAATGATTTCTTTGGATTTTCAACAAGCACTTTATTTAGCTAACTAAATATTTTTTTTTCTGGAGGAGGCTTGTGTTTTAAAACAGACAATTGAAGTCACAGCCAGAATGCCTTGCTGTACATACCCAGTATTTAATCACAGGAGGTTTCAGCTGTGTGCACATTGAAGTTAGCTTGATTCATCCAGGAAAGATGCATGACTGAGTTCCACTTAAAAACTGTCTGCCCAAACTGCATTTTTTTATCTTGAAGTGATACTAAGTGCACAATGATCCAGTATAAAGGTAGAATATTATGTGAATAGGATTTTTTTTTTTTTTTGAGCAATGTGCAGCACTGTATGGGTATCTTTAACACCATATGGGCCTTTGCTGCCAATAACAGTGACTGTGATATCTGCTGGAGAACCTTAAAGCAGAAGAGAAAGGCATTTTAACTTTTTTTATTGCTCTTTACATAAGCTCTATCTCCATATTGTCCCTACAGTCTAGTTCTTTTTGACACTGAACGATTTAAAGTGCAGTCCTACTTTAAAAGTGCTTTTGCAAAAAATGGTAGCATAAAGTTATCTGTTATACCCCAATGATTTCCAGATCAAATTTCTTAGCTTGCTGACTAAAATGTCATTTTTTTCTATGCATCTGTTCTGCAAGCCTTCCAGGAGTCTGGAAAGTAAACTGTGTTGTTTCATATATGCACAATACAATCTGAAAACCCTTCTGCTGGGCAAATGCTTCCTTCTGGTACAACTGTGAAAGACAAAGCATTGCTTTCAAATCCTGCCCTCATTTACCTCCCTCCATGTAGCCTAGGGCCCACAGTGGGTTTGGAAAGGAACTTCTTAGTACTTGCTTGAAGCTATAACAGAGAGGACACTGCATATTTAACTGTTCATAGTTATGCTGATGACATAAACAGTAGAAAAATGTCTCACTTTTCTACTGCTGAACACATTCAGTTCTGTAAGGATGACAGGATTGGAAAGGAAAAATGATTAAAAAAATAGTCCATTTTTCAGAAGTATAACTAGAAAAAGCTGCTTGTAGAGTGAAAGGGTCCCTGTACACTACCAGTTTTTAGGAAAGATAACCATCAAATATTATTCCTCAGTTCAGTATTACCACCAGGAAGCTTTTCCTTTGTGAAAATACCAGTTGCAGCAGCTGATGATTTGTGACATTGCGCTGTAATCCAGGAGGAACTTGGAATATGACCAAAGGGCATTACTAATATTCTGCATGACTAATTATTGAACCTTCCTCTGGGTTCAAACTTCCCAGTGTTTGCACAGATGATGCCTTTGTTCATCCATCATTTAAAATGTCTTGTAGCTGGAAAGCTAACAACATTCATAAAAGACCATTCATAAAGCCTGCTGGTGGCGGGGGAGGTGGAGTGACAGTTTGCATTTTTCTGGTCTTTTAACTTCCTTGCTGCTGACCGTGATTACAAACTCTGTGTAGCTACAGCCACTGGGAAAGTCATATTTTTTAGTTAGAGAAGCTCAAATACATTACATTAAGGCAACAGTAAACAGACAAACCTAGCTCTGCTAAAGAAAACCCGGTCCTGTCAAGCTGGAACTTGTTGGATCACACTGTTGCTTTCACCAGGTCTTTACAAATGGAAACTGGAAAGTTACGAAATGGAGGAAGAAGTGAAAATTGTCCAAAATTTAACTTGACCTGGAGCTGGGATGCAGACTAGGTGTGCAGAGTTGGAAGCTGCTGGGTTCTATCTTCTAGTTATATTTTCATTGATTACCATAGCGTCAAGGAAAAAATGAAATTTGGAGGCACCTCTGGAAGGTAATCTGAAAAAAAAATGTTCTGCTCTGCTCTATCTACAAGGGAGAGGCTGAACAAGAATTTATCTATCACAAGATGTAAGTTCTGTGGAAGCTTGACTCCAGGACCAGTGTCCATTGACCTCAGTGCTTTCTTCTCATTCTGACCTCTGTGAATTGCCTATATCTTCTTGAATTAGTAAACAAGAATTCCTGATATTTTCCAGGTTTTATGCAAAGCTCCTGGAGAAAGGAGACTAGATTTAAGGATTGGTCTTAAACCTCATAAAAGCATTCATAATGTCAACAGTTGTAATAATCCCTGTAGTTTGAAATATGTCGCTATGAAAAAAGCATCATATCAAGAAAAGTATCTGAAAAGTCAGTATTTATTTTCATGGACTTTGCTTTGTATCTTGGACATCAAGCTTAAAGCTCCAAAAAAAATATTCCCTTCAGAAAACAAGGAGGCACTAAATTTCCTATCTTCTTTCAGAGTGCCTTTCTTCTACACTCAATTTCCTTTTCTTTTTCAGCAGCATTCTGATTAGCATTTCTTCACAGAAAATCAATACTTATTTCATAAGAATGAAACTGACTTTGAATTTTAAATGGAAATTGAACCTTACAAACCTTTGATTCCTCAAATATGAATCTGTTAAATGGACCCCAAAATGGACTCCCAAAATGCCTGTTTCTTGCCTGATTTAAAGAATTATGTGCACAAAAACATAGAAGGAAGTTACTGGAGAACTCATGCACTTGCAGAGTAGATAAGAATTATCCATGAGCAAATTCTGGGAAAGCCTAATGCTGTGTTAAAAAAAGAGGTAATTATTGAACCACATCCCTCCTGATGTTCTTTTCTGTTTCTTATTTGAATGACAAAAAAATTTGTATGCAGAGTGCGTGGTGCGTGTTAAATGCATATATGCATGCCTGCCTAAGTGCACAGGTGTCTGCACCCAGCACATGGGGAGTCTTTATGACTTATGTCTTGAAATTCTGTTTCTGAAAAGAGAAAAGAATAGCATGCTAAAAATAAAATACTGCTCAATGAAAGACAGACACATGATTTGTTGATATCTGTGTAGCTATCTCAAAATGTTTGCTAATTTTGGAAATGCAGGTGCTGACTGTAGGAGTTGAATACATGATTTTCACTGGCTACAGGAAAATGGATTTTAGTATTTAATTCTACCATGTGAAGATCAAATGCAATCACTGGTGCCCAGTACTTGCTCCTGCATACAACCACATTGGTAAAATGTTATTTACAAGTCAAAGTAAAAACACCCAGCCCATGTTTATTATGTTTTTAGTAACTGGATATTGTGAAGCAGAAATTACAGGAGTTGCTTCATTAGAAGAACAGAAACAACATAGCCCCTCTTTATATTGACTATATGATTATGATGTGTTTCATTAAGCTTTTCCTTTCATAATTTTCTTCCTTGGGAATGTAAGTATGATCTCATCTGTTGACATATGATCATGGAATCACAGAATAATTTTGGTTAGAAAATATTTAGAATACCATTGAGTCCAACCCTTGACTGAATGCCACCATATCAACTAGACCAGTGCACTAAGTGACACTTCTGGTCATTTCTTGAATACTTCCAGGGACAGTGAGTCCACCACTTCCCTGGATAGTACTTTCAAATGTTCAGGAGCAAATAATTTTAGCCTCTAGAGCTCCAGGAAAGCTGTTTTTCCTGCTGGAGAGGAAATCAGTATATCCCCAGATCCTCCTTACAGCCTTTCTTGTAGATGGGTGTTACATTAACATGGTAACCTCCAGTCAACTGGGGCCTCCCTGATTAGTCAGGATTGCCAGTAAATGACGAAAATTAGCCCAGTGAATCCTCCTGCCAGCTCCCTCAGTGCACTTGGGCAGATTCCATCCAGCCCCTTAGATTTTTGTGTGTCAGAGTGGTGTAACAGGTTGCTGACCATTTTCCCTTGCATTAGGGGGGCATCGTTCTGTGCCTCACCCCTGTCTCCCAGCTCAGGGGGCTGGGTACCCTGAGAACAACTCATCTTACTATTGAAGACTGAAGCAAAGAAGGCATTAGGTACCCCAGCCTTTTCCTCATCCTCTGCCACTATGTTTCCCCATCTCAGCTGGAAGAGACAATCACCTAGTCCAACTGCCTGACCACCTCAGGCTGACTAAAAGTTAAAGTGTATTACTAAGGGCTTTGTCCAAATGTCTCACAACCATTGACAGCTTTGGGGCATTGACCTGCTCTCTAGGAAGCCTCCCTGGTTCCAGGTTTGAGCACCCTCTTGGTACATGCAAAGTCCTGCCTGTAAGAAGCAATAACCTCATACAGGTTACACTGGGGACTAAAAGATGGAAAGCAGCTTTGCAAAGAAGGTCCTGTGGGCCAAGCTGGATATGAAACACTAATGTGCTCCCAGGGAAAAGATGGCCAGCAGACTTCTGGGCTTCATTAGGAAAATCACTGCCAGCAGGACAAGAGACATGATCCTTTCCTTCTACCTGTCTACCCCTAATTTGATGGAAAAAAAAATTAGTCAGGGGAAGTAAATATTGGCAACTACACTTTCCCTCTCGTTTTTGATTGTAAATCAGTTTATTCTGTGCCTTCTTCTTATGTATTTTTTAAATCTAACAGAAATATTAGACATTTTTCTTATTTCTATAATATTTCCTAAACAAGCAGTTTAGGATAATTTAGGAAAATTATAGCAATTGAGCTATAATTTTCAATGTATTATATCCTTTACCTTCCTCACATATGTATAAATGTCTGTCAGTTCCTCAAACACTTCTTCGTCCTTTTGGTTCTGATTAAACTGTTTCCTTCTGTGCTAAAATAAGGGTGACAGTACCTAAGAAGTAAATAAAACATGGTTCTGACAGAGAACCACGGAGTCATTCATCACTAGTGATACAATCATCAGTCTTTTGATAATTCTAAAGCAGAAATCTATGTGTTCACTGGTGCCCAAGTAACAAATACATACCTTGGTCTAAGCAATTTGACAGTTTCTGACCTGCAGATGTTAAAAACCATGCATGAACCAATAAATCTGGCTATTATAAAGAAAAAAGCTGAAGTGAAGCTGGGATTTTATTACTTCACTGAATCAGATCATTAAAGTTGAGTTATAGCTCATAACAAACCAAAAGGATGAAATTATGAAATGCTGGTTCTTTGCCAAAAAAAATTAAAGCACGATGGGTTTATTTTTATCTCAGAAAGTCAATGCTCGTTCACTTAGCAGCTTTACCAGATGCAATGAAAATTTAAATGGAAAGCTCTAGGCAATATTATTAAATGATTTCCTCACTCTTTGATAGAGAAGCATGCAGAACACAGATATCTTAATACAGAATACGTATAGATAATGCACCCACATAACCTCAGTGGGAGAGACACGGGCTGCAGTGAGGAGAAACAGATAGTTGTCTGTTGCAAGAAACTTGGTTTCTGTCTGTCATTCCAGTTTTGAAAGAAAACAGAGGAAACTGTGTGTGTAAATCCTGTCTATAGTTAGCTTCTGTTTTTTTGAAAACAGACTAAAATCTGTCACTTGTCCTTCATGTTTTCAGTGAGACTTCTCTAGTGAGATTTTAATCTCTAAATCCTGCCAAGTATCACAGGATCTTCAAACATATATGAGAAAATACACATGATCAGATATGGCAAGGAATAATTTTTCTTCTTTAGACTGTAGACTCTGTCTACAGTCTCCTTTTAGACAGTTTTACTACACTGGTGCAAAGGAACCAGTAGAAGGGAGAGGAGATAGGAAACTACAGAAACTTGCCCTTGCACCAACTGTATCTAGCGTCCCTCAAGCCTTAATTTGGAAAAGAAATTTCTCACATGTGCACTTCTGACTGCAGTGTTATCTAGCAGAATATGACTTAGAAGTAATAGAATAGACTTTCCAATAATATTCTTTTTTAGACATGGCCAATAACAGTGAACTTGGACCTAAAAATCCTCTTCACTGTAAAGGGAACTGATACACCAGTCAACTTGGTGTAAAGATCATATCATGCAGAACATTTTCAATTCATTCTCAAAATCAGGAAGGAAGCTGTACCCCAACCTCAATCATAAGGTCCTAAGGTCCACGTCCATGCACTCAAGCTGGAAAGTGTAGGGATTTTCCATACTGATAAGAGATTATAAAACATGAGCTGTGAACTACTTGTATGGTTCATGGGAATGATTTACACTAGCAATACCTGTTTTGTTAGTGTCTTTGCTAAAGTTAATTTATAATGTCCTATGGATTAGTGAAACAAAAAATGAGGAGAGGAGAGGAGAGGAGAGGAGAGGAGAGGAGAGGAGAGGAGAGGAGAGGAGAGGAGAGGAGAGGAGAGGAGAGGAGAGGAGAGGAGAGGAGAGGAGAGGAGAGGAGAGGAGAGGAGAGGAGAGGAGAGGAGAGGAGAGGAGAGGAGAGGAGAGGAGAGGAGAGGAGAGGAGAAGGTTGTCTTATCCGTACAAGCATTCTTTCTTTGCAGTTCATGTGTGGATTGTAGTTTAGTCCTGTGCACGTCCCAATAGACATTGGCCCAAGGTACATTTTTAAAATTACTTGTATGTCAAAGATTCAAAGCAACTGCACAGAACACATGTACCTTACTTCTTAATGCATCAGAAAACAAAATTTAGAGGTAAAACAGTACCACTGAGAGGACTACAAAATATTTTAGCAAATCTCACATGCTTGTACAATGCAGAAATTCTATTCCCTTGTTCAAAACTGAAGGATTCATTTCCACATATTCAGTCTTTTACATTCTAAAAAAAAATTAAAAATCCTCTACTAGAGAAATAAGAATAAATCTGTCAAAACAAGGACAGAAAAAGCAAAGATTGTTTTTTCTTCTTTAATTGACAAGTCTCTAACACAGACATTTTCTGCTTCATTTATCTGTAGCTGAGCTATAAAAAAGCATTTCAAAGTGTTTTCAGTGACCTGTAAGAATAGGATTGTAGAGTTTAATAGTCACAGCATATCAGGACCACATAATACTCTGTCACCCAGCAGGGTAATGTCAGAAAGGGACAGTTGTCCTTATTCTTATGGAAGGTACAGCAACTGTGATAATTCCTCCTTAAAATGGTTTCACTTCCCGTGATTGCTTGATCCCTGGGCAAGATAGCTGGCAGAAACATTACATTAGCCTCCTATATGCTTGTAGCAAATTCCAGAAGTTACTTTTGCATTAGCAGATATGTTTGTGAATAATTTTCAATAGGTTTCTAATTTCTATGCATGTTACTTAGCAAATAGTACCAATAGTCTAAGTATATTATGAAAAGGCTTTAGAAAATTCTAAATTTTGTGGTTGCTTCTGCATCTTAGCACAGTTTTTTTTAATTTTAAATTAATTGAAAAAATAAATACTTTGAATACATTTTTGTTATAAAGAAAAAAAAATTTACTCTGATAGGAATTCATAAGAATAATCAGTGTGAATTAAAACTGGGTGTTTTTTCTTTTGGCTCGGTTGATTAATTTTTTTTCCCTACAACATTTGGTCTATAATTATGAACAATATAAGCTTAAAACTACTCAACCCAGTCCACAAAACAGAGAAATGTCCTTGAATATTTGGTGTTGCTAGCAGTAGTTAGCTATTATAATACAAATTGCAGAACTCAAGTATGGGTCTCTCAATATAAAACTCTTTGGAAAGAAAAGGACAGAGCACATCCATTGCTCAGAATTACTTTTTCACTGCTTTTCCTGGTTTGTGGTTTAACATTTCCATGCATCTTTAAAAACCCCAGGCATAAGACTCAGGCAAACTAAACACACAAAACATACCAAAGTCGATGTTTCGTGATTTCTTGCTTGCTTTCAGGGTATTGGAATTAATTAAACCTGAAGCTTCTCTGAAGTGATCATCCTACCCCAAAGTTAAGTACTCTATTTTTGTATTTGCTTGGAATAGTCCTCCCAACACATTTGCTTGTTATGTTTGCAATGAGCTAACCTGTCAGTCAGAAGACAGGTCACACTCCTGGTGTTCCACAGGCCCAGAGCAGCAGGAAAACACAAAGTATATGGGAAGCCTCCTAAATTGTTTATGCATCAAAAGTGCAAAACTGCTATCCCTGCAGTTCTTCACACTCCATTTGCTATCCCCATTTCCACCTGACACCACGACACTCCCTGAAAATATTCCCCTGTTCCTGCAAAGCTGGTCAGCTGTGCAGCAAGGGCAGAAAGGCAGAGACCTGAGCTCTCTGGTGTGTGAAGTAAAAGAGGGCTGGGTATAGAAATGTGCCCCCTGTTGATGGAGTGACAAAACCATCCTTTGTCCCCTTTAAAAAGGAAAGGAGCCCAGAAGTTTCTCTCCTCGATTAGGTGAAAAATGAATCTTATAGGCCTGGGAGACTTCACCTCAAACTTAAGGATAGCTAATTGGACAGAGGCCAAAAAGTCCCACCTAGGCAATTGACTAGAAAAAGAAGAGAACAAAGAAACTAATCACTTTTGTGAAGTGTTTTACCAGGAGCAAGAACCTCTTGCATCTGGCTCGGTTTTTCTCTATTTGTTATTTTGTCTTTTATTAAACCTTTTTGTTTCCAACACTGCAACAGAAGCCATCCTGCTGATTTTATTTCTTCAAAGGTAGCTGAGCTAGCTTGGGTGAGTAATAGACCTCCAAGAGCTTATGAGACCTGGCTGGAGGAGGCTGCTATTACTGCTAGGGATTGATGTTCCACAAGGCTTGTGGCTTCAGCTATCTTCCCAGCTCATTGACAAGAACTATACTCAGGACAACAAGTACCTTTTCCAGAGCAGCCTGCAGCTGGGAAACTAAAGGAATGGAGCTAGGGAAGTCAGGAGGGAAATACTGGAATAGGGTGTCTGCAGGAATATGACCTTTATCACACCCACTGTTCTTTGCATGTTGGTGCGAGCTCATTGTGAACATTTAGGTGGTTGAGCAGCTGCAATTGCTACAAGGCAATTGGTATGTTAGAAAACGGTTATCCAGAGTCATGCATTGGGCATAGACCGCCAATGAGAACCTTTAATTTTGCACATGAATTTTAAACTCAATTTTCCTCCTATGTAGCCACACATGTGGTTTTGTTGTTGCTAGTTTGTTTGGGTTTTTTGTTTGCTTGTTTGTTGGTTTGTTTTCTTTTTTGGGGGAGATTGGTTCTGGTTTGTTTTTTTTGATGGAATCCTCAGATTTAAGAGAGGGGTGAGTGCAAAGAAATCTTTAGATGGGCAAGCAAAATGGTTATAGCAGGGAATTTAACTAACCAAACAGTGCAGTAGAGAGATGACAAGAGTTATTTAAATGACACCTTTTTCTAAAATACTAAATTAGGCATTGCAATATTCTAATTGTGAGATATGAGTTTATGTAAAAAAGCCTACAGAATAAATGTAGTATATATAAAAAAGAGCTAAAATAGTTTATAAAATTTAATTTAGACCATGACTAAATCAGTTACTTTTTGCCTAGATTGGGAGAATTGCCTGTGTTCAGTCAGCATGTGCTGGAATTATTGTTCATAGGCAGTTTATCAAAGAAATTAATTAGCTTGTTTTGCCTTCTTCCAAGGCCCCCTGAATTCTGCTGTTCAACAACTTGACTCCAATTCTAAGTGGCTTTTCATGGGTACTAAAAATTTCTGGTGAAAAAAAAAATAGGAGGGCAAAGGAATTCTAACAAAAAGATTATACAGTGAGAAGGTCTTGTCTGTAGAAATCTAGATGTTTAAAAGTAGGAAAAAAGAAAGAAAAATGGAAGTTGAATTATGCTTTTAAATCAGATGTAGAGAAAAAGAGTTTGTCCATTCCAAGAAAGAATCAAACTATGATCAGAGTCTCTAGCTCTCAAAGGTTTGTGTGCCAGAACTTCAAATTAGTTTCACAGCTTCCTTACAAATTTTGGGAGTGAAAAAACCTCTCTAATTTGATGGAGTAGCCCATTGCTGTAAAGAAACTTCAATTATGGAAGCCTTCCCTGTGCTTCACAGGATGTAAGATTTTCTGATTTATATCTTCACTCTATAAAAATAATTTGAAATTAGTCAGTGCTGTTATCCTGGAGAAATAAACCATGCAATTGGTAAGATCACATTGTTATGAAAATCCCTTTATAAGCACATTATAAGAGTGATTGTATAGCTTGCACTGATTTTCACATCTGAGCAATTCAGATATTGAGAAACATATTTCTCATCTATATGGACTATTGGGTTTATGCTTCCTTTTCCAAAGTTTTGATTTAATAAGCATGGTTGCTGAATTCTGTTATTGAAGAATGGTAATTCAGAAATAACTCTTTTTTTTGACTGGAGGAGTTCTTGCTGCACTATATAGCACTGCACACAGAAATTGAAAAAATTGAAGTTGTAATAGCACAACACTACACAGCTGAGCTGTATAGAATAATATTCTGAATCCACTATCAACCAGGCAGACTGGATGCTGCCACTTCAGGAGCTATGAGGGTTGGGACAAATTTGTGATGTTGAAAGGAACATATGATCACTATTAACCTTGTGTGTTCATTTTCAAGATTATGAATCTGAATACACTCCTTTCTTCATTATTATATTTTTCCTGACGGTAAAATTTTTCAACAGAATTTTTCATTGAGAAAAATGAAACTACAGCATTGTAACATCATTTAAATATTCCTTGGCCATCAAAAGTAAGTAATTGTAAGTTTTTATGTAAAATAACTACAATTAGTTTCTAGTCCCACCTTGTTAACAGTGTATCAATTTATATCACACCAAATCCTACAGTTGTTCTCTATTTTTCTTCTTTGAATTAATATTACTACCACGAATTCTAACTATAAATCAAGACTCTGCTGAAAAAAAATAAAAAGAGACTGGGAGAAAAAACCAGGAGAAAATAAATTATACAGATTGAATGATATAGGAAAATGGAGACAAGCTGTTATTCAAAAGAGGAGAAACTAAAATTGGGAAGAATAATTGACAATAGAAATATGTAGCACATGAATAGCACAGATGATGACAATTTTGATGTTTCTTTATGGATGTCATTTCAGTAAAATGATGAAAGTGGTTTGCTTTAGGATGCTCCTAATAAGACTCGAGATCAAGAACAATGATGGATGCTGGTTGTGAGACAATTGTCTGTTTGAAAAGATGAGAAGAGGGGACAAGCTATGAAGTCAACAGAAAGCTTATTTTAATTTAATAAAAAGGGAGATCCAATGGTCAGCCGCAAAGGGAAATATAAAAAACATCAAAAACAAAGGAAAACCAATCCTTACAGCATTCTGAAAATATTAGCAAGACTGCATTGGTCAAGGCCAGAAAAAGGATGACACATGACACTTGGAGCCTGGATAAAAGTATGTCAATGCAAGAAAAAGAGGTTTATTTGGTATAAGGTACAATTAGTCTAAAATATTTGGATGTAGTCTGTAGTCTTTTCTGGAAGAAATTGCAAACAGAGACTGGTATCTGCAGTTCATACAGCACCTTCTAAAAGGAGAGATGCTGCTGCAGAGATGGGTAACGCAGGTAAACTTTAGAGCAGATCATGTCCTTACCTGGAGGTATCAGAGAAACAAGGTTTTAGCTCGAGTGGAAGGAAACAGGACTGGTATTGATAGTAAATTACACGCCTTCCCAGTAGAAAAAGAAATGGTACATTAGATTGCTGTTAGATGAGATTACCCTGAGGTATGGCACAGTGGAAGGAGGGAATGGACAGGCTCTACAGACCCTAGAGGACCTTCAGCTAAAACTACTATATTGGAAGGGAAATAAAGAAGAAAAGAATAAGAAAAGAACATAGACCTGGGAGTAGAGATTGAAAAGATTTCAAGAAGAAGATGATAGAAGTGCTAAGAGTGAGGAAAAGATAGGAAGTTAAAACTAATCCTTATAGAATAATTCAGCTTGGAAAAATCATTCTCATGAGGGCTGTTTCATTAGAGTGGGATAGAGGTTACAGGAAAGAACAAGGCAATTGCCATGCATGTACTCTCTGATCTTACTTTACTGTCAGCATTAAGTGAGATTCAGCTGCTCAAAATTAGACATCTAATTGTGAGCGACTTACCTTAGGCTCTCTTTCTAGATAATTTATCAGATCTATTTTAAGAGATAATGAATCACACTCTGGAAGGAGCTTCAATTGACTTGAAGTGGAACATAGACAAAGAGCAATTATATGCACAAATTAAGGCAGAAATCCTACCACAAAGATCTCTGTAAATCTGGCTTCAGGTTATTTTTCTCTCCTTTTCCATGTTATTCCATGAGTTGGCTTTGACTATAATGTCTCTGGGAAGTGGAGTAAGGAGTCTGAATTTTTCCAGTATTACAACGTTTTTTTTACTAACTTAAGCACAGGTTTCAATTGCTACACTATTTGTTTCTATGCCCTTGGTCTGCCTCTCCTAATATTTTTTACCTGCCTTGCCTCTTCATATAAGGAGTGGCTATAGGGCAGAGGGATGAAATACTTGTTGTGCACAATAAAAAATCTTTAATTACCAAAAATAGTGGTAACAATGAAAGAGAATATGTAACAATATCTATATTAAGCTATTACTATATTTTATTTTAAAAACTATCTGACCACCTGCTGCTGCAAAATTCACCCAGGTCTGCTTCGGCTGCCCTGAACTGATTCATTTCAGACACCAAATCACCCTTGCTGTGTACAGCACACTGAACAGTAGCTGTTGCAGTGCCTGCAAATTTTATGAGCACTTAAGGGGCTGTTTCCTACATTATTTTTTCATTATATCCCGTTTTTGCTCAGAACTGCAATGATTTTAACTGCGAAGCAGTGATTTTCCTAGCACAGCACAAGTCTGACACCTGAGTACCATCATATCAGCATTGGTCCACTGCACAAAGCATCAACTTCTATTATTATCTGAAACTGTCATGTCTGTTTTGCTTTTATCCCTGCCTGAACTGCACCTATACTAAAAGAAAGAAAAATACTCTGAACTTTGCCCCTGTTGCAAATGAAGGGCTAAACTTCAGTGTTCCTCTCACAGTTCTGCTGAAGAGTTGGTCCACATGACAGTGAGAAAACATTCAAAGATTTGCAGCTTTTTTAAAGCTAGGCTATTTCTTACCAGTATGTGTTTACTCCAAAATTTTTTGGTGTTTATGGTCTAATACATTCCTATTATTTTGTTCATGGCACCAGATCTTCATTCAACCAAACTTTTATTTTTGTTTGTCTTAGAAAATCTAGAATTTTCAAAACTAAATAAAACAAAAAAAAATTTACCTAAGGTTACAACAGCTTCCATACATGTTTGCAATTACTTGAATCCAGTGAGCAAGAAACCATTGCATTGGAATTTTTCCAGAAATCAACAAGTTTAGTCAGAAAGTGAATAATGGGAATCTATAAAACTTAACAGCAGTGGTAATTTTCACTGATCTACCTACTCATTGATACCACTTTATGTTATCAAGTATTTGAAACAATCTTGCTTCTATGAAAAATTTCAGAGCTCCAGTACTTTGAAGCGTGAAGGTTTTAAAAATGTAGCTGACGTACATCTTCAAACCTCTGACTGAATTATGCAGCCTTTACAGTTAAGAATGTCTTTCTCATTATGACTGTACCTTTTGGTAAAGATGTAGAGAATCTCAATTTTTGGCTTTTAACTTCCATATGCAGATCTCTTTCTAAGGCAATATTTTCTTTCAGCAGTATAAACCAAATTTCAGATTTTGTCTTCTGTGTCTACAAATACATTTTCAATGACAGAATAACAACATATTTCACATGGTTTTATGTTGTATTTGTAAGAACTTCCTTTTGAATGAAGAACTATCCAATTTTCTGCAGCTGATATATAAATGAAAACAGCATTATTTTCGAAAATGTTGTAATAGCCTAGGTTTTACTGACAGAGAAAGGAAATTGAGCATCTGAACCAAACAACAGAGGAAAGGAAACACTTTCCTTCTATGCCTCTGATTTCAAGAACCACTTGCCAAACTAATCTCTGACTAATCTCAGCCTCACTGTACTGCACACACAATGTATGCACACACCAATCTGGATGAAGACCACTCAAGAACAGCTTCATGAAGCAAGTTTCTCTTTGAGAGACTGAAAACGTGTCATGCAAAGACCAAGCTTGTAACAGAAAACCACAGGGTCACTATCAGTGCTCCCAAAAAACTAAGGAAACTCAGTAGGTAAGCAATAAAAAAGGTGGTGATTATGCTCAATGCCTACTCACTGATGGCTGGCCTACAAGATTAATTAGTAAGAACAAATGACACTATTTTAAACCAGTCTTTAGATGGTAAGTTTTTATCCATATATACATTTTTATGACACAATTCTAATGTGAAACAGTAAGAGGCACTGGCAAGCAGTTACTTCATCTTTCCTTTCTAAAACCCTACAAGCTTTAACCAAATTTTAACTGGACTGAAGAGGAGTTTCTTTCACAGCAATCTGGATGGTGTCAGAGTTGCACATCTCCAAAGAACAGACCTTCATGACACCACATAAAGGTGACTGTAGGTGTGTTTTTCTGCCAAATCATGAGATGCTTTGGGGAATACAGGTGGTTATGCACCCACACAGCTGGGTGGAAGAAAGACAATGTTGATTCAAATGTTGAGTCAGCTTCTCTCGTGCATATCTACAATACACCCATGTGCTCAAAAAGGCAAAAAACCTCAGGGAAAGATTCCTTGGGATATTTTAATTTTTTTTGTGATGGTAAGCAAAGTGCAGTTTGAACCCTGAAATCCTAGTGAATCAGATATATGAGCACAGCACTACAGCAATTGACAGCTTGCATGTTCATTTGCAACTATTCCAAGGGACAGTCAATGCTACAGCAAAAATATTATCTAAGGATAAGGACCTTTATTTAGGACATATCAAGCCATCTGTTCTTGTGAATTACAAATTCAAAAGGGATAACAAAAATAAAGCACTTGATTTTTACAAACAAGATTTGCAAAGATCTGAAATATTTTTAACTTTCTTTTGCATGTTTGTTGTTTTCTACAGTTGTTGAATGGCACATTGACCATGACACATTTTTTTGTTTCTATGTTTTCTTCTCTCCTGTCCTTCCTTCTTGCCTCATATCTTCTGAACAATAGGTTACTTCTTTCTCAGTTTTATATATTCAAGATTGTACAACAATTTAATTTTCTGACTTTATCTATGCAGAATTTTTGCCATTAAAATGTTGCCCTCAATTTCATAAAAAATACATATATTTCACCTGTCAGGTGTCAGCCTCTCAGCAGATGCCATCTTGTTCCATCACTAATGATGATTATACCAGAGGTCATTGTCAGAGACATACTGTTTCATTTCACTGATGTGATAAAAAATGTGCATAAAAGCTCTTCATTTAGGCATTGCAAATTCCCTCCTAATCTCTCCAATTCCACTGTATAGTTGTAAAAGGAAAGCATCAATACATTTTTTGACTACAAAGTTAATTTCTCCTCATCAGCAGGGATTTCAGGCTGTGTATGTTCTATTGACAGTGAATTTTTGCAGAATGTGGTATTTCACCTCTGTGATTCAGCAGGTAGCCTCATTTGGTTTCTAATTGCAGAGTATCAGTATCTGTTCAGTTTTTATCCTGAATCATATCTTTTCAGGCTCTTGTCCTTATCTGACCTTGATAAACTGATTGCATTTGTGAAGCTTACAATATGCTCTTTAGATTCCTTTTCTGATGAGTTATTGGTTGAGCAGTTGGATATAGCTGGTTAATCTTCCTGTGCCTTTGGGCAAGAAATCATCTCTGCTGAAAGCTGCTGTGATGAAACTTAGAAAATGTTCAGTTTTACTGGGGGAGGGAGAAAAAGCAGGGGATGGGGAATCTTTCAATGTCCTCCTATTAATTTTTATTTTGTGCCATTGTTGTATCTTCCAAAGAATTTAGAGTATATTGTTCCCTTTAGAATAGCAGCTTATAGGAATATGTATGGTAAGTTCTTTACTAGATTTTTGTGTCCTGAAGGAAAAGAAACTGTAACTGGCAGCTCATAATATTTATTCAAGTTATTGCTGAAGAAAGTTCTTTGAGAGGTAACTCTAGATGATAGAAAAGATATTTGACTAGCAGCTAACTTCCACACTTGACATAATAAAATACTGCGTTTTATCTCTGATAAATTTAGATTTCTCTTTTTTAAACATATAGAATATGCTGAGACTAGATTTTCACTGAATATCACTCTAAACAGTGTTAGTAACTCTGAAGAGAACAGGAAGGTGGATGAAGAGGCCAAACCTTGTGTCAGGTTTCCACCAAAATGGTAATAGATGCCAATGGAAATGGGAAAATTCCAGACATCCCAGGAAACTGTATTGTGACCAGACTGTACCTTCACTGAGACACTGGAGTGGTTTGATCTCTTCTCTGCATTGGCAACACTTGTTTAGCTTGTCAATAAAAAGTATTGTCAGACGGTGAGTGAATCAAACCCGTCTTTGTGCTTTGTCACTCAGGAGCTAAGACTTATGGATGGTGTGTTGAATGTCTCTGTAAAACTCCTCAACCAGAGAAGAATTATGGACATCACGAGGGACGCAGACAGCCCTCACTATGGTGTTACAAAGGCAGGTCTGTAAATTCCTGCTTGACTAGACAAAGTGAGTTTGTTACTCTGGATTCACTGGGCATCTGGGAAAAAGACCACACATAATTTGTATTCACATCTTAGAGCACTGCAGGAAAAAAGCCTGCATCACCACCAACTAAAACAATGGTGAGAAAGAACCACTCTTTAAAACACAGATCTTCAGCAGTCTCCTTCTTTGCTATTAATGTGGAAAAAGGATTTGTAGCAGCAGAGCATATGAGGGAGGTTCTCCTCTTCAGTAGAGGGAAGTATCTTCACAGAATGCTTTCAGTTGCTAGTTTGAAAAAACTCCACAAATGTCTTATATATGAAGAAAAAGAGAAAGAAGTAGATAATTAGCAGGGGGTAATGCTGCTAGGCTTGATCTGCCACACTGGAGAAAAAATGCTCTAAGAAGGTGGTAATTGAGATAAATGAGTGAAACATTTCAAGAAAGAGACCCCATCTCTGCCAGTATCACCAAAATCTTATTATAGCTAATTATTTTGTGTAAAACTCCATAATAATAATTCGAATTATATAAACACATGCATTGTAAATAATGCTTGAGGGGAAAAAAAATCCCTACACTGCAACTGAAAAACACAATCATATCAATTGCAAGTTGACCTTTAGCAGGTAACATCCTGATGCCTCCTCAGCAGGGCAGGTCCATCAGTTCCAGGCACCAGGGATTTTACTATTATTTCAGAAATACAGCACTATTACTTACAAGCAACTGCAGGTCACAGCCTTCATCATGCTGGGTGTCACATTACTAGAGCTTGAATTTCACCAGTGCCTCCCCCAAGGAAGGCTGAGGCAGCTGGACTCACAGGGCTACCAGGAAATGGTGGAATGATGCAGAAGGTACACAGAGGAGTAAGTGGAGAGGAAAGAAGGTTGTAAGAGGAAAGGATCATTGCACAGGTTATAGCTGAGGGCCAGCAATTTACAAGAGTTTGTTTCTCAAGAACATCTGATTTGTGGAAAATCAAGTGATTATACAGATTAGTATTTATTATGCTTTGCCTTAGACTGGTATGATAAAGACTTTGCTTTTTTTAAAATTGAATAAACATGCTTTTCCCTCTGAACTTCAAAGCATGCCACTGCATTGGACAACAGCTAATTTTTCTCAAAATATTTTCAAGAAATTTTTGATTAATATTTAGTTGATGCTTCTCCTAATTCATTTAGATATATTTACAAATACTTGCAAATATTTTAAATCAGTAACCTTGAATACTTTTTTAAGGCTGCTGGTTACCTGCTCATACACAAGTGGTGGTAGCACATGCTTTCATTAGATATAACTATGACCTTGCTGACAAATGTATTTGATAAAACACTGGCTGCTGGGGAAAAGCAGCAGGACAAGAGTAAGAAGAATTATCAGCCCATTCATCTGGCAAAATACAGCAAAAATCTCAAAAATCTTCCAAATTAACATTTAAATATTTAATAAAATGAAATAATAATAATAAAAACCAAAACTGCCAAAAACCCCTCCTCTTGCACTCAGCAAAATACTAGAAAAATACCCAAAGTACTTTGCCTATCCATACAACCATATTTTCCTTCACTAGTTGTACTCTGCAGCTCAAGAACCTTCACAGCCATGTAAGGGAAACAAACATGAAGGGAAAGCATGGAGATCTCAGTTAGCATGAAAGCAAGATGATAAATGAAGCATTAGAACAGCCAAAATAGATAGCAAGAAGGTCTGTTGAGTGTCTGGCTTTCTGCTTGCTGAAAGAAGTGGAAGCTTTAATTATGATTCATGGAGTCATTAATTCTTTTCTGTGCAGGAAACTTAATGGAATAATGATTTTTAATCACTGTGGGATGATTCCTGATGTGTCTAAACAAAAATAGTACCGATGATGTATAATGCAAAAAGAGCATTTCAAGAAAAGGAGTCTCAGTGAAATGAAAGGACACTTAAGGACTAAATGTTCAAGGATGCCTTTTACAGTTTCACTTCAGGGCACAGGCACTCAGGACCTCAGTCTCCCAGGATCACAACCAAAGTGCAGCTGAAAGGCCACTTTTGCTTCTTCCTGCTTTACATGAGCATATCAATTTGTACCAATTCTTGTGATGCTCTCTTTCCCCTCCACAGCTGCCTGACATGTGGTGACTCTTGCAGGGCTTTCTGCCCTGGTAGTGAAAACCATGTTATTCGGGGCAGCCCCTGCCTAGCTACAGACTTCCTTTCAACTCAAGTGCACTGGTGGCAATGTACCAGTGAAATTTGACTTGACAGATTCATTTCAGCAGTCATCTTGTGTTCTTTCTGTTCTCATTCAATTAAAGTCATTGTAGCTAATTAAAAAAACATGTTCGTTTTATTTGGATATAAGACATAATATTTTCCAAAATGAGGCATGATTAAAATATATGAGACAGCTGTGGAGCTTTGTACAGAACAGCTCCACAGTCTGCTTATATTTCCTTGCACTGTAAAATATAAATCTGAGTCCTCTTCCAGCTTATTTTTTATTCATTTTATTCTTTTGTGGAGCTTGTGATAGATATTACTTTGTACTGTTTGTTCCCATAGTTTTAATTCCATTCTTCCCTGCTTCTGTCCTCTCCCTCCAACCTGTTTTTAGTTTTGCTTTATGGAGCAAAACAGGCTGCTTGACACAGTGATATTTGCTTGCTGCTTCTAGGGTTGATTAAACTTTTATCTATTTATTTCCCAAGAGTGCCAGTTTATTGTTCCTCATTTCTGATGTCTCCAGTGTAGATGCCTGTATCTGGTCTGGTCAATGGAAAGTCCAAGGCACCTCTGCAGCATCTCATAATTTTCTGTTTGAGCCACTTACATCAGGATTTTACAGACAGCCTGGGAAAGAAGAGGAAGGATTTGCAAGACTTCTTTACAGCCATGGCCCCACCCTGTGCTCAGTTCTGATGCAGAATCAGTGCAACCTGCACAGGACAAGCATAAACACACTGAGGCCAGCTCACATCAAGGCTTGACCAGTGCAAGCAGGTGTGGAGTCTCGGAGATTGAGATAAGGATTATAGACATTACAGAAAAAAACAACAAAACCAACCCTTCTTGGTTACTTCAAGCACAGTTTAAAAATGACAACAGTCAAAGTTACAAAAAGAAATAATCTCAATTCTTAAACTCAGTTCAGTTTCACATGAAGAGCAGAGTTGCCACTGGCACTCTCTTCCTTTTGTATATGAAATTAGGGAGTCAGGGAATTCCTTAGAATCGCCATGATGGCTCCAGAGAAATCTCACAAGGCGACTGCCTTGTGCTGCAATAGATCTTCTGCTACTCATGTGCAAAGGTGCTCAGCATGCTCTGGGACTCCTGATTTTGCTGGCAAGTTACAAACCCTGCCTTTTCTATAAACTAAGTACTTAAAGCGGAAAGGCAATAATGCATAGAAAGTATGATTTAATCACATTGTACAGCTTGTTTAGTTACAGTGACCTGGAGATAGTCAGCAATCAATGAACTATTTAATTTCCCAAGGACCTCTAAACAAAACCTGCTAGCTCACTTCTACTAATAAAATTATATCTCTGAAATCCAGCTGCTCTAACTATCTTGTAGAACAAACTCCTAAAAATATTGCCTGTAGAACTGAAGATACAGGTGGTAGGTCACTAAAGGTGACATGTTATTACACAATCGAGATAATTTTAAAAATATTTAGTTCTTTTGAACATTTCTAAGGACAGAGATTCCATAGCCTCCCAAGAAAACCTTTTCTGGGGCTGACCTCCATCATGGGGAAAAATTTTCTAATGCATAAGTAAAATGCACAGTGTTGCAACTGGGTTTGTTGCCTTTTGCTCTGCCGTGCACCTTTAAGAAGAGTTTAGGTCCCTCCTGCAACAAACTATTGAGTATTAGCAGCCAACAAGAGAGCCCTGCAAAGCCCCATCATCTCAAGATTGAACAAACAACACTCTCCACCTCATATCCACAAACATAGTAGGTGAAATAGACAAATAAAAAGCTAATAAAATATTTATTTACTTTTGCACTTTTGGATTAAAAAGTGACCACCTGGAAAACTACTGCTCCCAGTGAATAAATGACTGTGCCCAGAAAATAAATGACCCTGCACATTTTCAGAATCAAGTTTGTTTTCTAAGCAAAATGCATTTCAATTTTTAATAGTCAAAAAGAAACTTCAAAAAATAAGTGGAAATTCTTTACTGTCAACTGATCTTGTAAACCTAATACTGCTTGTAGATTAAGTCACTTTACTCTTTCTCATAGGTTATGCTTTTTTAGGACAAAGAGCAATAGTAAAAAAAAAAAAATTAAAATTTTCACTCTGAAACATTTTTGAGTAGTTTAAAGGTGCTGTAAAATATATTTTTTTTAAACTCCTAAGTCTAGTCACTGATCATACCAGTGCGGGTTCAAAGGAGATAATGTAATTTTTAAAAATATTTTTCTTTATTTGTTTGCTTGTTTGCTTTTTTTTTTTCTAGCCAGGGCAACCTGTTCTGGTTGGCAGCCTTTACTGGACACATATAAGTCACCACTGACATGACCAAATATGAGGCTTAATAGATGGACTGATGGCCTGTTAGAAGCTTCCCATAGGAGCACCATACACAGGCTAGGACTAATACCAGAAATAATTCTGATATCCTCCCATGTGCTCTTTCATGAAGGAAATGAAACTTTGGTATCTCTCTAGGATTTGTGTAATATCTGGTTATGGGGATAAGTGATCCTTAGCATAAATAGCATCTCCTCAACAGGAGCAGAGAAATAACATTTGTCAACAGGAGAAGACAACTGACCATCCAAACTACACTGCAGTGCAAAGACTTCCTTTTGGGAGAAACTGTGAGAAAGAAAAATAAGATACAGAGATTATAGGAAACATGATTAAGACAGAAATAAAATATCTGATTGACTGAAAAGCACAGAGACATAGGTGAACACAGGAAAAACACAAATCTAGAAAAAAAATTGTTCAGCAATTTAAGTGGAGAATTCTAAACTAAAAATTGAAAATCTATTAGGTATTGCACAATTCATTTTGTTATCTATGAGTTAAGCTTTGCAAGTGAAAATTTGCAAATAATAGCAGCCTTTATGGAAGGTTCCTTGATTTTCAGTCATATAGAACTAGTATTATCATTATTTAATCTTTTTGCTATTTTGTACATTCACTATCACATAAGCTTGTGCAGATGTTCACAAGAATAAGTTGTTTCATAAACAGATTCTTACAAACGTAAAGTAATAGTTCACTGACAGGAGTTATAGAAGGATTTCTGCTGGATTTTTTTGAAATCTGCTTGTCCCTTCCACAGTCTGGATTTGTCAACTCTCCACTTCCACTGAAAAATGTGTCAGTTGTTACTTTGTGATTGGAAAGAGAAGGGACATTTTAATATATGAAATCCCACTTGTTTTAAATGATAAGATTTATTTTTTTCTGTGTGAGAGTGTTAAGGACAATTCTTAAATTCTATTGTTTAATTTCAAAGAGGACTAGTATCCTCAGTGGAGTATATTTTTCACTGTACTCCAGTGTAATTAGACCTTCCAGCTCATCGGGAGAATCCTTGTCTGTCCATAGGCATAGGAAGGAAATGATTCCTGTCTTTGACACTGTCCTCTTTCTCTCCCTGCTTTTAGTGCTGCTCATTGAATGTCTGAAATGCAATGACAGCAAGGAAAAGATCAATCCTACTAACACCAAGAGAGGGAAACACAATGGAAAAGCTTTTCCAAACCTTTTATCAGAGTTATGATATAGAGAATACAATGGGGAATCAACTCCAGCCCTTGTGGAACAGCATAGCTAAGCACTAACTATAGCTAAGCATAGCTAAGGTAGTGTCTGCCCAAGTTAAATAACATTCAATATTTTATATATATATAGTTATATGTAAAAGAGACAACAAAACAAACAAACCCAGTAGTGTTTCTCTGATTGATGTTATTATGCCTTCCTTTGAAAGTTCTCCTTTCCATAGGTAAACTGCCTCAGAGTGTGATGCAGCTACACCCGTGCTGCTCCAGGATTCATCATGCAATGCAAGCTTAACACCGGCCTTTAGGGTTTCTTGCCTTACTCAAAGAACCAATCCAGACAGTTTGCACGGTAATCCCAATCCCAGATTGCATTTGTAATAGAAAAGAAAAGATATTTTGACTTTAAAATATTGAAAAAATAATCTCAACTCATCTGGGAATGTGATGGACCTCCCTAACAGCTACAACGCAATGGCTTAACTATTTAAAGCATAGAGTAGGTGACACTACCATGTCCAAGATGGCAAATGAAGGGATTCTGGATACCCTGTTCTCACATATTTCCCACACTCAGTTTAATACAAAGAGCATAGCTCCAGAATTTTTTAGCTCTGTGCACTGTATAGACTTTCTGATGACTGATTTCTTTTTTCAAGGCAATAGAACAGAAAGAAGCAGCCAATGATGATATTTGATTCTCATCTATGTTCTGTATGCCTCGGTATCTCTCACCTTTTGACCCAACCATCCATGCTGTTAAGAGAATCCTACAGTCAGTAATGAGGACAGCCAATTCCTTTTTCTGAAAGGTCAAACTCAGAAAAAAAATCCAACTCCTAGTTTTCTGAAATGTTGGAATAAAACATTCCTTTCACTCGACTTCGACCCCAGGGCTCATCTGATCTGGAGAGAATAACTGCAAGTGAGGACTGGTGTAAGAGACTTCCAGCATACATGATTCAAGGGTTCTACAAATAGCCCCAAATAGGAGCCCTCTTGTCTGAGCATTTAAAATTCTTGAGAGAATCACTGATTCAGTGATAACACCAGGTGTTCATTTAAATGCTGCGGTTTAAAGCTGAACTTGCTCTGTATGCTCTCTCTTCCTTTATGGGTAGGATAGTGCAAATGTCATATATTTTGCTTGCAATGGATATATATTTCCATGCCCTAAGGTACAGAGATCCAGGAAGGAAATGTGTGAATTAGCCTGCATTGAGATCTACAGTCTATGGACTAGGGGTAGAGAAAAAGAATCTTTGCACTGAACACTGTCAAAGCAGG
Organism: Melospiza georgiana; assembly: GCF_028018845.1. Classification (NCBI taxonomy): domain Eukaryota; kingdom Metazoa; phylum Chordata; class Aves; order Passeriformes; family Passerellidae; genus Melospiza; species Melospiza georgiana. The sequence continues at coordinate 33,743,886 of NC_080431.1, forward strand.
GGCCATTATCTGCAGATTCTGTATCCTCCCTTCTCCCTGGTACAGTTAGTGCCTATCATCTTATCCAGGTTTTAGCCTCAAGTTAGGCTAGAGGTATTCTGCAATATAACACTTACAGTATTCTTGAAGATTTTGGGTCAGGTTTGCCTGTTTGCAGTCATAGCCTGACTTTTTTTAACTGAGCAGGCAGCAAAAGGCAAAATGTACTGAGGAAAAAATGTTTTACAAAATCTGCAGATAAGAGAAGCAGTGTCAGAAGGAGAAATCTTATTCCCTTCAAGCTGAGACAGACAAGGACAGAATACAGAATTACTGCCTTGTTTCACAATGCAAAACACACTACTTGAGGATAAGCATTTGAATATGACTTGTTTCCCCTTAAGAAATTAATACAACCTTTGAACCCTCAGAGTCTGCCCAGAGACACTTGCATGTAGCACTGCATGAAAGTTCACATATTGACAAATTAGGATGCTATTTTTGACAAGGCAGTGATATGTCAGGTTAAATCTAAAACTAGAGAAAACAGCTTTGGTCTGTGTCTGCAGGTATAATCCTGTAATGCGTGACCAAGTCAAAATGACTCAATTTTATTGGCTTTCCAGCTCCATATAAATCTTTTAAATAAAGATATATGAAAATAGAGCAAACTCTTATTTATTCTGGTAATTCTTGATATAAGAGTAAAATGGATGTTGATTGAGACTAGAGACCTGTTGGAAAGTTTGTTTAAAAGTGTCGTTGTGGGACTCAGACCGAAGTTTCACCAGCCCTAGGGCAGCATACACATACTGTGCACATGCAAGCTAATGATCATATTCCCATATGCACTTTCTAAACATCATTTATTCAGAGCTGAAAAACACTATCAACAAAAAGTCAAATTTCAGCAGTTAACTGGCTGTATGCTTTGTCAATTTTTTTAGGAGGAGGAAGGTGGAATGGTTGCACCCACTTCTCCGAAGGGATTGCAATCCTGAGTACTGAAATGTACTGGGTTTATCCCAACAGTTTGGGGGGGTTTTGTGATCTCTTTATTCATTGATAGGTCAGAATTCCTTCAGACTGAAATATAAAGTAGATGGAGGAAACTTGAATAATTAATGACTTGAAACAGAAGTAGTCAGTGTTTTAACAAACCCCCTGGCACCAATTTTAAATAAAAGGAATGCTAATACTTGGGGCAAAAAAAGTTTCTAAGGTCCTATTAAATGTTTCAAGCCACAGATTTAAACATCTGGCTAGAAGAGTTCATATCTGAGCATGGGAGGATTAGGTTAAACAAACCAGTCTCTGGGGACTTGAACAGAGTCAGCATACTGCACACCTGAAACACAGAGAGTCCTAGGAAAGAAGTTTCTGGAGAAGTTCATATGCTAATATGCATATGTAAAGCTGAAAATAAAACATAAAGCCTGAAATTTACATTAAAGAAGAAAGCATATCTATTATTATCAGTACCTAGCTGCCTGTTACTGAGTGCAAAACCAGATTTCTTGCTCCTGCCACTCAGCCTTCAGACACCTCCTCCAGACAGAAATGGATGTCCATGGGCAGCCACGGCAATTGAGAATACTGAGGGGAATCAGCTACTCATGTCCAGCCTACTGAAAAAAACAGAGAGCAAACCCCATGTGACAGCAAAATTACCAGAAAACTGTAAAACAGTAAGGAAAAAACACAACCTCCAGGAAGAAAACCTCACATTGATGAATACCTTAGTGCTCACCCTCCTCCACAGTTTTTATTTCCATTCCTTTCCACCTATTTCAATCTCCTATACTTTTTCAGCTTTTTAAAATTTCCATTACAGGACAGTGAGTTGTGCACAAAAGTCTACAAAATATATTCTTAAAGTTCTTATATTCTTTTTTCTCAAATGTCTGAAAGCCCATGTCGAAGACTAAGCAGTATGCTCACATGAAGTTTATGCCTTTGGATATATACTGATTACAGGTTTAGAGGGGATTATTCTCTTCCACTTACAGTTATTGTTTCTCTTCACTGTTGTGTACCTTGCCTTATTGTCTTCTGTGTTCCCCACAAAATTGAGCTAAAAGATATTGAACAACAACAAAAATTCCAAACAGCAGAGCAGTTTCATATTAAAAATATGAAAACCAAAGTCTAAATCAACTACAACAAGAAAGCCTTGTTCCCTTCAAAAACCCATTCACAATTATGTGCTGTAGTGGTACCGTGAGAAGCCAAACAGAAAAAGATGTGGCCCATCAAAACTTTACATTGAATTATTCTGTAGGGCAGAAAAATAAAATCTTAATTATTGCCTCATCCAGTGCAATGACTTCAAATCAATCCTTTGGAAAAAGGCCTTAGGGTTACAGATGTAAATTGTTTACAATAGACCTAATAGATCTCTCCCAGACTTCATTGTAGATATTGCTGATTGATTTGCTGTATTCAAGTGCAGCAGAGATTGTTGTGATATGAATTAATATTAACTGGTGAATAACATAAATGTGTCACAATCTGTTTAAGCCACTGGATACCCCTCCCCTTTAATTAGATCTGGCAATCTCCAAACATAATATTTTAAATGAGAAAATGATAAGCAATGTACAGAATGAACATCCTAATTTATTTAATGTCACTTTATTGGCTTCAATTTACTTTTTTTCTTAAATAAATGTCAAATTCAGTTGAAGATGATAAGTCTTGGCTATTGTTGAAAGGCAATTTTTTGTGGTTAAAGTTACTAATAAAATGTTAATCAGGCTTATTTCTTGCCCTGCACTATAGATATTGCTTCAAAGCAAAGCTCCTAAGATTTAAAGACAGCTTTTGTACAGTCAAGACCTCCCTGTGGCATTAGAAATTACACTCACTTTTTCTTCCTCCTTTTCTCAGATTGCTTATTCCATCAGGAGTAATTTACTCTAATTAGAGTCTGTGTGTTCTGAAACTGTAACTGTTTCTCCAGGACAAGTTGAACAATATTGTCTCTCTAGTTGCTATGCCTCTATCAGCTTCACAAGCAAACTTTAAACCTGAATAAATTAAACCTAGAACACAGCATTTGTCAGACTGGATCAGACAACTGGTCTATCACAGTGCCCTGCCTGCCACGGGCAATGATGAAATGCTTCGTGCTCTTGAGCAAGACGAAGAATGCCTGGTGTACCCAAGGCAATATTCTTCATAGCAAAGGGAAAATTCCTTCCTGGCCTCTGTAGGTGATGGATTATTTCCCTGAAGCTTAGGATTTTATTACAACTTTGCTTTGGCTTCTTTAACTAAAGAGGTAATAGATATCAAGTCAGAAATCCTTATATGTAAAACCAGGCACATGCTCTTTCTTCAACCTGATTCTTCTTTCCCAATGTGGAAACAAGTGTTGGGAAATGGGTCAAGCATAAATTCACAGAAATCAAAACCACTCAAATCAGTGAGTGCAGATTCTGAGGACAGTCTGTGGCAAACTGTCATCTGTGCCTTCTTCTGTAGACTTCACCATGGCCTCATCAAGTTTACCAAAGGGTTTCTTGTTCTTCTGGTAGGGTAACAGCCCCACTGCCCACTCAAGGATATAAATGATTCATTTTTCTCCCTGTCATTTTCCATAGCTATGACTGCTTTAATAATGTGAAGTGAGTCTTGGTTTGGTTTTCTGTCCTTTTTTTTTGGTTGTTTTTGGTTTTTTGGGTTTTTTTTTTGGGGGGGGGGGGAGGGGGTTGGTTTTTTTTGTTTGTTTGTTTCCTTGTGTTTTTGTTTAGGCATATAGTAACTCTTCCTTAGACTAAGGCATTCCTGGGTGATATAATTTATTTTATATACATCTTTGCAAGAAAATTGTTTCAGTCACAGCACCATTTGCCTTAAAGACACAGGATCAAAGTTATAAGACATAATGAAGCAAGAGAGTAATATTATTTCAATCAAAATGTCATTGTTATGACTTTCTCACTTTCTGTCTTTTTAAAAAATTTATTCTCCTGTTCGAGAAAATCCTCTGTGGCCTTTTTTTAGCTAAACTGTCACAAACAGCACAAGTAACATCAAGCAGAAAATTCACACAAGAAAGCTTTTTCCCTAGAAAAGCCATTCTCTCTATCCTTTCATGGTTTCTCTTCTTTCAGATTAAAAAAAAAAAAAAAAACCAAAAAAAAAAAAAAAACCCACAAAACCCCTACATAACAAACCCACAAAAGATCAGTTATTTTCAGTTATTTTCACACATGAACATCATACTTGGTCAAATTTCATAGGCATCATGCTGCTCAGGGGCAGGGTGTCTGCATCTGCATAACTCTGGATTTTAATTGCCAAATCATGCAAATTAAGTAAAAAACCCTTAAAGACTGTTATTAGCAAGTATCCAACTCATTGCATACTCTCTCATGCAGATCATTGGCCTATATGTAATGCGGCCCCGACCTAAGCCAACTCATTGATTTTTCTCCAAAACCAAGATTCAAAAATTGTCTTGTTCTCCCTCCTTTCACTCAAATATCCTTCTGTCTTAAGAAACAATTTATTATCTTTATTTTTTGATTTTCCTTTGCACAAATAGTGATTTACAATAGGCTTTATAGTCTTATTTGAAATAAAAATCAAAAGCAGTTATATTTTTGATCCTACTTTTACTTTTTCTTTTAAATAGAAATTGAAAAACACATGATCCCATCAACTAAATTACGAGCAATTTTTTGCTCCATAAACTTAGGATAGTATTACACTATGTCTCTAAAATTTAAGACAGTGTCCAGTGATCAAAACAGAAACAATGTCTTTTATTCTTCAGTTTTGCCTTGTACTCTGAGCTGCTTAAATAATGACTTTCATTTCAGGGTTTATGTTTCTGGTCTGCTTTTCAGGTGAAGTTGCTTAAGTTCAAACTCGGGAAAAGAACACCTTTTAAAAGAAAACTTTTAAAATAAAGTTGTTACTCCCCTATTTTTGCTCAAATATGCGTGTAAAAGTAGGAAGTTTTAAATGTTTGGCTAAGAGAAAGAGAAACAGCTTTGAAAGACATAAATAGCTCAATAATAGGTGCAATCCTTCCATGTAGGAGAGGTGTAATTATGACTGGTCCAGAAAAGAGGGTGGCAGTGGAAAGGCTATTAGTGGGGTATTTATAAAGAAGAAAACAGTATTTCAGAATGAAATAGCACTACACTGAAACAGTTGCAATGCTCCATAAAATCGCTGGAATTGAGCAACATATTAAAAATGCCACGTATCTCTTTTTCTTATGACAAGAAAATACATCTAACTTTGAAGGATAATGGCACCTTTTACAGCACATCCTTCGTGCACACAGTTGCATCACCTTCAAGAGTGCACAAATTCACTTTTAAAAGTTTGTGCAGGGCCTTGAAAATTAGATTACACATTCAGTGAACCTGTTGTAATTCTAAGAGGAGTGAACAAATAATTTACAGTATTACTGGATGAGGCTAGAACCATCTTAACTTATGCAGGTGTTAAAATTTGCATTAAAAAGCTCAGACCAGATGTTAGGGGGTTTCTCAGCATATAAAGAATGCAAAGCATTACATGCACTTAGGCTTTCTCTTACATGAATAACTTTGCTCATGCACATTGCAATATGCCTTCTAAATATGCACTTACTATGTTCACAAGGAATTTCTAGGATAAAATTTTATGGAAAGAATTTCTGCATTGATATGACATTCAGCCCTTAATTTTTTCCTAAACTTCACTTTTGGCAATCCAGATTTCAAGAAAGTAATCCCAAAACAGACATACTATGTATTTTAAATAAAAAATGAACATATTGTGAGTGATAGATATATTTCTGAGCATGTCAAGTTTGCAAGCACAGAGCTCAGGCAGTAAGTTTTCTCTAATGCCAAATATTTTCTTATCTTTGAATGAATGTGACAAAAAACAACAGCAAAAAAAAAACAAAACAAAACAAAACAAAAAAAAAACCAAACAAAAAAAAAAAAAAACAACCCAAAAAACGCTCCAAAAACCCCAAAATCCCAAAACCAATACATAAATAAAAAACCCATGAAGAAAACACTCAGTCTAGGAGTTACTCTTGACAGTCACAAAGACGTGTAGGCAAGATGCAGGACCTCTTAAAAGCACTTTCTGTCCTTGGTGGACTTTTCTGTCCTTAGTAACTGTGTTACTAAGTCTTTTCCTTAGTTAGAAGGAATAGTGATTCCACACACTCTGCAGTATAACACACTCTTTAATAAGGAATGAACTTAGTAATGATGTGAATAACAAAACACAGCAACAAAGACAAAATTCACAAACCCAACTTTGCAAAGTTTTAAAGTGGCTAAAGTTCTGAAATTACTTAGTTTTTAAAAATCCCATTCAGTGAAACACTCAGCATGTTTGAGTGCAATTTAGCTCTTTGTTATCTCTGGTTATTAGCTTGATGGAAGCTGATGAATGCTAGCATCTTAACAATTTGGTAGTTCATGCTGTAGCACTGAACCACAGAGGATATTAATTCACATGGTGACTTTGGAGCCAGACTATAAAACCTCATAAATATTATATATACCACTATTTGCTTCTTATAAAGGGGATTATTGGCTGCATGTAAGGGAAAGAAATCAGAGTATGCAAAAGACAAAAGTTTGTAAATTTGGGAGGCTAAAGAAGGAAGAACACAAAGTTATTGATAACTACTTTTCTCTAACAACTGCCTGGATGTTCAATGCTTGCAGTTGCAAACAGAATAACCCTCTGTCCATTCAAATTCACACCTTCCAGAAGATATATTGTCATTAAAATAGTAAGATTCTGTAAAAGTTCAATAAATCAATCTGCAAGTTACCTTCCTGTCTGAGTGGAGCATTTCTCTAAATCTTACCCAATCATCTAGCTGTTAATGCAGGGGTGAACTGAGCCTTAAGACTTCAGTCTCAAATAATAAACTTCAGAATAACTACAGGCAAACTATGTATGTGAGTGTGTGCGCATGCATGTCTGTCTCTGTATATATTTACATTAAAAATAGCTCATGTTCCATGTTTGCTGATTATTCTCTCTCAACTAATCAATTAAGAAATAAGCAACAGAATATGAGTTATTTTTAAGTCAAATAAATAAGTGACATCCTTCATTTGGTCCAAATTCCACCAGTGACTCCTAGAAGCACTGATTTAAGGAATTTTTTTGGTATGTTTATTTAAGCATATTTCTTTATCTTATCATTTCAAGCATCACTGAGGTTATTTGATTGTCCTTTCCTGAGCTGTTCAGAGAGCATCATTATACTCTCTGATTACAATTCCCAGCTTAGCTGACTGTATCACCTTCAAAACTTTATTTGAGAACTTAGCTAATTAGCCTTTGAACCACTAATTGGCTATTATCTGCAGATCTCTTTGCTTTTTCTTTCACAGAAGGTTTTGTTCCTTTCATTATGGGAACACAGAAATTGCCATCCTGGGACAAAACAATGGGTCACATAGTCTCCTATCCTCTCTCCTACCAGAGCAAAGACAAGACCTCTCAAGCAGGTGTTCAGCACCCCGAGCCTGCTCCTGTCATTATCTCATCTGCAAGGCTTCCACTGAAATAAAAGGCACAGCACATTTCTCCTTTGGCTGCAGGTGTGCATTGAACAGATGTCTTCATTGAACTGTCCATGGTGACATTTTAGGGTTTTCTTTCTCTGAGAGATTACAGCTAATTCAGAAGTTAATCACATGTACAAATAGTGTAGATGTCATTCCCAAACAGCTCATATGTACTGGTCTGGGTACTGTGCCCCTTAATGCTGCTAATTACAAGCTGGCTGTGCAGGCAGACATCTTCTTGTCAAAGAAGCAAATTTAAGCTCTAAACTTTCTCCCAATCAAGACGTCTTTTTTTTATTTCAATGCAAAACTTGCACTTTTTAGCCTTACAGGAAATTATAATTATTTTATCATAACAGCCTGATATATTTTGCTTTATTTTAAAGAAGAACATCTCTCATATTTCTTCAGTGATAAACCATAAGAAATGACAAATCATCCTCTTTAAAACATTTCAAAAGATTGATTCCCTGCATTGCAAACCTTATCTATTTAAACTTTTTGAACTAGGCTCCAGAGACTCGGAACCCACATGAAAAAACCCAAGTTGTTTTTTTTTTTAACAAGTGTTCAGTGGACTGCTGAAATAATGAGGGGATGGCTTATTTATCCATCTTCAGATATTTAAAAGTCCGAGTTATCCCTCTGAAAAGATAAAACTAAACAAAAATAGTCAAGTACAGCTCTTTATTTCAGTAAAAAGAAAAAAAAGTGAAGGGAAAGAAGAAAGAGGAGTACCCCTGGAACACCGATCCCCACAATTCAAGATGTGTAGAGACTGGAGAGGGTCCAAAGAAGGGCCATGAAGATCATCAAAGCACTGCAGAACCTTCCCTGTGAAAAAAGACTGATCGAATTAGGCCTTTCCTCCATGGAGAACAGAAATGTAAGTCAGGACCTCATCACAATCTTCTAGCATTAAAGGGCAAAGAGGGCAGAAGCTCTCTCTCCACAAAGAGCCACCTGGCGAAGACATGGGACAAAAGGCATGAGGTTGCAAAAGGAGGTTTCACGCTGAAGAAAGAAATTTTTCTTTCACATAAAGAAATTTTTACATTGAGAAGAGTCAGTCAATGGAAAACCTCACCAGGGATGTGCTGGAGGCACATTTAACCATTGTTAAATCAAAATCTGATTGCACCAGGTGCTAATTAATCCCATCTAGGCTCTCTTTCCCACAGATTTCTGGACCAAATGATCTGCTGGGGGCCCTTTCAACGTGGGCTTTTCTGTGACTGATTCCATGATTCTAGGAAAGAGTAATGGAAAAGAGAGAAAACTACAGAGGAAAAAAGAAAAAAGAACAAAAAACAAGGAGGGAAGAGCAACACATTTTTCCAATAGCACAAAGTGGAATACTGCAACAGGCTGTACTCAGATATATAAAGTTCTCCACAATGCTCCCTCCATACAAAGTATGAAATAACTGCTACCAGTGCTTGGGCTTCATTTGAACTCTAGAAAAAATAAAATCTAGCATTCACCTTCTGGTTGCCAGGGCTGAATAATTCCAGAGACCTTGACGTAGTTTCTGTAGGTCATTACGCTAATTTAAATTCACAATGCTTTCATCTCTGCTTTGAATGTAAAGTACCTCGCAGTCAACTGTGCTGCATTTCCTTTTCTATGCTTTCAGTAGATAGTTTCAGTTATTTCCCTCTCAAGTACCTCACAATTCATTCTCTTCTTGACTACCATTTTGTTCTCAAAAGAATGCTGAGGCATCTGGTTTAAGATTAAAAACAAAGAACCTGCAGGACTAAATTTAATGACCCAAATAACTAAAGTGGTGTCTTTTGGCTTAAAATGAATTTGCTTCCATTTATGACATGGGAAATGTTGAAATTAATGCAAAATAAATTACATTTAATCTAAGAAAAACTATATTGCAGTTTCAGCTGTCATTATCACTCCATGTGAACAAGTGCACACTCTTGATCTCCAGCATATACAAAAATATATGACTTGGTTTGACTGAAGGTCAATTCATCTCAGCTGATACTTTTAGCCCAAATGGGCAAAGAGTGTCTTAAATGGTGAACCTTCAGCCAAAATATAAAGCCTTTGTATGTGGTTTTCTCCACTTCTCACAAAGATGCTTTCCCATACTTCTTTTATGCAATGTGCTTCTGCATAAAGTCATGCCCACCTGTAGAAAGTGCGGATGGTGTTTCAGGTCAGCCATCCTGGGACCCAAATAACCCCTGCCTTATGCTCAGCTCCTATTGTAGTGTTCTGGTAGGACAAGATAAGAACCACTCCTCTCTCTAGTTTGGAAATCCTTGTGGAGATTTGTTTTCCCTGCCCCATGTGGGCTGTGCCCATGGCCTTTATATCTGAACAAGAAGACAGGCTTAAAATTTTTAGTATGTGGCTTTCAAATAAGGAAGGTTGGCACTCTTACCCAGGTCCTCTTCAAAATTACTAAGACTGGAAAGATGCTAAACAGGCCTGAACAGAAAATACAGTCCCACACCCTCAATAACAGAAACATAGATCCTGAAAAACCTCCAGAATGAAAGTTTAAAGTGTTTAAAATCGGGTAGAAAATTGGGCAGGGGAACAGTTGGGTTTGGTTATCAGAGCTCCTAAGAAACCACCCTTTCATTAGCAGAATCCTGAAAAACAAGTGAAGAAATACCCTCAGGAGCCACATCTTCCTTCAGAGAAGAAATGACAAATTTAAAGAAAACATAATAAGAAAAATTGAGAGAGGCATCTCTGAGCTATTTGAACAGCAGGAAAGAGAAATGGCACAGAGAAAGTCCATTGAAAAAAGAATCAAAATCAAATGAAGACTAGAAATTACCATTGCAGAAGTGAAGATTTGAAATAGCTTTCAATAAAACTTCATCTTTATCTTCCTTTTCCTTGTTTTCTTTTACTTTCACTCTTGCATTTTTTATAACTTTCTCTTTCCTTTTTTTACTTTTTTTATTTTCTCCAAATTCCCTTCTCACACCCTTGCATTTCATAGCAGCATGTGCTGGTTTCAAGTATGTATTCCTTCCCTACACTACTTACTGGTTCCCCCAGTGAACAGTGGGATATTTCTCTATCAAGCTTAATGAGAAAACAAAAATGTAAAATAACATAATGTGCTACTTGTGACCTCTTACGCCACTGAATAAGGACAGGCTAAGTATGCAAATTATTTTCTTAGAAAGCCCTTAAAAATTGCATATCTACTTTTTTCTTCCAAACTGTCAGGTTTTATCCATTTAGAGAAATTTCTCGGAGTACTTATAGCAGTCATACATATCCAGCAAATAAATGAGCTTTGAAAATAGTCCCGGGTACTATTTCCTATAAGCATTATTTGGATTGTCAAACCTCTCCCTATGAATTGTTTTCGAATATTCCACTTCTGTAGATTAACAATGTCATCCATCAGTTTTAGCTAGACAAATAAAAGATAGCTACTTTCCCCACCACCAAAAACATAATTCTGTCACCAAGATTTTCTTACTTTGTGAATTCTGTGAATTTGTAAATATATGTTTTTTACTACATAATTATTTCTAGTACTACAGATGAACTAATCCCTTTTGAGGTTTTCATAAGCATTTGTTTCAATTCCTGGAAAAAAGAAAACTACAATTTAATGCCTCTATTCTCAAATGGTCTCCATAGTAACATATACTACATTAATTCTCATTATGAATAATTTTATTTACAATTTACAAAAGTGCATTCCTTAGAGGAGTTTTTTGTTAAAATATACAGGTTTACAAAACTGGAACATTTTTGGTCAACTGAACATCAGGTTTTTTAAATCTCTATTACACAAACAAGATTAACCTTTTGTTTTTCAGCTCTGCACAGTGTACTTTACTGTAAGCACTTTGATTTTAATTTCTACTTATGTGTGTAAAGTTTTGAGTAGACTTGTTTCAAAACCTACCATAACTTTTTGAAGGAATGAAAAGATTTTTAGATGGCTGCCACTGGTGCCATATGAAATACCTAACCATTTGGATGTTCTAAATCTTAAAACAACTAAATAACACTAGAACATTATAAATATAGATATAGATAATATATAAATAGATATATTTATATATGTATGGTCCTAGCAACCACAGTTCATTATTGTTCCTGATATTAGAATATAGGAAAACAATTTTGCTTAGGATAATCTGGGCAGATTCAATTACAGTAAGCAGTTTTGTAAACTTAGAAGACTACATACTTCCTTTTACGGCAGTCTTGCAAGTAAACATTCCCACAGCTGAAAGAAAAATTTGTTGATTTACTTCTATAACCTGAAACAATTGTGAATTTTACTCTTCTTAAAGGAATAAAGAAGAAGATGTGCCCTGTCCTACAACTGCCTCACAGCAAGGTGGAAGGATAAATTGCTGGAAACGTGATAAAATGCAAAGACACATCTTGTGGGTCAGTCGTGAGGCTAAATAATTTCATTTTTACATTTTAACAGAGGTAATTCAGATTGATGGCATCTTTTGAAAGGGGTATTGGAAGAAACTCATTACAAAACTAGGCATGTTAATACAACTCTCCTTGCATTTCTAAAACTTGGTTCCGAATTTGAGCAATATAGCCCCCCCCAAAACCAAAGATATCTGCAACATACTACAAAATATGCTGTAATGATGTTGCTTTCACATGAATATTGAGCTGTGAAATATGGCTCTTAAGACCATATTTTAACTGACTGAAAACATGAGAATCAGTTAAAGGAATGAACACATAGCACTTCTATGATGTTCAACATGCATCTATTCCTCCTCCATATGGAAAAACACTTTTCATGGAGTTTTGAGGGGCTGTCCCCTCCTATCTTCTGTTTGGGCTCTTCCGGTCTGCCTTGCCTGTCCAGTACCAGTATTGCTCCAAGGTGGTATTCAGAGAACATGAAAGGAAATTTGTTTGTCTGCAGAAAGCCAGGGGATGATTGCATTTTTCATCTGTTATTTACTAGAAACAAAAGTTCCTTCCCTTACTCACCCCCATCTGCTCCCATTGTTCTGAAGTTGCTTACAAATAAGGTGAAAAGCACTTCACCAAAGCACCTAATGTTAGAGCTTACTTGTATGCAGAACACACAGTACTGAATGAGGTGCAGAAAACATTACTCAGTGCAGAAAATATGCTATTGGAATTATGGCGTCATCTTCAGAATCTGACAAATTGCCTGATGGATGAAATGTTTAGACACTGGTGGCTTACTTGAGATGCACATGAGTGGCAATAAAATCACAGGGTGTCCAAGACAAGGTTTGAATTTTTATTTGATTGCAGAAAATTTCTGGCAGGAATCTTTTCAAGCTGCAGTTGATTTCCTAAGTTAGAATTTGGCTTGTAAACAAAGAGAAGATTTTGCCATTTATTCCATTCCACATTTTTGGATTTCTGTTCTATCTCTCTGATGATAACTTCTCTTTTTTCCTCACTCATAAACTGCTCATTTCTGCAGTGGCACCTGGGATGGATGGCAGACTAACAAGAGAAATACAAATGCTAAAAGAGAAAAAACCCACGAAGCCTGTTACAAAGTAATGGTGCACAGCATTTCTTGCGTCTCGACATTTTTAAAGAGAACTCACACCCTCAACTGTCATTTTTACTCCAAGATGATTCATTTTTCCTGTTTAGAGTGAAGACTATGAAACAGGCCAATCAGTAGGTGTGGCTTTACATGGTGAACTTATTTCCTATTATAACTGTAAAGTGGAGGGAATTTGAAGCTGATCAGTGTGGAGGGTTCTGAGAATCCATGCACGTCCCTCACATCACTACTCAAATACACCTAGGATGCTTACTTTTTCTAGAGTGCTCCTTAGTGATCCTGGAGTCATCTTTAGAGGAACATTCATGGGATGCAAGGTAACTTTAGAACTTTCTTTCCCGTATTCTGTTCAAGAGTTTCTCAAACATTCTCAATTTTGACTCAAAGTAATAAACTATTTAGCACAGTGTTAGACCAGTGACCTTAAGGGCCTTGTTTAATTCTGCCAATGGGAATAACGGTATCACAAGGTACTCCCTGGAATGAGCCTTCTTGGAGTTGGACTTCATTGCAAAAACAAAATACTCTGTCCCTAGTGATGCTAATGGATGAGTTTCACTGTTTTGTTTTTCTATTTTTTTTTTGTTTTGTTTTTTAAACGAAATGTGAAGAGGAACCTTGTGGAGGGATAGAATGTATGAAAATAAAGATAGTGCAGAAGGCAATCTCACACCTGAAGAGTTGCAGCTGTGCTAATCACCAAAGATTAGGAACAGGCCTGCCCTTAATAGGCCACAGCTATAAGAAGAAGAGTAGTAAAAAAAAAGAGTGGGTTAGCTGGGTGAGGGCAGAGATAGAGTTTGTTGGTGGTGAAGATGGTGGAGTCAGTGCTGTGAGGAGATGCACATGAGAAATCACTGAGAAGGTATGGAACTTTTGAAATAAGATGACAACAGAACCTGGTCTTAGTTTTAGGAGTGTAAAGTGAGAAGTATTCTGCCTGAGCATAAATATTCTTTCTTTTTGTTTATGGCATCTGAATGGAACTAAGAATCTGGCACTCAGGCAACCTACCATCCTCATTCTTTTTCAAAGTTGTTTCCTTCAAATTTCATGGTTTAAGTCACCTACTCCACCTGAAAAGATAATAGGTGTTCATAGGGCAGAAGAGGGATCAGCTTTTAGTTGAGTGATAAAAGCATAAAAATCATCCTTTTATGTTTTTTAATAGTAATTGCAAATTTAATTTGGGATGTGGTAGTTTTGATCTTTCTTTGAAAATATATTAGGCAAAAAAAAAAAAAAAAGAAAATTGCATAGGCATCTAGAAATGTTCTCCACTCCCACAAAATGTACACAAAAATTTGATAATTAAAAAAAACCAAAACACATTAACTATGAAGAATGCATTTCAGTCCAATCTATATGCAGCAATCTACTCAAGTCTGTGTTCATAAAACAATTAATTGTTGCATTAGCTTATTCAAATCACTAAGATAATGTTGGCTCTTACTACTAAACTCCTATTAACATTTTATTGGCTCAGGGCCATTAAGAGTTTCTTTAATATGAATGTTTATGCCACCCAATCACAAAAACCTGCCAGCATCATTGCAAGAACCACAACATCCACTGAGCAGTGACTGCCTTTGGTTCATTAAAACTGATGAACCTTCACAAAATACTCACTAAAAATAAGAGACTTGCGAGACCCCCATTTGTTGCACAAGATAGGAGATTCACAAATGACAGCACTTTTGCAAAGTCAACCAAAAAAACAAGCTCTGCCAGCCTCATATGTGTAAGAAAGTAATCTTTTCAGTTGGACACCGAGGATAAAATGATAGTCAGAATTTTTCTGCTAAATTCCAAGGACAGGAGGATTTTCAAGCATGAGTGTCACAGGCACATATGGGTTTCTCATGAACAGATAAAACATTGGCTTTTTCTTAAAGTTTTATCACATTTTCCCGTGCCTTTGGGATTATGTTATGTTAGCACAGTTTTATAAAAGACCCAGTGGGATGTCTGGTTCTTTCCATTTCACTGGGGAACAACAGTGCTGGGAAGAGAGAATGTGATTAGTGGAAATTCATATCTTTATTCCTGTTGAGTGACCTGGGCTTTTGCCTTAATGTGATTTTGAATTAATATCTTTCAGGGAGTGCAGAGAGGAAAGAAAGTCTTTTTCTGGATTAAAAGAATAGATATTAAAGATGAAGTGAAGAAAAGCTGATGGAGGAGGTAGATTATGAATATGCTAACAATCGTGCTGTCCTTTTTAGATTCTTTTTTTAGAAAGGCTACAAAGAGGACAACACGAAAAATATTTGATCTGCTGAAGTAAGGCAGTAAATAATGTGGCAACTTATCTTTCACAAGGTTAGTTCTTTCCTGATATTTGGCAAGGCATGTTTGGGAACAGAAATAAAATTATTTGATGGTCTCAGTTCAATAAATCAGCTTCTTTTGTTTCACAAAAAAAAAACAAAAC
Organism: Melospiza georgiana; assembly: GCF_028018845.1. Classification (NCBI taxonomy): domain Eukaryota; kingdom Metazoa; phylum Chordata; class Aves; order Passeriformes; family Passerellidae; genus Melospiza; species Melospiza georgiana. The sequence continues at coordinate 33,759,385 of NC_080431.1, forward strand.
AGGTGCAGATTGCTGTAGTTGAATGACCAGCAAGTCATGGGTCATTAAGCTGCACTTTAGACATTGTTTTGCAAGTGTAAAAAAGAAACATCAAACCATGACTAGATACATGTGCAAGCAAATGTGGTGACAGTGATTCTACAGAAACTTTTGTGGATAAGCAAATGGTTTCATCTTCTACTGCTGTGAGTGTAACACTCTTTCAGAAGTGGTACATTTCACTCAGGGAATGTTAGCCGAAAGCTGGATCAATCTGTAACCTTAAATGATGCAATTCAGCTCCAGTGAGGGAGAAAAGCATGTTCTTGAATAGCAACACGATGGATTTGGAGAAACAAACACCAGATTGCAGCCTTACCTGAGTGCTGCCCTCCAGACCTGATGCCAGTAGGTACTAACAAGAATTTCTAAAGTGCCAGTCCAGTGCACAGTCCATCAGCACAGCCAAGCACAACTTCACTGCAGCTGACAGAAAGTGAAAAGAAGTGTGCTTTCCAATCCACATCCTTCCAGATTTCCTAAATTATAGCAATGTCAGGCACATTTTAGATGTTTTCTGGAACACGAGTCCCGCCAGGTTTGTGTGAGTTCTTTCAGACAGCTAAGCACACGTTTTTTCTGGCACCTACTCCAGGTGACATTGCCAAACAGGGGCCCTCTTATTTCATGCCCCACCTGCAGCTATATCACAAGGTACATGGTAACCATGCAGTGCACTTTGCCTCCCAGAGAGTGTTATTCACAGTTAAAAAGCTTCTTCCCAAGAGATTATATTTCAGCCAGAGTATGAAGTCCTAAGTGTTGAGTTATTTAAAACTGCAATACTCCATAGCTGACAATCACTCAGGTGTCAGTCTTAATGAGGATTGATCACATGGTTAATTATCAGTTGCAACTGTGCTATGTCATGCATTACAATAACAGCAATGCCATTTATTTTGTGGTTCTCTTCTGGAATTACTAATACCATAAGTTAATGATTTGATAAAGTTCAGATTGCTGATAAAATCATATCACAGCTGCTCTGGTAATGAGTGCTATAGAGATGTCTATAAGTAGACTATCTAATTAGGCATTAGCATATCCATTGCAATATCCATCTTTATGCTGTAATGCTGTCCTTCCCAAATATCCATTTTGGGAGTCCTTGTTAATACAATTTGCTCTGGAGCTCACCTGCAAAATGAAATACATTGACACTTACCTAACAGGAATCCCTGTGGAGCATTTGCAGGTTCTGCTGGTACCACCACACAGGGAAAAAAAGTGGCAGTAGGCTAATTGCACAGCAGGGGCTCCCACTGATGCCTGGAAAACCAGGAGCCTTCAGCAATTGTGGGTCGGATCCTCCAAAATCAGGCTCATTTTTGTTCAAGAGCTTTCTATGTTTTACATTTGGGTAATGTAAAACATAGAGGGTTTTGGGGTCTTCCTCTTTGAGTTTTAGAATCTCTGGGTCTTACAGCAGCCACAGTTTGTGGTTAAATTAATTAAAAAGGTTAAAAACATATTTTCCCCCATAAATTACGAAGGTTAAAAAATATTTTCAGGTGAAAGCCAACGTTCTGACACATAGATCAACAAACAGCGAAATTTTAGAAAACTCACCAAGATCAGAAAAGGACTCACAGAGGAATAAAATATAATTCAGAGCACCACAGGCACAAAAATATCAAAAAAATGTTTTTTTCAAATTCATTAATGTTGAAAGGCAGTGTGGAAATAACATTAGGCCAATGCAGGATGAGGTGTCCTTGCAAACAGGGACAGAGACAAGACAGAGGTGTTAAGTGCATTCTTTGCCTCCACCCTCAACACCAATGACAGAGGCAGGTCTAAGTGCTCTGGGATGCATGATCATGACTGTAAGAAAGATAAAACTCTTCAACTGTTTATCTGATGTAACTGATGTGGGATTTACTGCCCCAGCTGGATCTCCCTAGAAATCTATGGGGTCTGATGGGATTCACTGGAGAACTCTAAAAGAGATGGCTGACACTGCCAAGCCTTTCTCGATGATTTTTGAGCAGTCTTTGGAATCCAGAGAGGTCTCAGCTGTCTGGAAGCTGGTGAATGCTGTCCCAGTTTTCAAGAAGGGGAAGAAGGAGGACCCTGAAAATTACAGACCCATGAGTCACACTTCAGTGCCCAGTAAAATCATAGAAAAGGTTATTCTGGGAGGTGTTGAAAAACACCTGGAGGGCAACGCAGTCATTGGTCACACCTGGCACAGCTTCCTGCTTGTTGAACCCAACTTCCTTCTATGACAGGATAACCCACTCAAATGATCAAGGGAAGCCAGTAAATAGAATCTTTTTCGATTAAGCTTCAGCAAAGCTTTTTATGTCTCATAGGTTCCTTCTGGAGAGTGTCCAGCACACAGCTGGATAAACACACCATGAGATGGGTGAGGAACAGCTGGCTCAGGGGTCAGGCACAAAGGGTTACAGTGAATGGGGTGACATCAGACAGATGACTTGTCACTACTCAGTCACTAGTGGGGTTCCTATATTTGTGCTCTTCAAAATATTTAGTAATGACCCGGGTGCAGGACTCAAAGGGATACTAAACAAGTAGTAGCGTTTTCTGACAGCAGTACTAGGAGGAGCTGTTGACTCCTTCAAGGACAGAGAGGCCCTGCAGAGAGACCTCAACAAATGAGAGAGCTGGGCAGTGACCAACTGCATGAAACTTAACAAGGGCAAGTGCTGGGTTCTGCACCTGGGCTGGGGCAACCCCTGGTTTTGTGTATAGACCAGAGAAACAGAGCTGGGGAGCAGCACTGTGGAAAGGGACCTGGGGGTCCTGGTTGATGTCAAGACAAATGTGAGTCAGCAGTGCCCTGGCAGCCAGGAGGGACAGCCCTGCCCTGGGGGGCATCAGGGACAGCATCACAGCTGGGCAAGGGAGGGGATTGTCCTGCTCTGCTCTGCACTGGGGGGTGGTCTCACCTCAAGTGCTGGGGGCAGTTTTGGGTGTCACAATATAAAAATGACATTAAGCTATTAGAGAGTGTCCAAAGGAGGGCAGCAAGTACAGCGAAGGGTCTGGAGGGGAAGCCATTTGAGGAGTAGCTGAGGTCACTTGGTCTGCTCAGCCTGGAGGAGACTGACAGAAGGACTCATTGTGGTCTTCAACATCCTCATCAAGTGAAGTGGAAGGGCTGACCCTGATCTCTTCAGTCTTGTCACCAGTGACAAGATTCAAGGAAATGGCATGAAGTATTGGGGTGGGTGTAGGCTGGATGTCAGGAAAAGAGGCGGCTGAGCACTGTAACATGCTCCCCAAAGAAATGTTCAGAGCACCAAGCCTATGTGAGTTCAAGAAGCATTTGGATGATACTCTCAAGCACATGGTATGATTCCTGGGGTGACCTGTGCAGCACCAGGAATTGGACTTAATGATCCGATGGATCCCTTCCAAATCAGCATATTTCATGATTCTGTGAAATAATGCTGGAACAAGCTAAGGCAGAAAGGACCTGGGTACAGGAATGCCATGGCGCTCTGCCCTGAGATTTTCTGAAGACAAAGGAACATGACAGCCTCAAACATATCATCTCACATGGAAACAGTTTTCAAGTATAAATAATTTTAGGCTTTATAGTGATTTAATAAAGAAATATCTTGGAAGTTTGGTTCTTAACTAAATAAAAAACCACACAGTGTCTAGGACATGGGCCATCTCAAAATATTTAAGCTTTAAAAGACTGAATTCGTTAGAGGAGTGTTATACCCTAATTGAAACACAAAGACTGGTTATTCAAGCTGTAAGTGAGCATAGCCCATCCATGACAGGGTCTGGATGAAACCCTAAGTTTGCATAAAAATGTTACCAGATAGTGTCATTATTTAGGCACCGTGTGATGTATGAATCACAGACTGTACAATACACAAGTGATACAAAACACTGGAGACATAAAATTTCCCCTTTCCAACAGTAACCTTCCCTGGATTAGAGAAAGCACTACTATTTTTTCTCTTAATTCTTCTTCCTTTTCTATAGATTTCCTGCTTAATTGTTTTACCAGTTTGGTTGTTACCAAGGATTTAAAGAACATATTCAGAGACTTACAGGCAGAATCTGTTGACAACTGTTGTCGATATGTATGAGCAACAAATATGCAGAAAATAAGAGATCTATCTATGAAAGTGCTTGGTGTCCTGGAAATGCAGAGGATGAAGAACCTAATGATGGGAGAGAGCCATGGCTACCCTGCAAATGAGGAAGAAGCTAAATGGGAGAGAATACAACAGATGCAAGACTTTTTTGTTTTATTCTAAACAGAGATTTTGTCCTTGCAGAGTTTCTTAAAATTTGGGGAGAGAGCATAGTAAGATTTTATATGAAAAGACATTCCTTGGCTGATTCATATTGTCTGCCTTCTGATTGACCACCAAAATGGCCTGGTTTATCTGCATTTTGGTTGCGTGTTAAATAATGAATATAGTAAGTGTTTAGCAATACAAAATAGCATTAAAACTCTGGAGATTGGTGAATAATGCATTAAGAAATGTAATTTCATTATTAGAATGCTTCCTTTTTTATTATATAACATGCTCAATAACTGGATGAAGAATAGAGGAGTGTGTGACTTTCCTACTAATATACTGAGCAGAATTAAGGGAAAAGCTACAGAAAAATAAATTACTGTTTCTGCAATTTCAATGATTGTTCTACTTGCATCACAAGAATCTCTTAACAGTGAGAGTGCTTAGCCAAAGATATCCCCAGCTAGCAACTGGAAGCATCAAATTAAGTGAATGAGAGTTTTTGTAGTTCATCTGTAAGAAGTCATTGGGAAAACTACACTGGGACAATTTAAAAAGGATATAGTATCTACAGGAACAGCAGTAAGTTGTGAAAACATTACACTTACTCAAAAAAGCTACAGAAATTAGTTCAGAAAGCTGAAGCAATAATGGATTGCATGGATGATCTGAGGAAGAAATTTTGTCAGAAGTTCTGCAATTGGATAGCTGGATTAGGCAACATTTTCTTTGGAAGCATAAGGTGTAAACCACCTAGAGTGAAGGAGAAGGGCAATTAAAAAGCTTCACTTGTTCATATAGGCAAGAAGTCAGTACTGACTCACACTCCAAACACATAATCTTGGAAAAGTTTTGTCCCAAAAAGCACAATAGCTGTCATCAAGCGCTTGCAGAAAAGTATTTTATCATAATTCCATATATTGTTAACTTCATCTGTCTCAAAGTTGGTGTATCATCTGCCATTGTAGCATCTCAGAGATATGCAGGCCCAATGTACCCAGTGTCCAACCACCTCAGCCTGCTGACAGAACACCTTCCAACTGAAAAAAAGAATTCATATTTATGATACATCTTAGAAGGATGAAAAAGAAAATCTAAGAGATTTATTGCACTGGATTTATTTTAGTATTTTATAAAGAGAGGAAGCTTTTAAAGAATTCTCCTTTGCAGAATTTTCATTCAAATTGATTTTACAAAGAGCCATAAATTTAATTTAAAGGTCCTGTAGACTTGTCCCTTTGCATATCATCTATTTTTACTTTTGCTTTTGAGTTTCTTTATATTCTCCAAGGAAACTTGTTGGGGGAAATTAAAAAAGAATGTAAAAAATGTGTAGGTACAAAAATGACTAGCAGAAGAAAAATTTTTTCCAACCATAGCCAGGTGACATCTGGGTTCTCTTAAAAGTTAAGATAGAGGTATGGTGGTGTTATACTGCAAATGTTGTCATATTAGGAACTGAATCTGTGTGTAAAGGAGCTACAAAAGTAAGATTCAGCTTGGGGGTTCAGACATTTAGCTGCAATGTCTATGTGTCTGTAAGGGAAATCTGTCCAAGCTCCTGTAGCAGCCAGAGGAGCCTAGTCAATACTGCAATTGAGGGAGGATGCAGACATGTTGAGGTCACACAAAAACACACAAAAAGCAGACACTGATACCTGCCCAGCTGAATGGCTGCCCCTTCCTTTGCCTGCAGAGTAGAAAGGGACACCTTGCTTGCATGGTCTGTGCCTCCCATATCGACACTTGATGTTAGGGAGAACTAAATTACTCTGACTTTCACTTATGGGGATGTGGCAGCCTGGCTGCATTTGATGTGCTGTTTGACATCTCAGCAATCCCTGGCATTGCAACACTTTCTCATAGCTTTTCCCTTAGTGAGAAGGTGGTAGATTGAAGAAAGTCCGAATATTTTCCATTTATGCCCACTAGAATGTTCACTGTAGGTCCATGCTAGGCATGAACATGACTTACATCTGTACCTGTGTATTTGTATCAGAACCAGATTGTCTTCCTGTGCTAATGTTCTAATAGAAACTATTCTGTCTTCATCAGACGTCTTTTTTTTTCACGAGTTAAGGATGCAAAGGATGAAAACTACTATGCAAATAATGTTTACTGAGAGGAAAACAAGGGCCAGATACTCTACCAATAACTGTCACACCATACAATATACAGATGTTTCCATCTGCTTTGTTACTTCTAGCTAAATTTGTATTATTTAGGATATTACAAGTTCAGCATGGATATGATTTCTAACAACAAGACACAGGTGTTCCCTTTAATTCCCTCTTTCCCTATTTGCTTGACAACACATTTTACTTCAGCTGTGGGCTGTTATTGCTGTGGTCAGCGTAATACTATAAAACAAACATAATGTATAAATTACATTTTGAATCTGCTGAAGCAAACAGCCTTTTAAGATGTGCCATTTACATAAAAATACAATTAAAAATATTTTCTGTTTTCTACTTCTTTATTGTATAAACTTAACCTGGAACACAAAATTCATATTTTGTCTGAGTAGTTTGACTGCTACATAATGAAACACTGCACTTTTCTAATATTATTTTGAAGCCAGGCTGAAGCAGCAGTTCAAGTTCAACTTGCAATTACCCTGATCTCTGGAGATTTGTCAATTATTTAAATACAGAGACAAAATGGAGACATTAACTAATGCCAAGAGGGCAAATAGTCTCATAGATGAGAACTACATCTCAAAATAAAAAGGACATACACCATATAGAAAGTAGACAGACTGCTTTTTTTGTTTGTTTTCTGAAGAGATTAACAAAAGCTTTTCTGTTTATGGCAAAGTAATTCATAGTCTGTTCCCATTACTTTCTTCCATGCAGATCATTTACTCCACAGTCATTCCTCCCACAGTCTTGAACCAATCACTTGAAACAAATTGGTTGACAAACTTCAATTGCTCCATTTACAAATAACACTGTAATATTCCATAATTTGGGGAAGACTTTGCTTAAACTGACCCAAAATATTCAATATAAAGGATATAATTATGGGAAAAATAAAATAAATAATTTCTTCTAATTCTTTGACCTGAGAATTTTAAACACGGCTAGGAATGTTAGTATTTTTCTTTTAAAGAGTCATTAAAAATGAAAAAGAAGAGGAAAAACTAACCAGAGATGTTGCTGAAAAACTGTCTGGGAAGTTGACAGCAAAACCACCATTCCTGAGAGTATAATAAGGATTCTGTTGTGAGGGTACAGACCAGAGCCAAATCTGACACTATTTCAAGAAAAAATAAACTTCAGTCCATTTCCTTCTCAGAATCACTTGCCTCCTTTCCTCTACATTTTTGAACCATTACCATAGCCAGATCTTAAACACAGCTGTATGGAGCCAGCTCTGCTTCCAAAAGGCAATCCACCCTTAGAGAACCAAAGCTGCAGTTTCCTCCTGGTGTAAACTAAAGGTCACCTCTAGCAAACGCAAGCGTTTCCCGAGGCTTGGCTTTAGTTAATCATGATGGATAAAATTTAAATATGCCCTTTTGTCACATAAAAAGTACCAGAAGATATCATAATCATAGAAAAAGGCTCATTTTCAGCTGTAAAAATGAAAGAAATGTGAGCTGCATTGTTAAATGTGTAATGACAGTGCTATTTCCTTCTGTGATATCGCCACATATTTGAAAAATAATACAAAATTTTTTTTCCAAACTTCAATGATTTTATTCAAGGGACTACTGCATTTAAGAAGGCAATAATAAATTCTCAGGTATCATAATATCTGACATGAGGTCTGAGATACCCCTAAATACCTTATATGAAACCACTTCCTGGCCAAGAAGGGAATATTCATATTAACTAGCACTGACGGTACAGTAAGAACCATTAAAGGGAGATCATCAAATTAAAATTGAATCAGTTTCAAGAGATGAGTTAAAAGTAGTTCCAAAGACTGCATCTGTCCATTAATTTCTCTGGCAATGGGCCTGATCTTTATACAGAAGAACTTTATACAGAAATGTTATTTTTTGAAGCATGCAAAAAATATAATTTTCTTCAGCTTTTTTATGCTTACATTTAGAGCCAGGTATTAAAATAAATCTGATCAAGGACAGGTAGTAAGGAGAGAAAGACACAAAAATTTTCCCCTTGAAAATGATTTTCCTCTTTGTTTTGAACAAGATGTCTACAACTAAAGGTGACACTGGGTAGCTGGGGAAACCCACTATATATGAAATGCTGTCACACATGCTAAATAAACATAACAACAGGTGAAATATTTCAAGCTCTATTACCTTTTAGTTATCATATCTTAACATATTCCTTTAAACAATAAAAATACTTTGAGATGCAGGTGAGATTTCAAGTTGATAATGTCCTCAAAAACAATGCTCAAACCTATTAATATCAATCACTCATGTCAGTAACAGAGTACTTCCACCTATTTAATAGCACTGTTAAACCTTTGACAGTCACACAAGCAATAGACCCATGTGTGCATGTTTGTATATAATGAACACGTGCATTCACATGCATGCACAGGGAAACATCTGTAGAAAAGTCCATGAGGATCAGTTATTTGGTTGCCAACAGCTCCCATTCCTGAATCCCTTACCACAGGCTTCAGGGGTGTCCTGGTTCAGCAGGTGACCAGAACAACGTGAGCCTGCACATCAGTGCGCTTGCAGTTACACATTTCACCTCATCCCTTCCCCAGGAAAATGTGTTTGGAGCCACCCTCATTATTCCCCAGAAAATCCTCCTGTGAGACTGTGTTTCCCCAAGCTTGTGTTTTCAGCCAGCGCTCCTTACTTTATTTCTGTCAGTCACTGACTCCTCTGTGTAATCTTTGATACCCTACTGTGGGTTCTCTTTTTTTATGCTATTCCATGAAGTGTGAAGAATTCATTGTTTTCCAGGAGATCATGTTCCTACCCAGCTGTGTTTTTATTTTCATTAAAACTGAGGGAGAGTCTCCAGCTGCAGGGGAAGACGAAAAATAAATCAAGAAATAATATTCCAGCAGAAATGTATCTTGGAGGTCCCATTCCACCTATGCAGTGGCCACAGCAGTGTAACTTCAGATCCTGTGGCAATTTTTACTAGCTACATCCCAATACTCTCTGCTAGAAATAATTTTCAGGCTTATTTCATAGTTCCAGTGCTGCTTTTGCTTGATCCCAGTTCTTTTGCTTGTAAAGTTTCACAGACTTGAAATTAGCACTGTTGTGCAGAAGCTTCTCAAGAGAAGATTTAAAACACTTCTAAGCACTTGCAACATCATGTTTCCTGGCTTTATGTGACTCAGTGTAAACCAGAGCTAAACACAGCAGGCCAAAACCTCTGCTAATGTCAGTCATGTCAGGTTCTTTAAAATCAATGGAGCCAGGCTCATTTGTCTCTGCACACAGTTTTTACTGATACAGAAAAATGGTGGGTTTATAAATATGCAAAGTATGTAAATGAATAAGCTTGTTTTCCTTAATTTTGATGCCACATGGGCACTGACTCCAAAGATAGCAGGGGTTAGTGTTCCAGATGTCATAGCACAGGATCCAATCAACAAGTAAAATAGATAAAGTTTGCAAAAAATTACTTCTGAGTAGGTGAGATCCCCCTCCAGACTGCAGAAGTCTGACATCCAGTGAGTAGACAAAGACATACACATATGTTAAAAGAAACCATCACTGGAGTTGTTTATTGTCCATTGTGGACATAAACCTTGAAGACACAAAAATTATTTTTCCTTTACTCTTTTACTGGCATGTGCCCTCACCATGTCACCCAATTCAGAGAACTGACAGGCTGGGACTGGCAGAATTTACTGCCCACCACAGGAGAAGATCAAGCTGAGATCATCTAAGGAACCTGAATGTGTGCAAGTCAATGGGATCTCATGAGATGCATCCAAAGATCTGGAGGGAACTTGTAATGAAGGTGCTAAGCCAGTAGCCATGTTTGAGAAGTCATGGTGTGCTGGTGAAGTTCCCCTGACAGGAAAGGAGGAAACGTAACCCCATTTTTATAAAGGAAAAAAGTACAGGCCAATCAGTCTCAATTCTGTGCCTGGCAAATTCAAGGAGCAGAACCCCCTGGAATGATGGTAAGGCACAACGAAAACAGAGGTGACAGGTTGGTGACAACCAACATGGCCTCTCCAAGGGCAAATGGTGTTTGACAAATTCTATGGCAAATTTCAAGGATAGTGTTACAGCACTAGTGGATAATGGAAGAGTGACTGACGCCTTCTACCTGGACTTGTGTAAAGCATTTGATATTTCTCTGCACGACATCCTTTAAAATGGAGAGACAAGGATTTAATGGATGACTTGATACCCAGGTGGAGACCAGTGAGGACAGGGGTCAGTACTGGGAATAGGTCTGTTGAACATTGTAGGTGACATGGACATGGTTGCCCAAAGAAGCTCAGGATGCCCAATGCCTGGAAGTGTTCAAGGCCAGGTTGGATAGGGTTTTAAGCAACCTGGTCTAGTGGAAGGTGTCATCTAGTCCAACTGTCCTGTAATGAGGAGAGGCACCTTTAAGTAAAACAGGCTGCTCAGAGCCTCATCCAACCTGAACTTGAATGTTTTCAGAGATGAGGCATCTATCACCTCCAGGTGGCAGGGAAACCTGTTTCAGCATGTCACCACCCTCATAAGAAAAAATTACTTCCTTCTGTCTCCTCTGAATCTAACCAGTTTTATTTTAGAACCATCACCTCCTATGCTATCTCTACTGCCCCAACTGAAATGTTTGACCCTATCTTTCTTAGAAGTCCTCTTTAATACCTAAAAGCCTCAATAAAGTCTGTTCAGAGCTTTGTCATCTCCAGGCTGAAAAAAACACAACTCCCTCAGCCTTTCCTGATAGGACAGGTGCTCTATCTCTCTGATTATTTGCCTGAGTATGTTCCTTTCATAATTTCATTGTGTATCTTTTATTACTTACTAGGAGGTTGGTTTCAACAGAGTCGTAATGACCATGATGTATTTCCCATTCCACAAGTAATATATCAAATTCTGCCATTCCTGTTGAGGCAATCGGCTTTGCAAGTAGCTCTAATATAACAAATGGTCATATAATGTTACTATAATAATTTACTGTTCTTCATGAAAAAAAAAAAGCAGACTCAATTTGCTCCTGATTTTCATCCCTTCGGAGAAGTTGTGTTTTGAACTGCATGACAGCAGTGGACAAAGACATTATTTATCAATCAGGCAGTCCCACTGACCTTGAAGCAGAAGAAAGAGAGCATGTTATAACTCCAGGTGCAGCCCACTCACTCGCTTAATAGAGAAAGAGCAGCTCCCCAGGACACATGATTTCCTACCGCTACTTTAATCGAGGTAAAGTGGGACAAACAATGTTAACTGCCACCTCCAGTAGAAATAGATGTTTTGTAGGAGGAAGGAATAACAGGATAGCAATACTGCATTAGCTGCCCTTTCTCCTTGCGCAGAAAGGCAAAAAATGATAAAGTGAGACCAAAAACGTTTCACACTGATACTGTAAAAATTGTTTTATCTTGAAGTTAAGAAAGATTATCTTCACTATTCTTCTGACTGAAATGAAGTAGCTTCAATTTTGTTAACCTTAAAAAAAAAGCATCAGACAGGAACCAGTAAATAGCACAGTGGTTTTCAACTCAGGATAACCACGAAGAATAGTCCCTCTCAAAACACTTGCACAAAATGATCAGTGAGGACAGTAGGATTAGTTTTCTGGAAAGAGGATCTATTGCCAATTGACCAGATGAAATTCAGAGAAGCAAAGTCCACAGTTTATCTATGGATAATAGCAATTCCTTCTAATTTCTCAACCAAGCTTGACAACCTATAGAGCATGAGGAGAGTGCATCTGTAGCACAGAGTAGTGATACTGATTTAAACTCTGAAGTGATATCTGATGTTCGAAACTAAGTGCAGAATCCAGCACTTCAGAGTGAGGTTAATTTTTGAGAAGTCCAAAAGAAAGGAACTTAAAACATCAAACTTTTCTAAGTGAAAATATATGTAGAAAACAGGAAAATAATAATGTTCATAATTCAAAAAGTGATTAGGGAAACATTGACTTAAAGATGATGTTAATAGTATAGACACTGGAAGAACAGAAGTCAGCAAATCTGTTGCTGACTTTAGGATGTCCCACTTGACATAAAAGCCACTCTGTTATTTAATTGGATAAATGTATTAATGACCAATTGCTAGATGGAAAGAAACAAACAGGACAGAGGGCAAAATGTCTTTTAATTAAAGAGGGATGGCAGAAAGGAAACAGAAGGAAGGGCAAGAAAGCACTCCAGGAACATAAATTGTTCTGTGTCAAGGGACATTATGTTGGAAAAACAATGCTTTTATTACAGCTTATTCACAGTGTGAAAGAGATTTTCCAAAATAATCTTCAATTTTTTGCAGTCAAGGACAAGAGGCAATACAGTGACAGATAAAATAACACAGGCTGGAGATAAGGCTGGGGCTGCAGCTAATGAAATGGGTAAGGAAAAGGATATTCTCAGATGATTCATGTCCAAGAAGATTCCCATGACAGGATGCAAGCATGCAAAAGGGGAAGGGGGTGGTGGTTACAAGAAAAAAATATGTTAGAAGGGAGAAATGCCCTGGTTGAGAACTAAAGGTTATCTGACTGTTGCAGTATTATAATTAAGAAAATTATTAACATATATTTATAATTTTATAATATTTACCACAGTATAGTATATTTACAGTGGGCACAGTTTGGGCTTAGATCTTAATTTGTTAAGACTGCACATCATTTGATTGCTGGGCACTTAAGCAATCCCTGTTGTAATGTCAAGGCACAAGGCACAAGACAACAAAGGCAAACCTGCCACCCAGTCAAGCTCTAATACACAGAGTAGATGCCAAGTCTCAGCTCTCCTCTGACCTCAGCTCTTATCTGTCTTTTCCCAACAGAGAAGAGGACGTGGCTACAGGAGCATTTCCATTCATAGCAGACAATTGCTATCTGCCTCTTTAATCTGAGACTACTGCTTAAAGAGAAAGGTCTCAGGCACAGAGCAGAGGAAGAGTGGAAGAGCGCCATCAGGCTCCTGCCCTGGAAAGGAGCTAATTTTACAGCACCCAGGCTGATACCTCAGCCTCACTGTGCAAAGGTTTTGTTCCCACACTGCTCCTGAGAACTAACCAGCAACAAGCCCAAATGCTTTAACAGAGGCATCTGGAAACAGGAAACTGTGCAGGTCTGAGCTGAAAAGTGACAGTTACTAATGTTTGCCACAGCCCAGAGAATCTGCTGCCATCTGCCTCCCTGCTGGCTCTGCATGCATTTCCACCTGGTAGGGCCAGAGCCCACAGCTGAACCTTTGCTGAAAAGCAGGATGTAAACAGAGCCACATATTAGGATAATGAAACAAAATTGGTGCTCCTGTCCAGAGACAGCTTGGGAATGAAGGGTCCCAAGGTTATATGAGAAAGTTCAGCCTGAACCTCATTAAGGACCCCTGCAATCACATCTTCCAGTATTAAAGGTTACCTGGGACTGATTCCATGTCCTGCAGTGGACAAGGTGACAGCACAGGGGAATTCTGCTTTTTAAGGTGCTAGTGTTTAAAATAAGCCCCCACAAGCCCTGTGACTAGTACAGGGTGAGATTTACATCAAAGCAGCCAATATCTCTTCCCTACATCAACATTTATTTCAGAAGAACTACTTTTCAAACTTACAAATGCAGAAGAAAATAAACAAACGTATAATGATCATAAATTTTTCTGAAATTACATTATCTGAGCACTTTAATATATTTACCTATTTGTCTTTCTTCCTACCTTCTTTTTCTGTGTGGATTGCTTAAGAAACATCCTATAAGGAACAACTGGTCTTTTACTTCACTAATATTTAATGACATTTCAAATACTTGTATTTTAAATACATTGAAGAGTTACTGTTTTGAAGCCAACTGCATGTTTTTCAATAATTCAACCCTTTATTCTCTTTTATAATGAGCAGAGGACTGAAAATTATGCTTGGTGTTGCACCTAGAGCATTCAAGAAAGCTTTAGTCATCGCTTTAGTCTGCACATAACTAATTATTGAGTACTTCCAAATACATGATAATTCAGTGTCTACAGTCTCCCACAGAGCCCTGACGCTGTCTTGCTTTCAACTTAAAAAAAATTCCTGCTGTTTCTCAACAAAAAATACAAATATTATCTTTTTTTATGATGTACATTTTGCTGAAAAAGATAAGCAAAGACACAAAGTTTTACATGTTTGCTTCTCAGGCAAGTGCAACAAGATGTACAACTTGATACAGCATCACACATTGCAGTATGGATTAAATTTACTTTTAATAAACTAGATGATCTTTAATGTCTCTTCCAACTGAAACCGTTCTGTGTATTTGCAAATTCCATTTACATAAGTCTTTTTAATACCCTATGCATGCATTTTAAAAAAAATGCCTCATTCAAATCTCCTATATCATTACTGGTGCAAAAATAAGTGACCTGGTTTTTTGAAGTACCAAGGATGGCACCATTTATTGAAATGCTCGTAAGGACTTTCAGGCTTACATACATTTAGGTTGATGTTTGTTTAAACCTTAGTGTCATAAATTCAAATTATTTTTGTAATCTGACATTCATAAATAATGTTTGTCTGATTCAAATATCTATGTTTGACTAGTCACCAATGCTAAATGCATATTCAAAGTATCTTTTAAACTTATCTGCCTTCCTTGGAGACATCTTTCTAGATCAGTTGACTCCATAATCATCCTACTCTTTAACTCCAGCACGCAGCTTGTGCACCTAACACTGCAAGAACTGAGTCACTGAAAAAGAAATGTGTATACTTCAGATATCACAGGGGTTTCTCAAGTATCAAGGTGATTTTTCCAACAAAATGGGTTTTAACCAGCCCCCTTGAAGGAGGGAAGAATTTGGATAAAGATATTTCCCACTTGGCTGAACTGTTGGAAAGATTTAACTGTACTGTAAGAGGAGTTATTGTTCTTTCCTTTCATTCAAGCAAAGGTTATATCAAAATCAAAAAGTTTTTATTGTTCTAATGATTTCTTTGAGAATACAGTACATTTTCCAAACCTGTGTATGCTTTGAAACTCCCAGCAGGGTATTCTGCTGCATAAATGTAGGTTATACTCTGTGCTACAGCTCCACAGCTCCAGTTCAGTAAACAGGAAGGCCCTACATCTTATGACCAGGCTTACTCTGGAGATGAGGTCTTGGAGATTATGTTCTCCATGAGCTAAAGAACTATTTTACATTATGAAATTAAAAGCAATAGGAAGGGATTTTTTATTTCATGGGTCATGGGCACAGCTGTTTCCATCCACTTAGCCTGGATGGAAAACAATATCCCTGAATTAAAAACAACATGAGGCATAGGCTTTGGTTTGAAGAGACATGGTTTGTCCTGATACAGGTATGCAGACAAAGCAAGATGGAGATTTTTACCTCCACACACAGAGTTTGTGAAGCAAAAATCCATATTTGTATAGTACCAAATACATGAGGTCTGTAGTCTAGGACTGAGGTGCTCAAAATTACAAACATGTTATAAAATTACAGACTATCAGCATTAATGGAGTTGAGAGAGTTGGGATTGTTCAGACAGGAGAAGAAAACACTCTGGGAAGATCTTAGGGCAGCCTTTCCAGTATCTAAATGGGGCTTAAAACAAATATGAAGAGGCGTTTTTCATACAGGCAAGTGGTGGTGGGACAAGGGGGAAAGGCTTTAAATTAGGGCTATATTAGATATTAGGAAAAAATTCTTTATTGTGAGGGTGATGAGGTACTGGTTGCTCAGAGGATGCCCAATGCCTGGAAATGTTCAAGGCCAGGCTGGAGGGAGCTTTGACCAGCTTGGTCTAATAGAAGGTGTCCTTGCCTATGCCAGGGGTGTTGAAACTACATCATCTTTAAGGTCCCTTTCATTATGTGGTTCTATGATTAATAATAATATCAGGCAGTCTAGACAGCTTACATGCCTTCTACTGTATTACATGTTAAATTATTCTCTGAGGGTCTTTCTGTTCCCTTGAGTATAGGATCAAAATGCTACAAAAATTACTTCAAGACAAATCTCCCTCACTGCACCTATTCTGTGCTGTCTTATCTAGGTGCTCCAAGTGGGGCCATGCTATTTAGCAAATTAGTTTGATCAGACTAAGTTTTCACTTATTAAAGTTCACTTTCCCTTTATATTGGTAGAATTTTAAACCCAGAAGGGGTCATTGCAGCCATCTGATGTCACGACTAGCAAAACACAGCCAAAAAATAACTAGGTTAAAAACACAGCAGAGCTTTTTGAGAAAGCTATTTCAAAAAATATCCAATTTAATATTCAAAACTTCAAGTGCTAGGGAGGCCATCATAGCCTTTGAATAGCTGTTTCTATGGATAATTACCCTTGCAATTAAAAATGTGTGTAGTGAATAGAGCCTGAATTTGTGTAGTTTCAGATTCCAGCCAGAGGATCTTTATGTGTCTTAGTCAATTAAGAGAAATCATCAAAATGCAGTTCCACACTTGTGCGTGTAAAATCCATGATTAAACCACCTTTTATGCTTTTTTCCCCCCCCAAAGAAATAGACTTCACTCTTCACTCTCTTCCTATGGGACATATTTTAATTACTTCTAAATATTATTATGACATTCTTCTTCCCTCTCTCAGTATCTTTCTTGGGTTGTGGACACATGGAAACTGGGAACACTTTTTCAAATCAATCTAGGATGTGCTCAAACCTTTTTCAGACTGGACTAAATACAACCCAGTTACACCAATTAATATCTAAGCATTTTTATCCTTTCATTTTATGATCAATTAATGTTTGTTTGTACTCAATCCTTTTTCATCTAGAGCAACCTTTCTGAGTCAGAAAGTTTCTCACAGCTATTCTTCAGAAATAGAATTCTAATTTCTGCGCTTTCCACATAGGAAGGGAGTGCCCTATGCTCCTTCTCAATTTTTCTCTGTATTTTACAAACAATCATTTGAAAAGCTGGGCTTCTTTCACTATCGCCATGCTGCCATAAGTTTTCTCTCTATAGAGGTCCAACTCTGTTCTTCTAAGGGCAGCAGACTGATTTTTATAGCTAGAACAATTCATAATTAATCAATAAGAATTCTATGCTTTTAGCTTGGCTTGATGTAGGGGAAACAAAACAAAGAAGAAGTTAGAGTGGACATATCAGTCAAAACTAGCTTTATTCTAAGAACCTCCCCCTCTAATCACCAGGCTACTGGTTCTCAAAACACACCAGTGTGGTGCTCCTGTTACCTTACTGTTCTGGGAGAAGAATGCAATGAGACTGTCAGGTGTAAATACACATATAATTTCAAAACAAGGAGAAAGAGAACTTCCCAAAGTATCAGGTCAGCTTGCAAGCCCTAGTGAAATAAAAATAGATCAGAAGTATAGGCATGGCTGTACTCTAGATAGTTTCGAATTTCCTGAAATAAGGTTTACATAGTCTTGGGGAAAAAAAAATCACCTTTGTCACCAGACAGTAATTCAGTGAAATTAGAAGATCCAGATGTCCAGAGAATGAGCCCTTCACTTTCCTAATTTTCAGAACCTAGGTAGTTTCAGTATGCAGTGAAATCCACTTCAGTGGTGTCTCAAACCAAACCATCCAAATCTCTACCTGTTTTAATACTCTTAGGATTAATGGCATCTGTGTAATATCCAAAAGTGAACCTTACTTTTGTGACTGCAATGTGTCCTGGTTCCAACCAGGACAGGGTTAGTTGTTTGCAGTAGCCAGGAGGGGGCATGGCTATGGCACAGGTTATTCTACGCCACCTTATGTTATTGACAGGGCTGGGGTGAAGGGAGCCTCTTCCCAGGAGAAGGGGCCTCTCCCGTCAGGGTAGTGAGGCTGGGTTGGGCTCCAAGAAGCATTTTGCATGTCAACCAAATCAGTCTTTTGTGCACTTCTGTTATTAGCATTGTTGCTGTTACTATTATATAGCTATATGTTATGGGGTTTTCCCACCTCATTGCTATCTCCAGTAAATTGTTCTTATCTCAGCCCATAATATTTACCTTTTGTGCCTCCAATTCTCTTCTCCAGCCGCCCACAGTGGGAAGAGGAGACAAGGAGAGGGAGAAAGCAGCACCATGCTTTTCATGGGAGCAATAAATTGGAGAATACCATTTCTAAACCATGCCTCAATCGAAGAGCAAAACCTTGTATTTGAGAGATGCAGGCTTCTCTTAAACTCTAGAAAAATCTCATTTTTAACAAAACATCAGGTTACATAATTCAATCATGTATATTTTCAATCATTTTATTCTAAGTATTAAAGTAGTCCCAATTCTTGAGCACACTAGCCTCCAAAAAATGTTGTAGTTTAAAATAGGAGGGATTTAGACTTGGTAATATTTTTTCTTTTTATCTATATAATAAAAAATAAATTCATTTTATCTCTAATCCTTACTAATCTGCTGCAACAATGAGCATGACAGCACTCTCTGAGCACTAATTATTTAACATTTCTTCTGATAACAATGCCATCTTGCACTGGCATGCTAAAAGCCATGAACCACTGGTTGTGGGAAAAAATACTTATTCTTTCTATGAGGTTTTTTGCTAAATAGTAGTGACTATTAAATGACACTTAAAAAACACTGTGTAAAAGTAATAAATCTCATTCACTTTTAAAAGGAAAAATCTATTTCTGCAAATTCAATATTCATATTGCATTTTATTTGTGGAGAGTCTGGCCCTGATTTAGAAAAGTATTTAAATGATGCTCTTAGTTTTGAATTAGTATCTCAGATTTAAAGATGAGTATGTTTTTAGGTCTTTTGCCAGGTCAGAATTTATGTACAAAGTCAACATACTGACACATGTCACAAACAGTAACAGAACAGCAAGTACAAAATAACAGAGAATGCTCATTGGCTAGAGAAACAAAATATGTCTTGAATCTTATATTCAGAGAATAAGTTTATTAAGAGATTATTCTATTCCTTTTAAGCTATAACATCGTCTCAGACTTTCGCCTGAGAATCATAATACTGTTTTGCATTGATTGTCCTGCCTCTCGGTGTGTAATATTCCTTATACGGATAACATAAGGATCTCTTGTATACAAGCGAAATTTTCCAGGGAAATAAAAAAAAAAAAAAAAAAAAAAAAAAACAAAAACTAGAAAAAGAAATTTACATATCCACTGAATACAAATAGGATTAGTATACAGTTAACAAGAACTGCATTCAAGAGGAGTCAAGAGCATTTGCAAGATGTTTAACAGCCAGAATATGAAGTAATGCTGAGATGCAGCTGCATCTAGATAATTTTATAGTTTCTTTGTTCTTAACAGGATTCTCTCATACTACTATTTTATGTGCAATTAATCAGCCTTAGAGGTCTTGTAAACTCATCATAACACCATTTTCATCTATGCAGTGGATCAAGAAATATACAGAGAATCTCATCTCTATCTTTAAAAGATAAAATAATTGACATCTATAATCCTTTCTGTGTGAGGATAGTGTGGAAAATGCCATAAAGCCATACTCTAATTTGCTTTAAAATGCTGCCAGAATTATTCATAGGCATGATGTCTCTCCTGGAAGAGCAGCTCAGTGGTTCAGACAGACAAGGATTTATCATGATGGGAGCAGAGAATGTTTAACCTTCCCATTAGAATGTGGAATAGGTACCTTCACACAATATCACTCCCATATCTCCTTGAATGCACGGCCCCACTCCCTGCAATTAGCACCATCTCTGCTCCCTGAAATAAAGGCCTAGAAAACTTGGCAAACAGTGAATGCTAATTCTCACAGCGAGTTCACCTTGTGAGCTTAGTAATGTGGGCTGGCTTTATAAAACAAAGGGGCATAAACTTGAACACCTCCACCTACTGAGATTCCAGTTATTTTAAAAAAATTACAATCCTATGGTTTTTAAGCCTGATTTCTCCTAACCTTACAATGCACTGTGAGCAAAGTGCTGACGGCATATTCCTTCCCCTTTGTAAATATGTTGCTTTCTGGACGGCCCAAAGATTTCATACTGCTTGCTCCGTGTTTGTGAGAAGCCTGCAGCTGGAGAGACTGCACTCCAGAGATCCTGAGGGTGGCTGGATGAGAGCCGCATTTCGGATGTGTCCTTCCACACGGGGCTCTGCTGTGCTTGCCCACCCTGCTGTGAGTCTTCTCAGCCCAGCTGGCAGCCAGATTATTGTGTATCGCTGCTCTGCTGGCAGTTACAGCACAAAGCCCAGCTGAAATTCAACATGATGATCCTGATAACATTTTGCTGTGCAAGGACACAGAGGTGCTGAAAACTGGCACGTACCATTCCCTCCTCCACCTTTCTTCCCCCACCAGGATCCAAGGTTACTTGCCCCTGTTAAATTAAAGAAATTTAGTTCATGGATAAATGTGTAGAGACATCATTCATTCCACATGGTGACAGGCCTGTTAATGTGAATTAATTTGTGCCACTTTGAAAGCAGGGTACACTCCCCCATCCCTTTTTATTTATCCACGTACCTTGGCTAAAAGTACCTGGGAAAAATGAGACAATGAAAAAAACCCCACAATTAAAATGGTCCAACAATATTGTACAATTGAGGTGAGGAGGGCACTTCATTAGCCTTTTTCATAATAAAACTATGTGAAGCCAGTAATTTAAAACCAACCTCAACTTTCATATTTTCTAAATAATACCATGTCACAGGGAAAAGAGACTTTGTCAGCTGCCCAGAGATAAATGGATGTAGTATTTAGAAAAGGTCAAATAAAATTGCCCTAAAAGCTGTGTGATAAATCAGAATTCATTTCTAGTCTAGAATACAGTATGCAAAAATGTCATCATGGTATTAGCATTCCAGCCAGCTATATGCATTCAGTGTCTGGAAAGAAAAATCAAAACGCAGTCTTTTTCACTCTTCTTAGCCCTACAAACTGCACAGAAATAAAGAGAATGAATTCAATTTTATTCTTGCTTTTAGGTGTCCATAACTGTTCAGTGTAGCATCCTAATCTTTTTTAAAAATATCCCATTCAGCTGGAGACAAGACAGAATTACGTAGGGACCTTGGCTCAGTAAATCTTCAAATGAGCCAAGCTGAACTTATTTTAACATTCAGGTTTGCTAATTCAAAGCTCTTTCTATTTTATTTTAGGAAATCTGTTAAAATATGATAAATAATCTATGAAGAAAAATTAATTCAAAATGTCTCCTGACACATTTTTCAGATCAAAATCACATTTTAAATGGTAGATAAGTTTTCCTTATATATGCTTTTCATTGCATTATTTCATTGCATTATCTGATTTCCTGGTTAAGAAAGGTATGGTCTGCACTCATGACTATGGGCAAGAGTCAGATCATTCATTTCTCTTCCATCTTTATTTCTGTAAAGGCAGTGGTATGCAACATTTGTTTATTAACTTTGAGAACACTCTAATTCATTACTGACCACAGACTGCTTCTCAGAATAACGGTAAGATACAATACAAAGCCAAAAACGTTCAATATATTTTCTGATTTTTCAATTTAAAATATTCCTGAAAAGTGCCTATCACTATGTATTTATGAAAGAGCACAGATATCTGTGCTGTAAATACTGTATGGAGAATTACTCTTCAATTTAGACTTATTTATGGGTAAGACAGCAGGCAGTATGCAGTAGAGACTTCTGCATTTAGCAATAAAGAGAATAAAGACTTCATGCTTCTAGCCAACCCAAATGACTTGGAATCAGTCCTTGAACGTTAACAGCTGATATTCATTTGTGATCATTCTGCTGCCGAGGTGCCTGATTGTCTACGGATGGCAACGTGCCCCTTGCAAGGTACCATGCCAGTTTTCCAGGACACAGCTGCCAGCCAACTGCGGGCTGAGGTGGTGAGAGCTCACTGCCCTGCCAAGGCCACCCCATCTGCAGGAGGAACATTGTTTCCTCAGAGATGGGCACGACAGTGCCAGGCGCCCGAGCCAAAACGAGACACAGGAACAATAGAAGAGAGGATGATGTGCTGGGTTCAGGCACTTCACTCTGCCAGAGGGTGAAATACTGTAGGCATCCTGAGCAGCCCATGAGGAACACTGGTGTCCAGCATATCCAGCGAAAGGCACAATCTTCAAGTGCTCACACGTGTATATTTATGGGAGAAAACTCTCTCAAGCACTGATGTGCTATAGGAAAAGAACACAGGATTCACAGAACATATTTGCTTGGGAAAAATTTCTATGCTGTGACTGATTATATCAGAAAAAGGCTTCAGTAGATACAATATTTGCACCTTAGTCATGATTCCAGTTCCTATTGGTCATGAGTTTTTCTGCCAACCAAAGTTATGTATCCTTTTATGTACTTACATAACTTTTTACTTATATAACTTTTTACACAACTCTTTAAAGTTGGGTTTTAAAAACCTTCCCAGCAATATAAATTCTTAAGTTTACAGACACGAACTATATTCCCAGGACACTCAACACTCATGCTAATGTTATGCTTTTTATGTAAGTGCTCAAAGACCTCTGTGCTAATTGCAGTGTTCACCACAAACACAGCAAAAGCCAGCAGTAAAAAGATGAATAAAAACTAAGCACATCCAATGTGATCAACAAGTGAGGTACTGCAGTAGTACTGTATGAACTCATGTCCTGGTCTTGATCTATTTCACGATGTACCTGCAGCATTGCTACACATGATTTATATCCATACTGCTGATTGAGTAACTGAGTTTCCAGTCAATAAGCCATCTAAACTTAATTCAGTTATCAGGTTCTTTCTTTAATAAAACCAACCAAACAAAAAAAACCACAAACAAACAAAAAAACCCCACCAAAACAAAAAACCTACAAAAACCAAAACAAAATGAACCCCCCCCCCCAAAAAAAAAAACAACCTAAAAATGCAACTTAATTACTGTTTGAGTCATCTAGTATGTGGAGAAGCAACAGGGAGAATGTGAGTTACAGACTGTGATGAAAACACAGAATATATTACTAAACAACTTTCACGGCTAGAACCACATACAAACTATGTCATAACCCTAATCAGGATATATGATGAAATACCATTGCCTGTTTTACCGGTTATAGGATTCAGGAGGTTTTTCTAATGCTGATAATTTTCTATTTGTGTTGATATCCTCATCATTCAGTAGTATTTGCAACCAGAATTTAGGAAATTATGTTTACAATTTACTTATTTACAGACTGTGTATTTTAATTAGATAATTTTATGCCTGACTAGGTAGCCATGTATTTAGATCTCATGTAAAAGCAAAATTCTTCAGCTGCTGACCAACTAACAGCAGGTGACTCACATAAATACGGTGATTAACTCATTTACAATTTCCAAAACTGGGCATTTTCAGAAATACTAATTTACATAAAGGAAAATTGGTCTACTTTTCTTCAAAAATATTCAACAATCTATTTTTTATTATTCAGTCAACTCCATTAATACACCAGAACACTAAACTGCATTAAAACTGTACACTTGTTGCCTTTAAAGCAATTTCTGCAGAAAATCATTACCTTTGTCTGCCCTCCTTTCAGAATAATTTCCACAAAGACTGACCAATAAATGCTTACTAAAATGTCGTTAAAAATTGTATTTATGTCATTTAAGAAGGAGCAGCTTTAGTCTAAGTACCTAAGATAAAATCCTAACAATCTCTAATTTAAAAACCCTAACAATCTCTAATTGAAAAACTACAAAATACTATATTGCACATTAATATCAGTAGACTGGATTTTCTCTCTTCTAATGCCATGCGTATAGATAAAGAATGTAAAGAAGAGTTATTCTCTTCGCTAGAGTTGGTGAAGAAAGAGAGCAATGTCCTAAAGTTAATCCATGTGTCTGGAGATGAGAACTGCTTCTTGGAGATGCTCAACTCTTCTCACTGCTCATTTGAAGAAGCCTATGACAAACATACTCCAAACATAAGGTACCTTGGTTCACCAAAAGCAAGGATCTTCTGAAATTCTGTTATATAAGGTAATACACTTTGGCTTAATGAACCCGACTGGCTGGGCCAACCCAAGTGCCTCCAGGTTTGAAGAAATGTGATTCTAAATAAATCTCGACAAAAATAAATAAGCCAACAAGATTGGCTTTCAAATACAAGTCTTTGTTTCTTAGCTTAGTAAGATCACTGAGATTTTTTATTCTTCTGATGAAAAATGTGCACAAAAACTAGAATAAAGCGTACAAAATCTGTATAAGAGAAACAGGAATGCATTTTTTTACAGGTTCTACAAACAAAGAGGTAAGAAATCTTTCAATTTGTGTAATTAATCTCTAGCTCAGAAGGTAAGTTTTGGTGCAATGTAAAGTTTTAGTCCCTTGAATAAATGACTCAAGCTATATTATCAGACATATACAATATTATCAGACCAATGAAAAATTTTCTGAGTGCTTTTTAGTCCACCGCCTTATAAAGCAGGATAACTGATAAGGTGTGGAGATGAGACTACATGATCAAACAGATTCTTCCCTCTCACAGCAAGGCCAAGCTAATGTAGGCTGTTACCTCCAACTACAGCTCCCTTTTGAACACCATGAAACGGTGGCCGATCTTCCACAGTCTACCTGAGGCAAAAGAGATTTCTGTCATACTAAATCAGTTTACACCTTTCTGATTAAGCCAGAATACAATTTATGGAACAATCTGAAGTCAATTCTCTCCTTAGCTGAACCGCATGCTTTGAGATGAGACCCATTCAAATTTCCAAGCAGATCCCAAAAATGACTGCTCACGTTTACTGAGGCAGTAACTCCTTTGCCAGGTTCATTTCATGTTCTGTAAAAAAGGAAAACCCTGTGATCTATCAACTCTTATAAAAACAAACAAAAAACCTAATAAATTAACAAAAAACCCAATCCAAAACCAAAGTAAACAAACAAGCAAAAGTAACGCCAAAAGGAAATTATGGTCCCAGGATGAAAAACAACCACTCTCCTCAAAGTGATTAATATTCAAAGGCAAATCTCCCGGGCTAAATAGAGCATAAGTATTTGGAAAAGACAAAACACCAAGGCAGAAATGTACTGATATTGAAGTAACTAATTTATCTGCGCAATTTATCAGCACAGATTTTTTTTCGTGTGTGTATGTATTTATTTTAAAGAATCTTATATTTAGAAAAAAATTGCTCTTACAAATAGTTAAAATAACACCTGTTTTCAGATCCTACCAGCAGCAAACACTCCCATTTGAATATTTATAAGGGCAGTTCTTGGCTGCTTTATGGCTGATACATGCCAGAGTCTATTTCTGACCCACTCCATTCACAATTAAGAGATGGGGAAGTGAGATTTTCACTTTTTCCTGCTGTTATTGCTCTCTGACCACCATTTCAGTTGAGGGGACAGCTCAAATAGCCTCCCTTTACCTCATGCCAAAAAATCAGGAAATATTTTTGACAGAAATTAGAACAAAATTACTCATGTCCTAGGACATAGATTCCCATCTTTGGAAAAGAGTAAGTCAATAATAATGCTGAAAAAGGTTCCATAATAGGGCATTGCTTGTCTCCAAAGGTACAAACCAACAGCTGTAGGTTTTTTGCCTACTACATTTCTAGTTATGTTTTAATGTCACCAGTTTAGAAGTTCTTTTCTATAATGATTACTAAGAAAATCAAATTTCAATTCTGTCACAAGTATGCATAGCAGCTGAACTCTGTAAACCATATACTTCCTCTCCTCTTTTGTTGTGTCACCTATTCTTTAAGTTACAAAGTCTCCTTATTCCAGTAATGAATAATCTACATACACCTGGAGCAACAGATTAAAGAGGACATTTTCTATTTCATTTCAACAGCAGTCCCATTTTCTAAGTTAATTATGAAACACCACATTTTACATGTAAAAAAATTAGGGTTGATTCTGCCTTATTCAATCTTTATCCATCATCTGCAAAGTTAACTTCTGATCACTGAGACAGTGAATACTTGGATGAATAGGGTTTATTAAAAAAGAAAGTATAATTTTGAGTTTAATCATATATTTTTTTGGTAAGAAAAGCTACTATGGATCTATGTGTCAGGCAGAAACTAACCTTCTGGGCTTTTAAGAAGTGTGTGAACACTATTCTTGACTTCTGTAATGAAATCCTAATAATGATAAATAAATACCAACTTACAGAGTAATTCAAAGCCATGTAATAGAAGTCCATTAAAAAAAAATCACAAGTAAAATGCACAAGTGTGTTTTCTACATTTGTGCAAAAAAGCAAGGAAAGAATTTAGGACTTCTGTGACAGAAAGAAAACACCTTAGGCAACTCCCATCTTTGCATTTAGAGGAAGTTTTGTTAATTTCATGGGATGTTCACATTATTGGGCAGTTTTACCTTGGGCTAGTTAAAGGCTGGTCCATGCATTAAATGTCCTTTAGTGGCTCTCTGTTCCCTCTCCTTTGCTGGTGAGAGAACATCCACTCTAGAACATGATTGAAGCTGCACAAGATGTGATTTTCCCCTGGAGTTGCCTGATTTTCTGCAGAGATCATAGAAACAGTATCAGGTCACTCTAGTTTTAGCTTAGTTACCGCAGGTAAGTGCCGACAGACCGTAGGTGATATGAATTTCTGGCTATTAAATATTATGCTTGATCTTAGCTTCCAAGAACATCTTTCCTCTACTCCATGAAGCTTTATGTTTCTTAGCAACTTCTCAACTCTTATAATACTCTCTGAATTATAAGCCCTTAGCTTTTCTTGCTAATAAACTCATTTATAAGCATTTTCATCTGCCAAAACTTCCATTCTTCTCAACCCCTGTCCTTTTGCCATTTTAACTTTAAACATAGCATTATATTTGTGTATCTCAAAGCATTTATGAATCATTTTACTTCTGGGGCTTTTTCCATCATGCTGCAGATACATTTAGATTAAAAGATAATAGTGGAAAATGGTTCCGTTTTAATGCATTTGTTTATTCTCATTGTTTTTATAAAACGTCAACCTGACAGTGAAGTATAATTGAGTCCTTAGTCACTGATAAAAATGAGCAAGAAAGTGTGGCTGTGAACAATGCTACAACTTTGATCCAAAAAGACAAAATAAAGGTCTACCTCACAACATCAGCACTATTAATACAATATATCTGTCAAGCTTATTATTTTTCTGTATGTATGTATGTGTGTGTATAGAATCATAGAATTAGTTTAGGGTGGAAAAGATCTTTAAGATCATTGACTCCAGCCATTAAATTAACACTGCCAAATCCACCAGTAAACCATGTGCCTGAGGTTCACATCTACATATGGTGACTGAACCACTTCCCTAGGCAGCCTGTCTCAATGCTTGACAACCCTCTCCATTAAGAAGAAGTTTTTTCCTAATGTCCAATCTAAACTTTCCCTTGTGCAACTGGAGGACACTTCCTCTCATCCTATTGCTTCTTACTTGGAAGAAGAGACTGATCCCCTCCTGGCTACAGCCTCCTTTGCAGAGAGTGGTAAGATCTCCCCTGAACCTCCTTTTCTCCAGCTAAAGAACCCCAGTTTTCTCAGCTGCTCCTCACAGGACTTGTGCTCCAGAGGCTTCACCAGTTCCATTGCCCTTCTCTGGACATGCTCCAGCTCCTCAGCGTCTGTTTGTAGTGAGGAACCCAAACTGGACACAGTACCTGAGGTGCGGCCTCAGTAGTGCCAAGAACAGGGGGACAAACACAGCCCTGCTCCTGCTGGCCACACTATTGCTGATACAAGCCAGGATGCCACTGGCCCTCTTGGCCGCCTGAGCATACTTTCAGTTCACTGGCAGCCACAGGAATTGAAATAGAATTTGTAAACACTGTGCTCCCCTGTTTGGGGCATGCTCCTGGTGGCAGGTAAGGTTATAAGCTTCAGAAATGCATTAAACTTCTACAGTATACTAAACTAAAATATCATGTGTCTGGAATTCCACTCATGATGTCTTTATGCAAATTGTATTACATACAGACAGTTTAGAAACATTTTATCTATGTTTACATGTAGTACTGTTCTTGTGCCTTTAAATGGTCACTTCCTGACTGAAAATCTCTTATTCTACCCAAATTTCCTCAGCAATGTTTCCATCGGTAAGTTCTTTAATCTCCCTGTAAAGACCTTTGCCTTAAAACCTTTGTTTTCAACCTGATTTTATATAAATCTGAACAATCAGACCCTAATCAAGTTCACATTGAAGTCAATGGCTAAGGTACTTTTTACTGATTCAGTCAAAAGGAGTGACAGTGGGAGGAAGAGCAGGAGGCACACACTGAATCTTAAATAGAGAATAGACTTTTACATATAAAATATGCATTTGTAGGAATAAATGTATATTCATAGTTCTTCAGTACTAGTCTAAGTGTAGAAGACATTTCTCTCAAAAGCAGTTTTAGGGAATCAGACAGAAAATATGATATGATCATAGGATACTTTCTTTGGGGTCAGGATAACAGTAAGACAGTTGAGCCATTTTGTTATTAATATTTCACTGGCTGGGTCCCTACTCCTCTCCCTCTTTTCTTATTTTGAATAAAATTTATTGTATGAATTATTATTTAATACCCCTAATTTTTTTTTAATATATTTCTGCAACCATATGGAAGAATAAGTATTTGCATAGTGGTAGAGAATGGCAGCCAGCTTCCTCTGTTAACTTTGGAGACTGCAGGGTATAAATAAATCTGCAAAAATTCTCCAATAAAATTTTTAACTCTGATTTAAGTGAAAAACTGAATTGCATTATTTTCCACTTGGCATATTATATCATAGCTTTATATGTTGATATACAAAAAATTCTATAACAATAAAAATGTTGTATTAAGAGATTTCTTTAACCTTGCACTTATGGCCAGGAAACATTCAGAGGGCTCGCAAAAAAATTCAGTTTTGAGGACCCTTGTGAAGGTTTCTGAGGGCAGTTTTTCTTGTGTTTTGGTTTCTATACGATGTCCTTGAAAAGCAGATGTTCACTGTTACTTACAAACAGATGTGCAATGATGAAAGATACACAATGGCTTATTTTTCCTATAAAAGTACACCTAACGCATGATGGGTAGGTTTCCAGGTGCTTTCTCAACATGTTTTGGTTCTGTCTTCCTATACCCTATGTGGTGTCAGTTTGTCTTGTAGTTTACCTTAAGATCTTGAGTACCAAAGGCAGCAGTGTGCTGTGAGCTGTCTCTCTGCTGCATTTCAAGCTAAGTGTTAAAGTAGCCATCAGTTATTCAAAGAAAATGTCAGTGCAAATTCAAAACTAACACTCCCTTTGGAGGAAAACTGTTTTTTTTTCCCATTCATGCTATTCTTTGCAAACTAACATATAAAATTAAATTGTTGTTTCAAATAAACAATGGATTGAATGGACTCTAATATTAATATAGTCAGGTAAAGCCAGCAACAACAAAATATAGATTTAGCCTGAAGAAATCAGACAAGTAAATACCTCTAATAGTTCTTTCATTGACTAGGAAATAGGCAGGTATAAAAGGCATTGTGGCCAGATCCAATCTAATTCCCACAGAAGACCTTACACCTAGAAGAAGATTGCAGTTGAACTGAGCAGGTTTTCCATACAATTTTCCATGGCTCCTAGGCCTGAGCTGGTGGGAGTCAATGCAGCTTGGATGCTGCACACTGAAATAAGTCAATTATTGCATTCCCCAGAGAGAGAGGACTGAGCACTTAGATCCCTATACATTCACTTGTTTTGGGACATGTCTGAAAAAAAGGTTTGATAACAGCTGACTTGCCGTTCTATCACATCTACAGAGAGTGGTGGTAGTCCTGAATCAGCAAATTGCTGGAGGGAAGAAGAACACAGTTTGTGATTTCTCGCTTTCTGGTACTTAAACACTTAAGGCTACTTTTGTGAAATTCAGAGAGTATCTTTGTCTGCTCAGGCTTCTCTCTACCAATTAGATGCATAAAACCTCCATTTGAACTAGGACAATGAGGTTGGTGTCTTCTCTGTGGAGAGAGCTGCTGATGGTTCTGCATAACTACTCAGTGTGCAGAGAGCTGACTCAGGAACTGCAAATTAGGGTGCACTAGTCCTGCTCAGCTTTGTCAGCTTGCCAGCACTTGTCTTAAACACACTCGCTTCTGGATCCACAGACAATGCCAACACATGAACATGAATGGAAGGACTGTGGGATGAAGAACACAATAGCCAAGTGTAGATGCAATTCTGCTGCTGATTGATACCGAAGATCACATAAGTGGGGGTTAAAGTGGAGAGCCTGTATGTGCTTCCCAACGAAATCCAGCAATTTATTTGCTGCGGTATTCATAGAAAATTGCTAAACCTTCTAAAATCAAAGGCCAGAAGTCAGATTTGCACAGTATTGGGACAGTCCATAATATCAAAACATTTCTGCTAGTTTTAAAAGAAAAAAAGACTTTCAAGAATGAGGAAGTTGTTTGCAGGCTAAAACTGCACTGAAGTGTTGGACCACTGCAAAGTCTTTTACACCAGTGGCCAGAGAATGCCAATGCATTATGAGGGACAAGCAGGCACGTTGCATTACAATCCTCACTCTCATATTCTTAATTTCTGCTCTTGGAAACTTAAAGGTGGCAGGTGTTCATCTGAGGTCAGCTAAATCTTCCAATCTTCAAATCTCTTTTTTTCCCCAGTTTGGTCTGGTAATTTTTTCTCAAGAACTCAATTCTTTTTAAGGGCTTAAAAATAAAACAAAAGAGAAGCAGGAAAAGAGAACAAGAAGCAAGAGCAAAGGTGTTCTTTAACATATGAACCAAATTAAAGTGACATTTTATCTTTTACAGAAAAGATTATGGAAAAAACTCAGCAAGCTTGCATCACAAAATCTCCCATAAAAAGCACACACTGGAGTATGTGGATAAGTTTAAAATTTCAGATGACCAGAATTATTTTCCTGACAATTAAGTTCTTTATTTTGTATTTCTATGTTCACACCATCATTTTTTTTTGGTCTGAGATATATTTTGAGACACAAAGCTTAATCAGAAAATGAAGTGAATTGTAACTGACCCCTGAATAACTGAGAATTGAACTTAGATCCACATTGTTGATTTCAGACTTAATTATCTGAAAGTCTCAAAGAAATTTTATTTCTTTACTATTTTGCTGATGACTTTGTTGACGGCAACACTTAACAGATAAGAATTTAAATTCCAGTTAGTATTCCTGATGCATTTTAGGTAAATCAGATAGTTTCTTGGCTAATGTTTTCCATAGAAACCTGAAGGCCAAATAAGCTATTAGGATTTGTTTTCTGCTTCAGGCTCACAGAAGAAATAAAATTAATTGCTCTTCTCAAATCATGATTGAAAACCAGTGCTTCCATAGGTTGTCTTTGAAACAGAATTAAGACAATCTATAAAAGGAGTCATTCTAAAAGGTCAGCAAGTTGTAAGATGATCTAGATCTCCTTGCATTGGTTAACATACAGACTTTTTATTTTCCTTATTTCCATTTGATTCCTCTGAATTTTCTTTCACTTCCCTGTGCTAAAACAGCAAAAATGTAAAACCTGCTTTAAGATAAATTACAGAATTTCTAAATATAGTGGTATCAGCAAGCTCCTAGATGAGATTTGTTTCTTCACCATTATTTTTATCATGACTTGACCATATATCATGATATGCATTAGGATACATCCTTTTTTCCAGGAATGCCTCTGAAAAAGTTCTAACTTTTTTTTTTAATATATTTTCTTCAGGTGCCATATGAACATCTTTTGTAGGTGGTAAATCATCTGATGTGAGAATTTTGAAGGATTATCTGTAAAATGTGCATTTCAGCAATCCTGCACAAAACCTTGATTAAAACAGTTAATTTTCTAATGGGTCATGACAGTGTTTAATAATGTTGTTAAACTAAAATAGTCTCATTACAGTTCTTAATTTATAGTTAGAAGTTTCATGCAAAGCTGAACTAAAGGGTATTTGCTGGGCAGTAGGCATTGAGCAAAACCCAAACCACAAACTGAGCAAAAGAACTGCAATCAGAAAATCTCTGTTTATGAATGATACAAAAATATCCAAAAGGACAGGACTGCTTTGGATTCTGAGCTGTGATGTGGCACACGGCAGGAATAAACCCAAACAGCAGAGCTACTGAGAGGGATTCTCAGCAAGGCTGGCTGTCCTACTGAGCAACATGGCTCAGTTAAACTTGGGTTATTAAGTTCAATACCAAGGTAGCTGAATGATATTTAAAGACCTGTGAAATGGAGAGGCCAGGCTGGATTATATCTGACAATTCTCACAGGTAGGACATAGACCACAGCTTTTGTACACCTCCTACTGCCTTTCTCCTTTTGTTGAAGCTGCTGTTTCGTTTTAGGCCTTTTCTCCTGAACTGCTCTTCTGGAACATCTGATGATTCCAGTGCACACAAAGTGGAAAATAGAGCAGTGCACCTGCAGTATGTCTGGGATATCTGGAAGGCATCTGTTTTATTTCTCCATGAAATGTGTGCAATTAACTAGATCAGTTTATGTGCCTTTTCTTTCCAAAAAAGAAGGAAAGATATTCAGCACAGCTGAAGAACCTCAACTCAAAGGATACTTCCAAGAAAGAACTCAAGTGTGGATACAATTCACTCCTGCTTTTGTGCCACAGAAACATCACAGCTCTTAAACTCCCCTGGCTGGATAATCCTTGGGCTCCCTGCCTGAGGAGCACCAAGGGAAAGAAAGAGGAAAAAAATAATGTGGCCCCATTCATGTCAGAGGGTGATCCAGTTCTTGTAAATCTATGTTATCTCAATGAAAATTCAAATAATTAATGACTGAAAGAACCCTTAAAACAACAGATAGTGATACAATCATAAAAGCTCTGCTTGCTCAGCTGGGCTGTTCCTAAACCAACAGTTTGAACTGAGGATTAAAGTTTGCTGAATACCATTGTCTTTTTAGATTTCCTTTCCTTCTGTGGCTTTAACAAGCCAAATCTCTTCAGCCAATGAAGCTAAAATATACAGGACACATAGCTCTTTATCTGTCACACCCTGCAAATCACATTTTCCAAGCTTAAAGTACAATTTGTTTTGGCTTTTAATTACCTGACTTATCACCATGTCATATTCCCTCCCCCCTGCAATAATTACATTCTGAATCACTGAGTCATTCAATATTGGCCTTTATTTATGCCTCTCACAAAATGTTGAATGTTTATTTATAAACCATGAAAAGCAGAGTTTGTAAGAATATTGATTCAGCACATTAGAAAAGCAGTGGCCTGGCATTCTGCAAGTAAAGTAATCACAGGCAATTACTAGAGACTGCTTTTCACTACTAATCTTGGGTTTAACCATATAATTGTATTACTGAATTTATTTCACTTTGCTCATATATCACCAGTTTCCTAATAAGAAGTCTGATATTAACATAATTTAATAATATTCAGGGGATGAATGGTTTTAATTGGTTTAAAAAGAAGGAGATATATAGCCTATGCCATACAATTAGAAAAGTATTGTAGCAGCCTCTTTTTATTTTGTAATAAATGATAATTAATATTTAAATGCATTAATGAAATAAGTTCTTAGTGGCTGGGTCACAAATCTTTGATGTTTATGCCACTAACAAAATCACTAACTGCTCTTAATGATGCCCCTGAGCTAAGCTTCACTTTACTCCTGGTATAAAAACTACTTTGGTTGCTGGTAGCATGAATTTTCAAGTGTGAAAGTCAAAGCCAAACTCAGAACAATTCTTCTTGTCCTTATCCCAATGTACAATGGGAAGAAAGTGCTCAAATTCAGGCAAAAAAACAAACCACAAAAAGGCCAAACTTAGAGAAAAGCAAAACTAGGAAACAATAACTAAACCCCTGGATCTCTGTAAATAAAAGAAATCTGCACTTACTTGCTGGGCCTTGTGAGGCAGGTTTAGTGCAAGAGCCAATGAAGATTTTTTTTTCATTAAATAAGGAAGAGTTCTGAACCAAACAGAGCATGTGTAAAACAGAACCAGTTCCCAAGGACAGATAGAGTGATAATTGTTGTAGTTCAGCTGTTCATATATATGGGAAAATTATTTCAGGAATCACATGTGCCTGGAAATCCTGGACCCTCCTGTTAAAAATTTTTAATTCCCCATGTGTTTTTCTGCTTACATCCCCAACCACTCAGTGACAGTTCAAAGGGATTATTGTGATAGCTGAAAATGCTTTGTTTGGAATCAGAGAGAATATCTCAGCATTATTTTCTCACAAAGTGTCCAGAGCTCAGACACAGTAAAAGATGAACATGAAAAGTATGCATATGTCTTTTCTATCACATTATTGGTAATCACAGCTAAGAGTAACTACAGAAATATTTTCAGCAGCTTATCCAGCTTAACATTAGATACTAAACCACAGTTTGTCAGAAAAGCTTGGGATTTTTTAGTTTAGTTTAGTTTAGTTTATTTATTTATTTTATCTAAGAAAATAGTTGATAACAAGCAAATTTAATAATGATAACAGGCTAATATGCTATATTTTTACACCGGAACAGGGAGGAACAGAACTATTTTTTTTACCAAATGGTATCAAAATAGAAAAGCCTGTTTTTTAGAACCTAAAAAAGTACTGAAAAAAACAGGTAGTAGAAAATTTAACTAATTATTTCTGAAACAGTTGTTCAAAACATCCACAAACATCTACTACCCACAGCTTAAGAAAGTATAGCAGCTGAGAAGCTCTGCTCCTATACTGACCTTTAAACTACTGCCACTGATGTAAAATCAACTAAACAGACCTCTGACTTAGCGAAAGTGGCAGCTCTGATGTTGCATATTGAATATTATATATTGAACCTGCATCAGGGCAAGTTCAGATTGGACATCAGGAAAAGGTTCTTCACTCAGAGGATGGCTGGCAACTGGAACAGTCTCCCCAGGAAAGAGGTCATGGAACCAAAACTGTCAGAGCTCAAGGGGCATCTGGATAAAGCCTTTAGTCATATGGTTTATTTCTAGTTAGTCCTGCAAGCAGCAGGGAGTTGGACTCAGTGATCTTTACAGGGACCTTTAAACTTGAGATATTTTAGGAATTCTTCTATATTAATGAATAAATTGATTTAAATTAAGAGTTAATATTCTCAATTTAAGAAATAATTACTTTTTGCCCATATGCTTATACAACTTTCTAGAATATATGTATATAATTTAGTAAGCTGGTCAATTCAAGCCTGTGGAAATATACTGTACTGAGTGGAGATTTAAGCAGCATAGGAACATAGCACTGAGAAATTTAATGCATTAGAATGAGAAATGAAAAGATTTAAAAATCTCTGAAGATTAAAAATTGTAATTAGACTTAGGGATCATGAAAATACTGTTCAACTAAAACAGTGTAATAAAACTTCAGGCACGTGGAAGCAACTGTGTCTGCTTGCAACTGAAATATAGTATTAGAAAAAATTACAAAAATAAGACATCCTAACCACCTTCCTTCCCCATTTATCTAAGTGTGACTTACTAAATTATAATCTCACTGACAAGCAAATTGCTAAACTGCAAAATCCTATTGTAAGTGGAAAATATTTGTGATATGTGTTGCCTCCTTGGAGTGCGCTTGAGTGCACACCCCATTAAAATAAAGGAAGTGTAGCTCCTTTGCAAGGAATACACCAACTACATTGTTTTCAGACATTACAATCTCTCTGAGGAAAAATTAGAAACGATATGTCCCTGACATTAGAGAGGGAACAAATCCTTCGTGCCTGACCCACCAACCCTCTACAGAAATGGTCCAGAAGATGATGAGACAATAAAGGCCCAAAGGAGATGTTACAACTTTCTCATTAGTCACTCTCTTTCTCATGGTGTTTAAGGTGTAGGCTCAACATTTCTCTATGTCAGTGGCAGTTCGGTGAAATAATGGGTCCACAAATAGAAAGCAAAAAATCTTTTAAGCTTGTGATGTTGCAGGTAGAAGATTCCCCTCTGTTCCCAGCCAGTGCAGAAAATGGACAAAGGATTTTATAGAACTGCAACAGTTCTTCCTTTCATTTTCTGTCTTTATTAATTTCTCCTGACTTATCCAGGTGTGGCATCCTTATCACAGAATCTCTCAATATTAGAGTACAATGAGAAAGAAATCTGTGCTGAATTTGGATGACTTTCAAAATAGCAACAAAAGATGTTTACCTGTCTCATTTTTGGCTGCAGTTATGTGCTAAGTCTAATAAATGGTTGTAGTCTTTTAAAATTATGTTTAAAGAAAAGGATTTGTCATTTTCTACAGTAGATAAACCAGTATAAAAGTCTACAGTTATGAAATGGCAATGAACTATTCATTCTCAGAGTAATCACATCTTATCCACAGGACAATTATTAATCTTGAATATTTGGTGCCACTTGGGGCTCTTCATATCTGCCTCACCAGGCTGCATGTAACACAAAATCCCTAAGGCCAGAAATTGTTTTGCATATGCTGTGGGTATGAATAAATCCACTAAGATTTTAATTCCAAATATAGTTCTGCAATCAAGTATATTCTTCACTTCAGCAAAATATTGATTTTATTTATTTTTTAATAGGATCACAGGATAATGATCCTAAAGAAATATGACCTGTACTCTGCTCTCAGAAGACCCCCACCTGGATTAATAAATCCAGCTCTGGAATCCTCAGCATCACAGGAAAGACATGGACCTGTGGTACTGGGTCCAGAGGAGGGCCACAAAAATTGTCAGAGGGCTGGAGCACCTCTCCCGTGAAGACATGAGGGATTTGGGGTTGCTCAGCCTGTAGAAGAGAAGCTCCAGGCAGATTTGATTAGCAACCTTCTAGCACTTAAAGGGCATTTATAAGAAAGATGGGGGTGGGATTTTTATTAGGGCCTGCTGTGATAGGAGAAGAGAAAATGCATCAACTCATGCCCATCATATCACACTATGCCCCACTGCAAAGAGCTTTGCTGCATTTCTTTAATGACCTCCCTAGAGGCACCAGGAGCAACTGCTACTTGCCCTTGAAGTGGCCTCTTCTCCAGAATGAAGGAGCCCCAGTCCCACAGGCTCAAGGACAAGTAATCCAGTCCAGATCCTGAGGGCAGCCTCTACTGGACTTGCTTCAGTTTATCAGCGTCTTTTCTGTACAAGAAGGGCCAAAACCTGCACACAGTGTTCTAGATGTAGTCTAATGGAGTATCACTATAAAGACATTATTGTGTCTTGCACCACCACTGAACCCTTTTAACGATGATTTCAAATGTTTCCTTCATGTTAAAAGAAAAAAAAAACCAACAGAAGCACTATTGAGCTACTGTTGTCATCTTCAACTGACACTAGGAAAAGACCCACTGTATCATTGCAGAGTTAGCAGCTCTCATTATAGGATCATAGGATCATTTAGTGATCTTGTTATAAACCCTTTTCTTGAGACGGCTTATACACCCAAAGCCCAGAGGCTGAGAGGAAAACATTTCCTGGATATGTGACAGAGGAGACACCTGCACAGTCTGCACAGTCATGTACGTACACAGGGAAAGTGACATCTCAGCAGACCAATCAGACCTTAATCTGTGAGGGATTCACAAATTATGCATCTATTACATGAATTACAAAGCTTACTCTCCACAGTCTGATCCAGCAAGACCTAATGCCTGCAGACAACAGTGACATCAGAGCTCCGTACTTTCACTTAGAACCTGACGCACGAGGACATCATCTCTCTTCAGAGGAAATCTGGGGCTGTAGATTTATGCATTCTGCACATTTGGAGGCTAAAAAGCTGCCCCAGCTAGACTAGGCAGCCTGGGGTTTCACCGTGGCACCCTGCCACCATTCAGAAAGCCTGCAAGAACTGACAGTGCCAGAAATCACAGAAAGGCAACCCTGAAGCTCAGGAAGACACTTGGAGGAAGAGACTTTGGTTCTAGCTGACCAGCAAGGATCACATATCTCATCTACTGAATTTTAAGTGCAAAATTACCCTTTTTCTCCCATTCAGTCTCCTAGACATAAAATCAGGCTCTCCCTTCCTGACTACAATTTTAGCTCCATGGCTTCTCAACTTTCAATTGTAAAATATCACATAATACAGGTGAAGAAAAGTTTAAAAGCCCCATCTTGTTGAGTGCCTGAGTTGCAGTCTGCTGTACAATGTATAGGTTCTACCTCACCTTCTGACTGTGGATTAAATGAATCAAATGAGACAGTCCTCTTGAGGTGGAGGAGTGGCTTAGGCTTGTAAACGTGGGCAAGTATGGGCCAAGCATCCAAATCACTCATGCACTTATTGTTCAGAAGTGAGTATTTGAACATTTCACAGTGGATCTCATGAAAGCATTTTAGAATTCAAGGTTCAAATACATGATGAGGACTGTGAAACGGTGAGATCACAGAGCAACTATCTAGCTGGAACACCAATTCAGGAAAATTACACCTGATTTTGAAATACTGTATGAGAGAAAGTCATTGAGGCACATTTTTGGTGCCCAGATGGGTTATTTTTGCATGGTTTTTTCTTTAATTATGCAAAGCCCTCAAGGATTATAATTGTCATAAATATTTGCATAGATAAATAATTAAACCTAAAATAAATGTGAGTCAAACCATCCTTTGGGAAAGCTCAAGCTTCAGAGGTGTCACTGTTTGTCTATTTTCTCATCAGAAACATGACTAGACATTTCTTTAAAAAATCCATCACCCCGCTGCATGATGAATGAATGCTGTGAGGGCTGTACTTTGCTAATGAACAGCAGAATAAATTTGCTTGAAACACTTAAATTCTGATCTAATCCCCATCTTTTATATATGTAGCCAGCTTTGAATTACAAATGAAAATCATTACCATGTTATAACATTGATGTATATTGGTATTTCACTGGGTCCTAAGCATAGAGAAATGCTTTCCAGTCAGTAGTGCCTTAATATGCCCAGAAGGAACTGAAAGCAACCACTGCCCCTATTTATGAACTTAAGGTGGGTGTATTGGTAGGCATAAAAACCAACAAAACACACCTCCTTTACTAATAAAAAAAAAAAAAAAAAAAGAAAAGCACAAAGACAGGTTTCAATTCTCTGGATTCTCTGGCAAGTTGAGAAGAAATTCAAGCTAAAAAAAACCCCCATTCCGCTTTCAGATTACCTTGGATACTCTGTTTGCAACCTCTCTTCCTACTGTCAGCCCCTGAACAAAGGTGCGGGCAGCAATGAACGCTCGAGTCACTTGAACCTTCAGCTTCCTGGGCACGTCTCCAAAGGGCTTCAGCTGGTCCGTGTACTTGCTCACACACTCCAGGTAGTCCTCACTGAAATGGTACTGGGGGTTTATGAGCTGGAACATCCGCTCCAGCAGCCGAGCCCAGAAGTCGTTGAGCATCTCCTCCAGGTTGACGTTGCCTCCCGTGTAATAACGCTTCAGCTCGGCGAAGAGGTCCTGGAACACCTCTGAGTTCTGCATGTACAGCATGCCGTACGTCCGGACAAACATGTCGTTCAAGGATCGCTCCGCGTTCTCCAGGAGTTCTCGGAAAAACTCTGCAGGCAAAACAAGCAGGTGTTAGTGGCCATAACGGCAAGGTACGAAGGGTCTTCTTATTGCACTCCTAACTCATCATAATTTGTGGTAATAGGTTGATGTCCCAGCACTTTACTAGTGAAATTCATCATTTAGAAATAAAGAAAAATAGAGTATAAACTGAATTCCCTATCAAGGTCGAAAGATGCAAAACCTGTAACACTGAGCAGAAAAACCCATTTATAAGAACACTGCTGGTTTTTCCACTTCTTCGTGTACTATTTTAACATAGTAATCCCTTCCCTCCACAGCCCTTACACTAAAACTTCTAAGCTAAAAGCAAAGACACTAATATGATGATTTAACTGAAAATGTAATTATTTTAGAATTTAAGATTCCATTTTGATCAAGCCTTTACAATGTAGAAGCAAACCATGGAAATAAATCTGAATACTTATTTGCATATATTCTTGAAGAGAACTTGAAAGAGACTTGAGTGGAAATGAGAAGGATCCTTCTTAAAAGTGTCACATGTCTAGGTAATGGTAACAGTATGTAAGTATCTTCAATAAGTTTTTACTCAACTGAAGAGCAGTGCTAGAACCCTTCATCAGTCACGTTACAACCATCCTACTAATTCCAGTCTGTGTTAGTTGTTCATTTTGGAGATGCAGGAATTAAGGTTTTCTTGAAAGGTTTTCAGACAATTTCTTCTGTGATTTTATCTACTGAGGCCTAAACCATAAACAATTTCTAAATTTTGGCTTGTGAAAATTATTCTTACTGGAAATTGGGCCCATGGGATAAAGTAGAAATATTTAATAATCTCCTCTATTCAAATTTTTAAATTGCAATATGGTACTTAGGATTTCCCCAAAAAATTCGCTGAGCATGTACAACAGTTCTTTAAACCCAGCTGACCAAAGGAAAAATAGTATCTCCTGGCTTTCAGAAGATCCCATCTTTTTACAGGGCTTGCTGTCAACCTTCTTAAACCACTTTGGAAAAGAGTCCTGTGGTTTGTAAATGAGGCATTGCAGACAGCGAGGCAGAGATGGCAGTACCTTTGGCAAAATGTGTAATGGCTGCAATTAAGTGATTTGCAGCAAAGCAGGATTCAACACACACCAGGTCTGGGATACCAGATTCTTAATTTGTGGACACTGCCCACAGACACATCTGTGTGTGCTAACTGCAGGGATGTGCTGACTTCTCACACTCTTGGCTAATGCCATCATGTGAATACTCCTTTAACACAGGGCCTGCTATGGCTACAGTGACTTATAAAAATGTAGAACCACTGCAATGCTAAAGACAGGACACAAATTAAGACTAAGTAAGAAAAAATGTACACTAAATTTGAGGGTTTGCAACTGTAATCAGATGAAAACAGAAGCCACCAAACACTGTGGACCAGTCTGCAAAGACTCAGTAAGAAAAGAATCTCTTATTTCTGGCAGAAGTTGTGCAGAGCTGCAGCCTTTGATCTCCCAGATAACTGCAAAGGGGTTATTATGGAAATGTATACACAGAACATTGAGAACATGCTACATCAAAGCATTTATTAAAGGGAAATATAGTCTAATAAATATATCAATGTCTAAATTTTCATTAAAACTGAAGCTCTTCATAAGAAATAAATTACATTCAGAAAAGGATATGCTTTTGCCAAATAGTTTATGTAGGGAAAAGGAAAAAAAAAAGTAGAAAAAAACCCCCCACAATAAAAATTTTGTTGCCAAATGTAATAATTTGATGTCTACAACATATAGGCTTCTGTTTAAGAGAAAAGTGAAACAAAGCTGTTTTTCAGTGTTAGCCCTGATCTAGTGGTGTCTTTGACATCTAAATCACCATGATTACTATTTTGTACATTCAGCACTTCTTCTAGAAATAATGCACACTGACTGCACTGCTGAATAAATCTAATTCTCTAGTCACACAACCCAGAAAGCAAAAACATGGCAGAGAACCTGGGGCTCAAATTAAAGTTTGTTTTAAGGCTGGAGACAGGCTTTCCCACCAGTGCAATTGAATGACAACAGCCTATATATGCTGGGAGGCTGCTATAAACAACTCACATGCTGGCTCCTCACAATCCATAGCTATACTGGGAATCCCACTCTTTATTTTAAAGGATAATGCCACTGCATAAGTCAGTCACAGCAAAGCTTAACTGGGTTTGCTGACAGCTCATCTTGTCTGAGATTATTAGCTTATTCTTTCTTTGTATGGGTGTATTATTTAGCAGTCTCACAGTCAGCTTGTTGGAAGCCAACCAAACTTTCCAGGGAGGAGTAGATATTTATTCTCTGCTTGTACAGCATCCAGCACAATGTGGCCCATGCTGGTCACAATCTTTATTTATACTGTGGTATAAACATTTCCAATAACTCTACAAGCTTAAATTTCATGCTAGTCCCAAATGTGAAGCCATACATATTTATTGTGTAGGAAAGCTAATGTCCTTTAAGCAGCACAGTTATTTAATTTTTAGTCTTCTTACAGGTCTCCAGTCTTTGAGAGCTACTGCTAAAGGTAAATTATGCCATTATAAATTTGGAGTGTTAGTCTTTTGTACACTTTGACACAAAAGACATTTAAGAGAGCTATCTGCATCAGTAACCCCATGCAGGACCAGAATAATAAATCAACAGCAACTGCAAAATTGGATACCTTTTTAGTTCCAGACAGAAAGAGATCACCCATGTCGTGCTAATTTCTCAATCAACTCCCATCCAGCAAAATGAATGCTGCTTTGAAGAACTGCTTGCTGTTTTAGTCTGCAAATCTCCCATTTATCAAGAAGGTAGTCTGCTTTGCAGTGCTTATGTATATAAACTGTGTCCTGGCATA
This sequence comes from Melospiza georgiana, assembly GCF_028018845.1. Taxonomy (NCBI): domain Eukaryota; kingdom Metazoa; phylum Chordata; class Aves; order Passeriformes; family Passerellidae; genus Melospiza; species Melospiza georgiana. Next base: position 33,801,897 of record NC_080431.1, read on the forward strand.
ACTGAGCACTTGTTCACTCACCTCAGTAGAAACAGTGTGTGCTTCTGCAAAGGTTGAATTTTGCCATGGTCTTCACAGTAATGTAAAAATTTTACGTTCATTGCAAAGATGATATTTCATCAACTTGCAGGTAGTTTTTGAAAAATAATGTAATTTTTCAGCTTCAAGTAAAAGAATGAAGATGAGACAGACATTAGTCATGTTGCTTAATGTGCTTCTGGAAGGCACTCAAGTACTAGGGTGGGAGAGAAGAATCCATATGAGACAGAGCTGCGCAGTGTTTTAAAATATATATCTTGTGATTTTTTTTTTATTTTTTTTTTTGCTGCCAAAATAGGTTGTCATGAGCAGTGTTAATGCTGGAAATAATTTTTCCTATTTTGAAGTGATGATTCATTCATATGACAGTATATGTCCTATGTATGTCTTTTGTTGCCAGCATGTTTTCATACACATTTAATTTATTAACCAGAGGGTCTCAGGAAGCCTGATCACTTCTATGAGGTAGTTGAAACAAATAAGGTCTAAGGCACACTGAGATACTGAAAAGATGGAGAGAAGATTGCTATTGCAAGCTATGACATTCTCTCTATACACTCAAATGGTGGGTTTCTAGTCCATGGATCACACTTCAACTAGTTTTCATTTTTAAACTTAGGATGCAAGACAGATAGTAACAGTCTGCAAATGAAGTCTGAATTGTTTTAAAATATTTTGGCTATGATAAGACAATTCAGTCACAAACTGAAATGGCAGAATTGCTAGAGTCCATTACTGAAAGGTAGGAACAGCTCACAAATTAAAAATAATGTCTTGTTAGTCCTCACAGTACTTTGCCAACTGCAAGCTGACATTCTCACGCTATTTTGACATAGGCAAACTAGTGTCATAATGCAATTCAAAATGGGAGCTGGTCTATTTCCAAAGTGATAACTAGTTGTCACTGCATGTCAGTGGATCAACATTAGGGATAATATTGCAGCATGAATGATGTAATAATTGCTTTTAACAAAATCTATGGATAAATACCTAGAGGCAATTTTTACAGACAAAAATTTGTATTATGTTTGAGTGGATATTCTATGATCATTCCCAGCCTGATAAGTTCCCTTGCATTTTCTTTTCCTCTGTAATAAGCAAAAGCAATGTCTGACTGTGGGACAAGGTGCAAAGCTAGAAACAGTTTGTTTTCTGATTCCTAAAACCAAAAATATATCCATGAGCTCTAAGACCAAAAAACCAAAAAGATAATTTCATTTAATTATCATATATTCTGCGCAGCTTTCCTTTTTAGCAGAACTTGAGACCTGAAGAGATACTATGGTGCACCTGATACACTGTTAGCTGAGAAAAAACCAGCCCAGCTGCACAGAGCTCTGGACAGTGATATATGCCTGATTTTACATTGCTCTTTACATAAAACACTGCTCAGGGTGACATCCTGATTTCATCCATCATAGACCAACAAGACCCAAGCCCTACTGACAGCTCCCCATCATAGCCTTGTTCTCCTTCTTGTGGGGGCCTTGCTTTTCCAAGAGCTCTAAGGACCTAGATATGTAAATTCTACCAGTCTTTACCATGCTACCACGATCCACCATTTACTGTGAAGATGTGCATGTATTTACACCCTATGCAGGCTTGGTGTACCTAACTTTATTGCAAATGTTTGAACTTCCAGTCCTTATAAGGTTGATGGCAAGGGAATATAAGAATTCCTGTAAACAGACTATGCTTTTTGAGAGAAAGAGTCTTTGGGGGTTCTTTACCTACAGATACTTGCATTCATACATACATATTATAAATATCAATGTCAGCCTTTTCCGGCATCCTGCTTCTGTCTGTCTTTTATTCTTCAGGAAGTCATTAATGAAACAAAAATGTTTTGGTGAAATCTTCATATTTTTTGTTGCAAAGGCTTTATTGTTTTCTTTTCTCTTTTTTTTTTTTAAGATATTCCACAATGGCATCAATTAGTGAAAGTTGTGATTTATCTCAAGGAAATTCAAGTGAAATTAACCTCTGTGGGTTTTATGCCTTTTCATTTTCCAACTGCTTTAGGTTTCTGGAGACTTTCTTTAAACAATAACTAACCTTACACAGCAACAAGAACTCAATTTAACTTCCTGATTGAGAAAAAAATTGCTATAGGAGAATATTTACAGCAGATGATTTTTCTTCCTCAGTTTTGACATTACATTTGTTTTATATTCAAGAGCAAAGAAATTGCTTGCATAAGGCTAACAGTGCACTGGTATTGCTTTTTATTCAGCCTGAATAACTAATTTTGAAATTCCCTTATAGCTTTGACCTTTAAAAACACTCAACAGTCACAATTCGGAAAAAAAAATTCATCTTCCATTAGAAAAAATAAAAATCTGCAATGTGATGAGATTTTTTGAAAACTGCTCTCCTTTTTAAACTCATTTTGAATATATATACATTGCATTTAAAGCCAAGAAATACAAATCCAATGATTAAATGTGCCTTATAATTGCAAATTTCAGAATAGGTCATTTATATACTTGAGTTATGCTTTGGGTATGTGTGAAATTATCTAGCTATCAATGGATTGCTTTCTAGACTGTCCCAGACCTGTAAATATCATGATATTTTGGATGCCTAAATTTTTTAGAAGTGCAGTCTCAAATGTTGTGAATGAAGATGAGAGTCTCTTCCCTCTTTATTCCCTCCATTTCTCAGATTGCTGCAAGTCCTGTTAGCAGCAGAATTCACTGTGGTCTTCTCCCTGACTCCCATCAAGAGTTTGTGACTTCTTCTCCCTTATGGGTCAGGATATTGTGGGAAAAAAATGAGACATGGGGAAGGGAAAGCACTGAGGCTTCATCCTTAACCACTCCCCACTGCGGAGCACAGAGACAATGCAAACAGGACTGTCCTAAGCTAAAATGAGAGACGTGAGGATGGGAAAGAAACACAAACACATCTATGATGGGCTGGGTTGCACAGGGTGGATCCAGTGCAGGAAAAAGGAAAAAAAGCTATGCTGCTTTTTATACATCAAATGCCATTATCAGAAAAGGAATCTAGTTTGACAAAGAATTTAAGGCATTATTTAATGCCAAAGCACAAAGGATCTGTAGTACAAATGAACATTAATACAGAGTTAAAGGATCTGTCATCTACTCAAAGCTGATTACATGCATTGATAAAGGCTTATAAGACTTTATTCTGCAACACCAAAATCAATAAGAAGATTATCAACAACTTCAGGGGATGCAGGTGCAACCTTCAAATGATAAATCTACTGTTCTTTCACTGCAAAAGGTCATTTGAGTACGCAGGAAAGGGAGATTTCATCCCGCCATTGATTCTATACAGACACTCCTGCAACTAGCTGAAACACATAAGTTTCACACAGGGAATATTAGACACTACATATACTTTTTGAAGTCTTTACAGCACTCTAGAATCTAGATACTGTTGCATGTGGTACTTTACACTGATAATATATCCTTGGCTATAAATATGAAACCTGAAATTCCCAAGATGCCCTCAAAGAACTCATTGAACTTGGAACAATAACAAAAAAAGAAAATGTGAGGAATAAAAACAAAGAAATGAGATAGTTTTACACGTAATTTATAGATACACCAATAACTGTCCCTGAAGGTTCTGCTTTCATTATCAAGTGGAAAATGTCCAAATGAAGTACTCATAAAACGTAAGCAAAATGTTACATGGCATCAGAAGATTACATTCTAGAATATTTATGAAAGGGCATTTAAATGCTTACAGAAGTGGTATTGTCATGAATATCCATGACCAAAGAGAGACGTGTAGCACTTCATGGATATCTGTGAATTTCAGAATGATGAATTTTACATCGTATGTTCATAAAAATGCATAACACCTCATGAAAGATTCATGAGTCACCACAGTTTCTTCTGAAAAACATTTAAAGCTTTCATGAAAATATTAACAATATATAAACTATGGGACTCAGTGCAACAATTGTTTTAAAATATAGAGACTGTACCATTTTTCTCTATGTATCACTAGAGGCTATTAAACACCTAGTTCAACAGTTAAAGAGATTTACCATCTAAAATTTTGCATGAAACTTCCTTGCCTATAATCTACTACCGTCTTCTAAACATATTAAAAGTTTGTTGACTCTTAATACAAAGAAGCGTAAGGTGGGCCAGAAGACATAGGGGAAAATTAACAACAAATTGCCTTGTTACAGTCTGGATAAAATTTAATTCAGGATAATTTATGTATTCTGTCAAAAAGTCAATTTTTTTTTTTTTTTAAAAAAGGAGGCAACATTTTGACAAGCAGGTCTGGAACCAGAGGCAGCATTTGCTATCTCCAGACTCACTCCTGTGCTGCTCAGAGGTCACAGGAGTTGTGCTGGGGAGGAATGCGGCCCTGAAGTCACTGTGTGCCTTCACATCTGTTCTCAGAGTAGACAACTTGAACTGACTGCAGGAAGGAGCCACGCATGAGCAAGGAGCCTCTGGCTGGCCAGAGGAAAACACTGAAACCTTCACAGAATTTTATTTATACTGGGATGATCAGCCACAATTTGACAGCAGTGACACTGGGCTTTGGAGGCAGAAATCTCAGCCTGGGTTGAGGCGTGGGTGGGATTGAAGAGGGCTTGCTCACCTCATGTAGCATAGTGTCTTTGTTTTCTTCCTCCCACTTTAAATAAAACAGTCTACTGTGCAGAACCTTCATTGAGGTATTCGAAAACAATGTCTTGAGCCTCACTCAGCTTCAAGAAAGAGGTGTTTTCTGAAACATCTAGTGGATTAGACGGATCCAGTGAAGCACCCAGTAGGAAGTGCAGGTGTGAATCCCAGTGTATAAAGGTGGGGTTTAAACAGGTCAAACTGCCTGCATCACAATGTGTTTAAAATTAGAACTGCAGCTACTTTCATGTCACAGTTGCAAGTGCAGAGAGCTAAAGCATATTTGCACAGTTGTATTTATATAATGTAACTGCAGTAAATCCGTTGCTGTTTGCCTTTCAATCTCATTTCACCTTTTCCCCTTTTTGAAGAAGGCTCATTTTAGAATTTAGAAAAAAATTAGTTTATTCTATAAAAACCACCAAAGTCTTTAGGTGTTTGACCTGAGACAGATACTACTGAAATAGCTGCAAAGAATTCTATTTGAGCTAACCAGCAGAAGCCTACTATAAAGCAGATTGGAGTTTGACTTCCTATGGTAATTATTATGTACATAAAAATCAATTTTGTATAAAAGTCTGAAGCTTAAGAGGTAATGAAGTCATGTTGATGGTTTTTCCAGACACCTCTGAATGCAGCTAATAAGTTCTGTTATGGTTTAGCAGTACTAACAAAAAATATAAAACTACCTCCAAGAAAATTTACCAGTTTTTGAGTTTATCCAATTTTTCTGCACCTACACTCAAAGGAACCCTAGGTACCATTTAGGTCAAGCAGTATTAAATCCCAGCTGGTTTCCCAGTTATTTCTTGACTATTTGGACACTGAACACATTACTATTTGTTACTGACATAAAGCCAATGTGATTGAATTTCTTGCTTGTAAATTGTGCTACATGATCAAACTTCAGTGAAGCAACAAACTTAGTTTTATGACAGCAAATTAAGCTAACTTAAATGTTCTCAGTTTATTAGAGGGATGATCTTACTTTTTTTCCCAAGGCAACGGTATGAAAGTCAAGTTAAGGACCAGCAATGGTCCTAGAGCTCGGATTTGGGTAATCAGTGACTTAAAACAAGGCAATGCATAAAATCCTAGATTGTGGATAAGGTTAAGGATAACGGACTTGGCCTCAAATAAGCTACACATGTTAAAAGAAAAGACATATTACTTTTGGAAGAAAACAGTCTTTCAGATTCTGGATCTGCATTCATGTGCTGGTAGAAAGACCTTGGGTCCCCTAAGGAGGTTTGTGAAGTCAATAAAATTTCCTACCTGGATGTTTCAAAGATCAGGGATTAAAAAATGAAGTCAGTATTTGAATAGCTTTAAAGCCAACACAAATCTTCATCTACAGACATCAGTTCACTGGATCAAGATGCTGCATGATTGATTTTTATCTGACCTGCCTTCTCAACAGAATGTTTTTTTTTTTCTCTTGCAAGGCTGTCTAGTGGGAAAGCTTTCCAGTCAGAAGAAAACTGATATCTAAGATACAGCACAATGAACTGAAAAATCAGCTTTACAAGACTGGTATATATTTGGGGTTATGTTCGATTTCAGACAATATAACTTAATTTTTATTTGATTGAACTACACAAGAGTGGCCTTAAAACTCCTAGGCCAAGTTTACTTGAGGGATTGTTTCCATTTATTAGGTGCTGTGCTGCATATGATGTATCCCCCTAAATGGCTATGTCCATGTAGTGACACCAAAGTTTCACGCTTCTGCTGCTGGTGTGCTGGTAAGTTGTTGAACATATTGACAAGAATATTTCAATGAATCCACAAGTTGTTGAGTCTCTAAGCAAACAAATTACTGCTTAAGCAAAGTTTACTGCTTCCTGTGGTTTTGTGAGAAATAGGGTGGCTCAGTGGGAAGCAGGAGCTTTAGAAAATATTTCTGGATTTTTGTGTAGGGTCTTTATTTTTCTGTTGGTAGGTGTTTTTTGTGCAGAAGTCACTGGAATTCCAGGCCCTCTGCTGTTTACTGCTTCTTCCATCTTCTCTGCAGTCTTGAGGCCCTATTGTCTGCCTTCTTTGCCATACAGTCCTCATCTCTCTCTCTCAGTCCTCACATTACATGGATTTTACCTGAGAGCGTGATGGGGAAGTGAAGTCATAGGCCATGATTTCCACATTATTGCCCAATGCTTCCTCCTGAGCTGGAAGTGAAGTGGACACTCTGTGTCACTTCTGGTGGCAAGGGCTTTTCATCCAGTTCCTAGAACAGTTGCTGGACACAAGTTCCCTGTGTAATTTTTGGGTGTTACTCCAGCTTGTTGGGCCACAACAGTAACGCTGTGGTGTGAACATTTGGGAATAAATCCCCACTAACTACTTTTCTCATATAAATATTGCCAGCTGAGAATTACAGCCCTCTGAGATGAGATTTGAAGAACAAGTTGAAAAGCTGATCAGTCCTACTGGGCAGCAGGCAGTGAATGGGCTAGGGAGACCTGCAGTGACTAAAGGCACTGTACTTGTTTTCCTGCACTACACTACTGCAGAAATCTTAAAATAAGCAAGGATAAGCACAAATGAGGCAGTACAGGTGAAACAGGAAAGCAAAATTAGAGAGAAGAATAATAGTTGGAGAGAAGCCAGAGAAACAGAGAAATGGCAACTGAGGGAAACAGACAAAGTGATAAGAAGAGAGCTCAACTTAAGTTTTCCAAATATTTATCAGAGTCTATCAATATTGCCAAAATCATTACCCTTGAACACACAGCTACAACGAGGGTCCCAAAAATTGAGTGTTCAGGCCCCACATTGATTCTCTTCAGATATCCAACCAAGGAACCTTGGCATGAAGCCTTGCTCCAGCTCTGCCTTTATGTTCACCATGGGGAGAGAAAGAAGGATTTAGATCAGAAGTCTGGCTTGGGCTTTAAACTGGGGGCTCCCCTTTACATCCTGCAGAAACCTGTCCTTTATATCAACCCCACTGGATTAGGGCTAGCATTTTCATTTAATGCACGTACAAATATGTGATATTGCTTGATAATGTGATTTTACATCTTCCATTACTGCATTATCTGAAATACTAAAGTTTTTAGTGGTCTGTTGAAATACAGAAGCAAAATGAATGCTTATTTTAAGACATTGTTGTAAAACATTTTATCCAATAACTTCTTTCTTTGTTTCCCTAATGTATATATGCTTAGTCATTTGGGAGAAACATTCAACCATTGCACAGGATAAGGGTCAAACAGTATATTTCAAACAGAAATAAGGATTCCTTTGAAAAGGACATAAGAGAGAACACGCTTCCTGTTTTCTAATTGAGACACCATTCAACATTCTTTAATGAGGACATTAATAATTGTGGAAGGACTTTCAAACTCATAATAAAACACTGATAACTTCTGAAAAATGTAAATGTTAGGGATGTTACATGTTAGGTGAGTCTAATTACCCTGCTTCTCTGCCATAATAATAAACTTCATAAGTACATTATAATTTTATGTAGCCTGGATGGCCTTAGATTTTAAGTGCTTCCACATTTACAAACCATGTAATTAGAAATGTGTTTCCAATAGGTGACTTTTATATTAGGGTTCAGCCTTAAATTGTATACCCATTATCTAGAAAATATTCTCCATTTTCACTGAAGAAGCATTATTTTTTCAGTCATACATCTCTCTCTTGCAAAGACCATATGTTCACTCAGACTTGTCCATAATATGTGCATATATAATACATTTTAATTGATTTTTTTTTGTGTTTTAATGTCACACTAACTGCAATAGGTGTCATACTGCCTAAAACATATTTATTCATTAAGAACATTAATTAGTATCATGTATTAGATATAGTTTATACTGTAAGTCATCTAATACAGTAAAACTAAATTAAGTAGCTGAAAATGTAATTGTAGAGGATACTGAAAAATATTTTTATTGATTACACAGAAACAGCAGCTTTTGTCTCTGGAATCAAGACATACTGAAATATTTCATAATACCATGAATAATCTGCATTTTTTTTCTTGTTTCTACTACCTGGTTTTGTTTTTAAAGTTGGTCTCCTCTAAATATTTTTATTTATTCTGAGGAGCCATCAAAATTTGTATACCTGTCACAGGCTCTGAGTAATCCTAATCTAGCTGAAAGTAATTTTCATAGTGATTTCTGAACATCAACATAACTTATTAAAAATGTAATTTTTTTTTGCATTATTTTACTTTGCTTTGGTTTTTTTTTGGGGGGTGTTTGTTTGTTTATTTGGTTTTTAATTTCTTACACTGTGGGTACTACCTAAGAAGTAAATGGGTTCCTACTTTGCAGAGAAACTATTTCTACTGCTTTAACATACCTCTATCTCTGAAAAATCTCAGAGCTACCCTCTATTTCTTTTTCCTTTGTGAAGTTAAGAAGTTTGACAGGAAATAAAAAATTCAGTCTCATGTTGTTTTGCTGCTGGCTGATACATTGGCATCGGGTCCAAAGGGCTCCTTGTTATCCTTCAAAGCCAAATGTGAGAACATAAATACATGGTCTGCTCTGCACGGATAGAAAAGCCAGAGGCACAAATCCAGACCCACCAAGAGGAACTAAAGGATTAGAAAAATATACACATTTTAATCCTTTGAATTACTTCTATATTCTGGAAGCAATATATAGGCATAGTCTTGACACAGGAAAATGAAGAATTTAATAATATTTCTTTTTTTAATGCAAGAAGTAAGGTCATCAATGTTATTAATTTAATCACATATATAATTCAGAGCATAATATAAAATTTAGAAAGTTCAGGCAAACAAGGACATGGAAAAAAGATGCCTGCTCACTAAACCTTTTTCCAAAATGTCAGGTGAGCTTTAAAAAGACATAAAAGTAGAGAAATCATTTTTTCAACAGATGTAGGAGAGGAAAAGCTTCTAAATTAATAAAAGACAGATTTTTTTTTCTTTTTTACATCACAGAATCTGAATCCTTCACTTCTATCTATGCATATGAGGGTTATGGGCCCTGGAACTTTCTATTTTATTATTGTCTCATTTACTCCTTTAGTCTTAGCTTTTTCTTGAGACATGCATTGAGAAAGTGACGAACATTGTAGCCTACTAGGCAGCATCCATTTGGGTCAGCTAATCTGTGACATGAAAAAAAAAAAAAGGATGGGAATAAGATAATATTGTTTCATTTAGATTATTGTTAATAGGTTTAAATATTTGCTGATATTCTGCTCCTTTCATTTCTGCTACCCTGATCTGGACTGTACATGGTCTATACCATGAAGCAAGTTTACCCAATCTTTCCTTGAACTGCTGATGGTAATGGATCTCCTTCCTGCAGCCCCAACTGCTGCATTCAGTTATCATCAAGCACAGGCATCAACCAGAGCTCTAATCTTGCTCTGATGGATGGAATACTAACCTTTCACAAGATTAGAGACACAAGGTGCTCTAGAGATAATAAAATTCAAATAGGTTTATTTCAAAGGGCAACTCAATCTCGATTTTGTTCATGGGTCACTCGACAGATCATTTGCCAATGCAGTTTTTGTGTCCTTCTGCATCTGGCTTCTGTGCAGTGCTCCAGCTATTTCATATTAAGTGGGCACCAACAGGCAGAGTTCGGCAAGGGTCTGGCTTAAGCAAAAATAGCAAGGAACCCATTCAGCATGGAGCTGGCAACTTTACTAAAAGTTCATCTTCTGAGGGCAGTGCTTGCATGGTGGGAAAGCTTTTCTTAGCATTTTCAGAAATGACAATCTTGATAAACATCTTGAACACTTTGAATTTTAAACTCCTTTTAGATCAAAGAGCAAAAATCTTGCTAGCATCACGACAGCCAGCTGTGCAATATATGCAGTAGCTGTAACTTAAGAGATTTGTAGCTTGTGAGCAACCATTTTTAATGTGCTTGTCAAACCCTACCATGCAAAAGTGTTTACAAATCAAATATTTAAGTCAGGTATCTACAGGCAATGAAGATAAGGCTCTTACAGGTGCTAAAAAAAGATTCCTCCAGATGACAGCTGTGGTGTTACATACGGGAATTAGAATCCCCTAAAGGCAAAATAAGTGAAATTTCCTGCAACTTTTATGGTTGTAACTTGCTGCTATTAAATACACCAATTGACTGTTGTTTAATAGAGCAAAATTAAATGATTAGACCTAGACTGCTTAGAGAACAAATATTGTTGAAGTCAGTGAGCATAATGTCTGGCCTTCATTTAGGAGAAGGATAAAAATAATTAAAAGGCCCATATAAACCAGACAGCTAAAGCTGCAGGTGCATAAATTGCACACAAACTACAGCACATCAGTGAGTTAGCCAGGGATTTGGAGGATGGTTTGTGTGCACAGATGCTAGCAGCTGGACTTCTCTCCAGGAGAGAGAGAGAGAGAGAGGAGAGAGAGAGAGGAGAGAAAAAGCATCATAAGCACACATGGAAGAGAACCAGGGAAAGCTCACAGAAAGTCAGAGAAAAGAGTATGATCTAGGAATTAAAAAAAAAAATTGCTCAGAAATATTAAACCCTGGGTTTTTTTCCCTACAGAACTTGCTTCTTGCATATTTGTTATAGGGGTGAGAGTTTAGAACAACAAACCCTTCAGAGGTAAGATTGTGTGCTTTTAGTTTCCCAAAACAAGGATGACTACACTGTATTTAAAATGCAGTGGCTGATGAGTTTGCATGATAACTAAGTAGGACAGATTTCATGGCATATGCATCTAAAATGTGTACTGGACTAACTCTGAAATCTGGAAATTGGAAAATACAGTTCAGGATTTTTTTTTTACTGCTTTTAAAGCCTTAGAACTACATGAAAAATGTATTCTCATTTTGGATGCTTTAACTGTGACAGCTCATAAACAAGTCTATTCCTAGAACTGCAATCATATCTCTGGAGTCCATTTACAATGTTTAAATTTCATAATTGAGTGAGTTCTTAATATTTCAAAACTGTTTCTGTTTTCATTAAGTTTTCATAGAGACAGTTCACTTGTCATTGTTGTCCTTTCTAGTAAGAAGCTCTTGAAACTAATTTTATAGTACATGTTTTAAAAAATTTCAGAAATAACCAGCTACATATGAACCCTCTGATTGATCCAGGAACTTATGCATTTATGTGTTTCTTTCTCTTACCACAGTGCTAGGAGTTAGGCATTAATTTTCAGGAAATATATGCAAAAGTAATCTTTAGACATGCAAGGTGGAATCCATACTTGAGGACTGAAGCCTTTTAGTTAGAGGATATGAATTTTTCAGGTAATCATCTGTCTTTGCCACTTCACTACCAACTCTATCAACCTGCATGCAATTTTCTACCCATAATAGATGCAAAATGGGCTATTAAATTCCCACAGGATCATACAGACTAGAGAACAGAGAATTAGGTTCTGTGTTACCTGAATTGCTCACACAAAAGGGGACTGCATCCAATCAAGACCTTTCAGGAGTATCAAGGCTCCCAATCAGCTGCCATGGAGATGAGTGTGACAACCAAGAACCCAGGCTGCAGGCACAGGCTGTAACTCTCCATCACTGAGGGGCCAGGGTGGAGGAAGCTGTCACTGTGATCAGCCTGCCAGACTAATCCCTGACTTGCCTCAAACTTTTAATTGTGGGATTTTTACTGGTGTGTTTCATCCTGATAGCATGTCTGCATGCTACAGGCTTTGAAATCTTCAGACAGTCTATGTGGGAGAGATAAAAAAGCTGAAGATGCATAGAGCAGGACAGGGAAGTGTGACTGTGGAAATAATTTTAAATTACGTCTTGAATAGAGTGCATACAGAAACTTGGAAGATTTTAGCTTTCAGAAAAACAGTCATTCAAATAAACCAGGTGTTTCTTCTTCCAATTTTTACAAATAAAGAAATAGAATTTTACTACAAATCAAAATATACCACATAAAATATACCACCAAGACTAGTCTGGCAAGCTGTCAGGAAATACAGTATACCTGCTAATAAAAAAATTTCTGAGGAGCTCATCCTCTGGTTCAAAGTAGGACCAGCTGCCTGGAAGCATGAAATCTAGCATCAGACCTAGTTCCAAAGATAACTGCTGAGCTGACTACTCAATAATCTTTTTTTATAAAGCCTGATCTGCAAGCACACACAATGAAAAGTCAAAGGACTTAATTTGATTTAAATGCAGCTGCCCTAATCACAGAGAAACAACCACGAGAGTCAGAAATAGCCAGACTAAGCTCTTTTCCAAAGAGCAGCACTTGGCCTAAAACACATAACATTACCCTCTCCATCGTTAACTTCGAATTTTCTTGCTTTCGTGGGATTAAGTCAGACCCCTACCATTATGTTAATGTAGCTTTTTGTGGTTTAATTACAATGTTTCCTCTAGAGTGTAACATAATAACAATTAATCAGCTAGTTCTTAACTTCCACAAAAGGAAACATCATCTGTTATTATCTGTGCTGCTATCCTGCCACAATGTCAGCAGAACTAAAAACAATTATACCACAAAAGCTGCATGCAAATAGGGTCTGCAGCTAAAAACAAATGAAAGCCAAAATCTCAGACTCATCCCTGAAATTGCCCTTTGTTCACTCTATTTTATATAAACAGCACACACTAAAATTATTAAAATTAATACCAGTCCTAGTAACACACAGACTGACTGCTGCAAAGTGTGGATGGAAAGTCATCTAAAGAAGCAAAATTTGAACCTGATGTTCTTTCAGGATTTACTACCTTCTTCCATGGTATCTAGATGTAAATTCTCTGGTTTATTTTTAGGTCATGCTTCTTTGCAGAGCCAGGCAGATTATATTTGTCAGAAAAAATCATTAATGGATACAGACAGTAATCGACGTGATAGATTAAAATAATGCTTTTGAAATACATGAACGTGAAATTCAACAAGTGCTTCAATAAAAAAAAAAATGGAAACAAGATACTTGACATAAACAGCAAATGGAGAAACAAAAAGTAACTGTGGGCATTTAGCATGTGAAAATATCTAAGACTCACTCCTATCAGCAGTGAAATATTCCCAGCTTAAAATTCTCTCCTCAGTGTGGACTGGGTAGAGAGACAGACACTATTTTTATGTAGCTGGATGGCAGTGGGAAATGAGAAGAGAAATTCTGCTGCTGTTGTTACTTTTCTTCTTCCAGAGAGTAGTTTTCTCTAGGGTGCTGTTTGACTCTTAGAAGTCACCACAAAAATGGCAGTTTGAGTCAACAGATTTGTTCAATGACAAAATACGTTCTTAGCACTCTTTAGTCCTCTAAGCCCTGAAGCAATAACATGACAGAGGGGACAAAGAATGTACTAGTAACTTTTGTTAGGCATGAACAGTTTCTTCCCTCCTTAAAAAAAAAAAAAAAAAAAAAAAAAAAGGATGATTGCACTAGAAAATAGTGGAGATTCCCAGGAACTGCTTCCCAGTTCTAGGTATAGCTACTGCTAGCAATGTGTATAACAATACCTGTGCAATTAGGACACTGTACCTGTGCAAGCAGTTTTATAGCATGTTCAATTATTTTAGAACAGTTATGGTCTTTATCATTCATCATATTTAATTTTCCTAATGTTGTATATCTAAGTATTTGGTGGGTTTTTAAAACTCCTGTTTGGAATGTTAGCAGATCTCTGTAATCGTACCTTACCACTTGTTGTATTGCATTCTTTTATTTGTAGCTGCAGTAAGGTTCAAAATTGCAATCTAGCTAACAAATTTTATTTAACATTCCCTAACATTAACTCTGGTATTAGAGATATAAAGTCTAGCTACAGCCTTTCTGTGCTTGTGAGCTGTTCCTACCAGCTTTTCCAATGTAACTCACCTCCTCTCTGCTGCACAAGTGACAAAGGAAGATAAATCTCACATTCCAACAACAGCTATCACTTCATTCATTAGTAACAAACACCTGTAGCAGCAGGAGCCACACACACTTTAACGGGTTTTGCACCTTTAAATTGCTTGTCATCATAAAGAAATGACAGCAGTTCAATGAGAGAAGAGTAATGCAGCAAGAAGGCTGAAGCCATTTCCAATGTTTAATTGCCATTAAAAAAACCCTAACAAGTGATTAAAAAGATAAATCAAAAGTTTGCAGAATGACTAAAGCATCCAGTCAGTTTTACAGTTTCATTTGAGCTACAAGCACGTTATACATCCATTTACAAAACAATGAGCTCTTACAGTTTATGAAAGTTTAATCTCGGTTTATTGCTTTAATATATCTAACATTGGTAAGGTTTGCTTTAGAATGAACTGTCTGACTATATGATGTGGATGTTACTTTTTACATTCAGTCTGCAAATGGAATGAATAACATAATAATTGTACTAATCTATGAAACAATTAAAGTAGAGGTAATTGCTGCTTCTCTCATATCTGCATGTAAAATAAAAGAATTAATATTTTATCATTTGGCAATGCCTCTTGTTAGCACAATATTCTGAGATCAATTTTTTGTTTGGCCACAGGCATTGGAGAAAATGCTGGAAAAGTTATGCAGAGCCAAAATGCTCATTGCTGGTAAACTTTTGCTTCAGGAATATATCATCTTAGGCTCACATGGTAAAACTTCGGTCAAATACTATCAACAACAGAAAAAAACCCAACCCAAACCAAAGAACCCTAACCATCTTTCTTAAACTAATAACCTCATAATTTCTGAAAATAAACAAACAAATGAACAAGTAGGGACTTGATGATAAACTTATGCCCCTCAAATGATACATTTATCCTAGACTGAACTACAAAATGACAAAAATTCATTACAATAACAAGTAACTGCTACAAAGTAGTAATTATTGAAGAGGGTTTTAAACACAGGTTTAAAATGCTCAGGAAACAAACTGTGTCTGTACTTTCACTGTTGTAAGTTATCCTACCATTTCTGAAGGAAATCAAAAACCATCCTGAAAACCATTCCTTTTTCTTTCCTACCTTGTCTAAAAACATATTGATCTTGGTGTTTATATTGATTTTTATTTTATTTTTTATCCACTATTTCAGGAAACTGCTAATGACATGCTTTTAAATTCCTGAGTGTGTTTTAATGATGTGATGTGGGAGACTGTCTCTTATGCACCTTGGGGATTGGCTTGGGGGGAAAAGGAAGATCAGAGAAGGGAAAAAGGAAGATGCTGGTGCTCTGAAGTGCCAGAGCTGTTTCCTACCTTTCAAAGCTGTCAGGTCTTTTACTGATTTGCTGTTCCATTCTGCTTCTCATTTGCACATCAAGTCCTGCAACCTGAATTTGGTTATCTTTAATAGATGCGCTACAAGGTCAGCAGTATGAGCCAAAGCTCCCATGGTCTCTTCAATTCACCATGTGGACGCAAAGCAACCATTGCAGACCCCTGGCAAGATTTATTCTCCACATAACTACCAAGACAGACTTTCACTTCACTGTGTCTCTTAATGAAATGATGGAATTATTATGTGTGTTTTTCAGTTTAAAGGGCACCTCAGCATAGTAACTCACATACACACAGAGAATCACAGAATCATAGAATGGTTCGGTTGGAAGAGACCTTAGAGATCATCTAGTTCCAATCCCCCTGCCATGGGGGATCATATAGTGTTAATTTTGAGTAAAGCACACTTTTCCCCATGAAAGTTTGCTAAAAATGTTCATAATTCAAGATGCACATAAATAAAAGGGAAATGAAAAGCATTTAGAAAATAAAATGCAATGTTTATACTAAATTATAGTAATAATATCATTCACACAGTTCTTTTGGAGCTGTAATTCTGGAACCTTGAAGGAAAGATTATACTCAGCACTATCCCACCAGTGAAAACCACCATCAGTTGGGAAGAATTATGATTAGTTCTTTTATTAAGCATGTGACTGATCCTTTCCACACAGGAAAAATAACCTCTACAAAAACCTGTGCTACAAACAAATAAATAAAAACCAGGAACCCAGGAACTGAGGAAGAGGCGCCAATCAACATGAACTGTGAAGAATCACAGAATCAAAGCATTGATTCTTTCTCATTTTCCACTCAGTATGGCTCGTAACATAAAACCTACCCCAGTAAAGTCAGTGGTACAAGATTATGTGATTCTGAAACTCTGGGGAAAACAGATAATATCCTACTGATCTCCCTAATATTATTGTATATCTTCAATGCTAAGCTCACATGTGTGGATATTTATGTGTATGTTAGAGACATAACTTTTAAAATTAGTATTATACATTTTTATAAACTAATGTACTTAACCATGGTAATCTTTAGTAACTGAGCATAAAAATACAGAACTGTGCATCAGTCAGAATATTTATTGATATTTTTAATGAAACCTCAGAAATTAATAAACCTATGATTGGTAAAAATAGAAATGATTTACAACTCATCAACATATTTTAAGATTACTGTTCCTTGAAATCCACACTTGTAAACTGTAAGTGCATATCTGTTCATGAAAAAATAAAAGTAGAGGTAAAAATCTTAAACTGACCACCATAGAGTAACATGCATTCTAGGCCTCTTCTAACTGTTTAGACTACAAAATTTTAAAATTAATTCCTTTCCACAAAAGTGTCTAAATGGCAAGAAAATATTTATTTTTACAAATACATCAGAATTTTCTGACTGATTTGTTATTTCCAGATTGGCTTTTATTTTTTCATTCATCATCATCAATAGTACTTTACATCTTTATAGTCAGTGACTGAATGTTAAATTTTCACTGAGTTCCTAACCTCTTATGACTCCCCTTTATTTTTTTGTTCTGAGTGTTTATTTCCCAAATGCAGGACTTCTAAACTATGTCTGGTGAAATACCTAAGGAGAGTGATAGAGAATAGCATTTCCCCATATGCTTATCTATTATAGCTGCAAAAAATCCAGGTTAAAATTATCAGCTTGTAAACAAGAAAGAAAACACTGATAAAATTAGTAGAAGTAAAAGCTAGTAAAAATATATTTAGTTACTTTTAAAACTAGAAAAAAAAAGCCCAAACTTTTCTTTACCTCTTCCTTTCATGTTAGAATTTACCCATAAAGAAGGTAGATTTAGGCAAGATATTAGGAAGAAATTCTTCACGGTAAGGTGGTGAATATGTTGCTCAGAGAAGCTGTGGATGCCCCATGCCTGGAAATGTTCAAGGGCAGGTTGGATGGGCTCAGAACAACCTGTTTTAGTGGAAACTGTCCCTGCCCATGGCAAGGGGGTTGGAATCAGATGATCTTTAGGGTCCCTTTCAACCCTAACTGTTCCATGATTTTGTATTTAGCCAACAGTAAACTGTCACACAGGAAAGAAATGTGTTTGTGTGGCCAAGGTATAAAGATGGGTGAAGCTTGTGTTAATTCTGCATGGTTCAGTAAAGACATGCTTGCTGTCTGATATGAAATTCCTATTTCCATTATTTTGTCACAATTCATGACACAGGAGCACAGATAATGTAGTATTCATTTAAACAAGTCCGTGTTTATAATGCAAGGTAAAAAGTGAGCTTGAGAAAAGGTTTGATTTGTGACTTAATTGTTTAAAAGATTGGTTTCACATCACCTAGCTTAATACGCTGTTAGCGCCGATACCTGTATCCAAATTGGTCACAGTAGAGACCTTATTTAGTTAGTGAATTTAGTTAGTGCTTCTTAGAATGCAGATGTGGATTGTAATCTAAAGACACAGAAATGGCACCCTGAAGTGCCTATTTGTCTTAATTGACTGTAAAAATGCCAAGAGTGAGCAGTGCAGATGTCCACAATGTACATGGCCGTGTGGATCCCACTCAGTGTTTGCTCTTCCTATTTGAAAGCAAAGGTTGTGATTGCCTGTCAGACTTCAGCCCTTTTATTTACTTGATCTATCCAGAATGCTCAGATAAAACTTGGTCTGATGTTAAGAGTCAAAGTTGTGTTCCCAAATTTTCCCTTCCAAGGGCATTCAAGCATATTAGAGGCTGTTTTCAACTATGGAAGCTTCTGAAGCCTTTCTATAAAGGAAAAAGACCCAAAACCCCAAACCAATACAAAATCTCAAGCCAAACCAAAATGTTAGCTCTGGCAGTTGTTTGCACTTTTTATGGCATTACCATTGAGACTTTGATTCTGGCACTCATACTTCTGGTCAATGTTTCTAAAAAATGACAATCACAGTCTTGGAAATATGTGTCAGGATGACAGGACACTTTGCAAATCCTGGGGGATAGGAAAGGCATGTAGGCATGTGCTAATTTGTTTGATGAACCAGCAACTCTGCTTTTGTGACACGAGCCATTCCCTGCAAGGGACAGAAACACTGTTTCTAACTTCAGGCTAACTATTAGTTTTGGGATTTTCCATGAAACAGACCTTGTTGACCTGTAGCTGGGAAATATAGTAGGTGATAGCAGTTTGGGAGACAAACTGTCAAGGAATCCTTGTGCTGGAGCTGGATTAAAAAAAGGTGAAACTTGTTGTACTGGAGTTACATTTGTGTGAAAGGCTCTAGCAGTAGCTGGTTTGACGGCTGATAAAGAGAAAAGGGTCCCAGTAGGCAGCAACAAGCTGGTGAATCACAGCTGCCTCCTGATGTTCATTTGATTACAACCACAGCTTATGAATGTCATAATTGTGCAGGGGTTATTTGCTAGTTAGGGAATCCGGTTTTCTATTAAAATAAGGACAGGCAGAAAGGTCAATTGAAAGGAATGTGCAATGAATGGGTTTAATTTATCTATGGTTGTCTTCTCAACACTTCGGGAAGAAATATAACAACAAATTAAAATTATCAGCAAGGGATTCATTGGTCATTTTCATGTGATCATTGGGATAAGCAAAAGAAGAGAGAACCTGTCAAAGCACAGGGACTTTGGAAGAGCATGTCATGCTTAACCTAACATTATGAAGGTTGGGTCAGGGCCAGATATGATTACTCTCTAGTACATATGAGTGTTAAACACCACGGAGAAAATAGAGGTATTTAAGATAATGGATAAAACAGGCATAATAACAAAAGGCCATTAATTCAACTTGTCTATGAATTAGATTATTTCTAACAAATAGAGTAGAGAGTTTCTGCACAAAATTTCCAATAAAAGCAACTGGGCAATAAAGCTGAGGAAGAAGGGGAGTTTGTCCTGTAGATATGGAAGACTTATGGTATTTGGATTTACACTGAAAACTGATGAGTATTATCTATACATAATATTCCATTACAAAGGGCTAAAAAAAATTATCTTTACCCACTAATATTGTGACAGTTGGAAAACACTGGCAACACCATATTGCACACATAAAAGAAAGACTGTTTTTCTGTCTAGTTTCCTTTCCTTGAGTTAGGAGAAGACAGTGATCCCTTAGTAGACAAAAGCAGGTTATTTTACTCATTAAATTGTAAAAGATGAAATATTTTGCCTATCCTTGTAAATATTTTTAACTATTTTCAAGATAAATTATTTGCCTATGACAACAAGAAACATTCATAGAATAAAATTAAGCCAGTTTTCTAACTAAAACAGAGACAGTTTTCTAACCTATTACTTATGATGTTAACACAGACTTTGTTTACACTGGTAATTGTGGTTATTTTACGTAACACATTTCACATATTTGGTTCACAGACAACAAAAAAAAAAAAATACAAGAAAAACCTCCACATTTTTGTAGGTGTAACTGAGGCAAAGTATATTTTAGAAAATTCACCATTTCATAAAATATTCCGCCCAAGCACTGATTAGTTTTTCAGTCGGGTTGCATTGAGCACTGCCATCTTTTTGTAATCTCCTTTGCATATGAGATTCAAGCTTTCCTGCAATACAGTATTTACTTAAGACACTTTCTGACAAACCTCAGCATGTTAATAGCATGCTCAAGAGGTCTCTTCTATATCTCACAGGTAAGGCTGGGATCTCACTTTCCCAGCCATCCCAAGACACCACTACTTTTAAGAGTTAATACTTGTGATAAACCAGTAGATTCCAGAAGAAGGAAGCTTGTGTCTGTCTGGGGACATTATTATCTACATTTTGGGTGGGGGTAGGGGGATCTACCTTAGATGTTTTATTTTGGATCAGGCATACTCTTTCAATACACATACCCACACCTTCTTTCACATGGCAGGACAGTCTTGCCTGACTGTGCAACTAGAGTCTTTTGAAATAAGACCAAACCAGAAGATGTTCTCTGTGAGCATAACTAACCTGCTCCAGCTGGTAACTGGATCTCAGCCAAGAAAACAGCCTTTTACTTTTTTTTCAGCTATGTGACTGAATTTGTGTATTTCAAGTACGTTTTTGCTGGAAAATGTGAAGTTCCCACAGTATGCAAGAAAGAAAGAAACAAAGAAGTCGCAGTAGCAAAAATCATCATTTAGCTTCAGGAACTGTGAAAAACATGTGTAATTAGTATTTTACAACAGTGTGATACCCCATGAGAAATCAACAGCAATTGTGATGCAACATCTGGTCCTTCCAAAGACATACATCCCGAAACAAAAGCTACTAAGAACTAAAATGTAGACAGAATACCAATGCACAAAAAGGAAAAGAACTCCTGAATTATTAGTTCCTGAATTCTACACCTATTTGTTTGTTTGGTTGGTTTTGGGCTTGGTTGGGGCTTTTTTTTTCTATAGCACAAAGTAAAAACTTAGCATAGGAAATGCTTTATCCTTTGCAAATGTTCTGCTTTAAATATTTTTTCAGCTTGTTGATGCATGGTACAGGTACCTATTTATCATTACTAAGTGTCTCTGATGTACTGTAATGAGAAAACAAAAAGCCCAGATCTCTGACTGGGTGGTTAAAACCAGAAGCACTAAGGCAACTCATGTAAGCAATGGTGGCTTAAAATTTAAGGAAATGGTGATGAGTAGTGATTTTGTCTCAGAAATAAGCTGTAACTATGGAAAGGCCTTTTATGATGAGATTGTATATGTTATTTCAATTACTATTGGGACACTATCTTTGGAGAAGGTAGCGACTTGCTACCATACATAATAAAATGTGAGTGAAATCACAGTAACCAGAGAGGAAAAGGATGTTTCTGTACACTTCCAGAGCATGTATTGGCCATAAAAGGTGACAACTCATCCCTTTAATGCATGTAGGTATGGAAATCCCATTATATGCAGCACTCCATATTGCTGCCCTTGAGTACTCTATGGCTATTTGTATTGCTGCCCGTGGCAAGCAAGTACCCCTGTCTCATTTTACGGAACACCAGAGAAAAAGATTATCAGGCACTCATGTAGCCTCAGATGTAGGTGCCCAGTGCTGAAATCCCAGCTCTTAGTTTGATTTTTTCTGCAGCTTAGCGCACAACCCCCCGCAAGCAGAGACAAGCAGTGTCTGTCTGCATTCTGCTTCAGCAGCTGCCAAGGTGCTGCAGTACATTGACTTTCCCTAAAGATCCAGCTGAGGAGGCTGTTTGTTGGCCCAGCAGAGTGAGGTGTCTGCTTGCAAAAGATCTATACATAATTTTATGCTCATTTCCTCATCAGTGTAATGGGGCTAACCAGACTGTGCGTGCCTCAGAGAGGATTTGAGGGCTCTAACAACGTAGCCAACCAGTCTATGAAGTACTTATGTATTACAGAGTCAGAAATCATAAAGCATACTCCAGGAAGTTAAAAGTTAAGCACTATACAAACATTTACTGCAGCCAAGCTTTAATACTTTTAATATAGCTCGAGGAAGGAACAGCAAACAAATTTGGGCCTCAGAGTAAAATGTAGCACCACTGCTTATGTGTTTCTTCTGTTGTAAAATCTAACAGAATTGGATTAAACATTATCACTTGCTCTTTAATCTTGGTTTTACAAGGTGTTGGTTCCTTGACCTGATTTTAAAGGATTTAAAACTCAAACCTGTTATCCTTAATAGCAATTCTAAACTTCAAAGCTTTGAAGGAGGAAGAGAAAATAAGATCTGCTGCATAGTGGTTGAGATTAGAATTCTCAGTGAGTATTCATTCCTGTCATGTTCAGAAAGACCTATATGGCTACACGCTGGGAAACATGACATGCTGCTTGTGTAATTGAAAACTGAGAATTGAACAGGTAGCTAGGAACTCTGGCTGTCCTGCTTGAAATTAGATGTGTACAACAATAATAACACACAGATCTCAGGTTCAGATTAGAAAACAGAAAGTATGACAGAATACTTAGCCCAGTATTTTTCTGAAATGATGCTTAAAACTACTGTGGGGAAATAACATCCCTGCCCTGATAGTAATATTCTTTTCCATTTTTCTCCTACTCAGTAACCAGAAGCTAAACGTAAATATTTAGGATTCTTCTTCTTATTAAAAGGGGTAAACTGTACTCCAAGGCGGGGCGGGGGGGTGAATTGTTAGCCTTAGCAACAAAAAACTACAATGACATAGGTTTCTTTCAAAAGCCCTTTTATTTATCAAAAAGTGGGAGCTTTTCTAAGAACCGCAGGGCTCAGAAAGCACCAACAATCACTTTGCTTACAAGCTGGCTGTCTTTATCCAGTCATCATCTCCACCAGAAAACTTCTTTTTCAGTTTTTAATTTGGACTGTGTTAGAGATGCTTTTCTGCAACTTCTAGTGCCATGTTTCCTAAGTGAATCTCTTTCAAAATAGGTAATTTTCCCCAAGTTAGCAGCACTGTCCTGTAAGGATTTCCCAAACCCTCTGAAAAGCATCACATTGCAAGCAGCTCTGGTAGGCATAAAATGAGCTTTCCTATTTCCACTACAAAGTTTGAGCTGGTAGCTAATCCTCGGCAAATTCCCTGTTATGTACAACTCCAACACTAACTCTTGGCATAATATCAACCCCCCCTTATGACTTAGGAGTATACACATTGGATGAGGACCTATCCCAGATTTTTAGTAAAATATTCTTAACAGAACTTGTGAAGTTTTAAGGGGTCAGCTAGGGAGTGCATCTCCAGAGCTATCACAAAAAAACCCTGAAGGGGGTTGTTGTTATTTTTATCAATCCTTAGCAACACTTGCACGGCTTTCAGTGAGCATCAGGTTTGTCATAGAAAAGAGAAGTGCTTCTCTGGGACCTGCTGGCCAGCAATTGATGTGAAAAACCAGATTTTCCAACCAGGCTAGCAGCAGCAAAGAGCAGTGAGCTCCCTCTCAGGACATGGTGGTGGGTGGCAGAAGGCAGCAAGGGCTGGCTTTTCACATGGACATTGCCTAGGAAAATGTGCCTAGTCACTCTCCCATTTCAGTATCTGCCTTTGGCTGCTTGTTCAAGTTCTCCAGTTACAATGCAGAGACATCAAGCCTTACCCTGAAGGCTTTGTGTGAAGGATAAGAAAAAGAAAGGAGGAAGAGAGGCAGACAGTGGGAGAAAAGACTGGAGAGAACTGGAAGTGCAGTGTGGCACGTAAGAACAAACCAACAAAAAGAAACAAGAGTTACAGGAAATTTAAAACCTAGAAACAAAGACCTGCAAAATACTAAAACATCTTTCAAAATATGCACTAAAGCCCTGACTAGCTGGATTTTTTTAGGAAGACAAAATTTCTTAGCTCTTTTAATCATAGTAAATCTACAGTGTGGTTCAGGAAGAGATAATGTGATTTGGCACAGATTCTTAAAGTGAGACTAGGAAAAGATTGGGTCCTCCAGTAGGGGAAATAAAGGGGTTGCTAGTCTGTTGGATATTACTTCTTTATTTAATTTCTCAAAGAAAATAGATCTGCTGCTGAGATATCACTTTTCTATACCATAACCTCTAAACAATCTTCTGTACTCCACAAGATGTTATTTTACAGAAACATAATCAACATCCTTATATAAAGATATGTGATGAAAAACACCAACAAACCATAATAACACACCCCCAAACCATAATAACACAACAACAAAAAGCCTCAACCAAACAAAAAAACAAAACCATCCGAAAAGAACCCAAAACAAACCTAACCAAAACCAAATTTAAAAGCCAAACCAAACTCAAAACCAAAAAAACCCCAAATCCCCATAAGTGGTCAGAAAGCTTTGTGTTAGAGTTGGGTCCATATCCAGAACACTTGTATTAAACATTTTCATATATTATTAAAAAGAAACCTAACATTTCACAGAAAATAAAATGCTATCCACTGCACATTTCACCAGTATTAGAACACTTTCCTCGCATTTTTTGAAACCTTACAGGCACGAAAGACTGAACTTCTCTTTTGTCAAAGCTCTGAAACTTAAGGCTTATTGTTTTAACAATTAATTTCTGCATATTTTGAGTAAACACGTTTTCCCAAATGTCTTCAGGTTTTTTTTAATTTCATATTTTACAATTTAATTTTTGAGCTTTTTCAGCAGTCAACAAAACATGATTTGCATTATGACTCTTCTTTCGAATTCCTGAAAGCTAACTTTTTCCTTTAAAAAAATCAATTTATATGTAAATTATCACACATCTTTCTATAGCCCTAAATATTTCTCCATGCAAACCTTTACAGCACAGATGCTCAGTACAACTAAGCCCACTGAGAGTGCATTGGTTTTGATAATCCCAGGTTTCTTCCTTTCACCAAGACTTCCTGAGTGAGGGAAACCAGAAAAAATACTAAGGCAAAAAAAAAAAAACCTCAATAAAACACTCTTTTTTTTCTTTAATCTAAGTACTGCTGAAATATATGTACAGAAAGAAGTGAAATGGTACTAAGCCCCCAAAGTAGCTATTAATACTGGAATCCTATGAAATAGGAAGCAAAAAAGGATTCCTAGTTGCACACCATATCCCACATGAAATGCTGAATGACAATCAAACTTGATAGCAAACCATCTAACAAAGTACCCCTGAAATGAGCTCCATGGCAGCACATTCAGAGATGCTGTCTTCTCTACTGTGAAAAAAAGTGCTGATTTCTTTGATTGCAACTGTTCAGACTCTACTTTCTAAGGATTTGAGAACTTACAGGGATAGAATTTTGAGTTGTGGTAGATCACTCGGATTCTACTTCAAGATAAGATATAAGGTTAGAATTATATGTTTTCTTAAAAATATAATTTTCAATACAGTACAACATGTACAAAATTACAAAATAATGAAGTACATTTCAAGAAATGTAATAGAATCAAAGAATAATTAAATCACAGATTCATAGAATGGCCTGGATTGGAAGGAACCTTAAAAATCATCTAGTCCAACCCCTCCCCTGTGCTCAGGGACACCTTCCACTGGGCCAGGTTGCTCAGACCCCCATCCAGTCTTGATGATTGATACAGACAAGAACTGATATGAGCTGCGTGAGTAACAACCATTTCTATTACATTACTGTTATGTGATATAGCATTTTAAGTACATTAATCTAACGGGTTCAGCCCTGGTTGTCAATATGTTTGTCTGCCCTAGAGTATTCAATATTCAAATAACTTAAATATTCCTTCTTGATATGTGGCTGGCAATATTATAAAACAGCTATAGCATCAAAAGTTAAAGGCATAGAGCAGTATTTCTTCTTTTCAAGGTTCAAACCAAGTCTTCTGAAAGAACATGATAACAGAAAGTGCTTGGCAGTGACCTTTTTCAGTCTGCCTCTTCATTTTATATTAATTTCCTTAAAATACATTTAAGGGGGTAAGAAGAGCAGTGAAATGAACTTTGAAGAGGTAACCTACTTAAAAACAAAAGGAATTTGTTTTACCTGGAAGCATTTCTTTGTACTGTCTTCCTTACAAGTGGCTCTTCACTGTCACCACCACTAGCACCAAAGCTAGTTTGATCTACCTTCAAAAGTAACATTGAATGACCTCTACATTGCAATACCTAAGCAATCAGCAGAATGGCTCCAAGTGAACAGAGATTTTCGTATTCTCATCAGTAAAGTGGGCAAGAGAGGAAAAAATTAATTTTAGTAATGTTTCCATGTCTTAATAAATATACGCTGCAAAGTCACAACTGACTGATTTACTCAGGAAGAAGATCCACATTAAAGAATACCTGTTGAATGCTTATCATGGCAAAGCATTTTTGAAAGATAAGAAAGGGTGCTAAGTACTAATTTTTGGTTACAGTGTGGTCAGGTTCCTCTCAACAAAAACTAAGTTTATTCCTAGCATTTTATTTCAAAATAATATCAGTTATTCGGGCTAAAACATAATTACCTTTAAAATGCACCTATCAAGTATGAGCAGCTACACTTTCTCATAAACAACCCAAAAAATCTGAGCCCTTAAAGAAAATTCAAAATGCAGGCAAATTGCCAAAATAGTGGGCACTTCTGTTCTTCAGCTCTATGCAATAGAGACTGTACTGAATAGAAGCTTTTAAAGGCCTGGATTTGTGAAGGCTTGTGGGGAGATTCAAAATCCAGCTACTCACAGTGGGAGAAGTGACACCTCTGGTAAATTATATGCAAAACACATATCCCAATTACCTTACTCAGCAGCAGGTTAATCAATGGCAAGCCCAATGGGCAGCATTCATCTGTCTTTTGAGACAACTGAGCCAAGGCCAGAAGACTGAGTACAAGAAATTTGGAGTTGAAGAGGGATTTCTGACACCATTAAAGATTACATGAGAACCCCATAGTTAGGAAGATGTTTCCCACAGTAATGATGTTGAAGAATGAAAGGAAGATGAAATGTCAATCCTTTCTTATACCTCATCCTTCCTACACATAGGTTCCCTCTGTGATTTTTCTGTACAACCAGAGAAAAAACACCAGTCCACTGGTATTGAAGCACCAACATCCTCAGGACCTGAGCTACACAGAGCTCTACCTATGCATGCCAAAAAAGGTGCGGAAGGTGGGTTTTTCTAGGAAAGTGATGGAGAAGGTAGGTTTTTCTAGGGAAGGGCTGCAGCTATCAACAGTAACAGCAGAAGCACTGTGATGTGAAGCAGAAACCACCATAGCCTTTTGGAGGAACACATCCTATAGGTTGCACTAGGGATGCTCCACAATTAACCATTATCTGCAACTTTTGGTGATCTGGAGGAGTACCTATGTTTTGTGATTCTGATTTGGTCTGTGCTGTTTTCAGGGGTGTGGAAGTGCAAGAGTTGAAGGTCAGCAAGTAAGGTGCAAGTGATGGAAGCTCTATTTCTCCAAGAACAGGGCAGCAAAATCATATAAAACCTCAGAATCACAATTTCAAATGCACACACTTAAATGCTCTCAAATCTGTTCACTGGATCTTCATTAAAAAAAAAAACAACCCAAACCACCTTGCAAGATGCTGCATCTGGGGACTGTGAGTATTCATATCTTTTATAAATGGGCATAGGATGCCATAATGCACTTCCACCAGTGGATTGGTATCTTCAAGGGAAAATCACTTTGTTTTGCTCTCCTTATTTTATATGTTACCAACAATTTAAAAAAGAAATCATGTAGAAAAGGACTAGTTTAAAAGAATACTGTGAAAATTCAAAAGCCATAAAATGTTCTTCCTAAGTATAAAGATTTTTATCAACATTTTGGAGCTTAGGCCTCTGAGACCCTCTTGACCTGCAGTACAGTCACTGGAAATGTCAGCAGAAGAGTACAGTTTTGTATTTCAAAAGTTTGCTACCAAACTCCAGCATCTTTTCCTGGTTGTCTTTTGGAATGGCTCTAGATACATTTTGCTTGCTTCTTTGTATTCCTAAAATATCACTTTCATCATGGAAGTTCAGACAATTTTTTAGTATAAAATTAAAACCTAGTGATTTTTACATTTAAAGATATAATCTATAGAATTTCATACCTCTATTACCAGATCTGTCTAAATGCTGGAATTCTCACCATTTGTATGCAAAGATTGAAATTAATACTTTGGTTTACATGAAATCTTTTATTTCAGGTTAGTAATTTTCATGTGATCTGTTGTTATTTACATGTATGAGAGCACCTTTCAGTACTTCCTAGCAGTGTACAAGAGCAGGAAGCTGGTTTTTTGAATTGAAAATATTTTACCTGGACTTAGTCCAAATGGCTCAGAGGCATATCAGAGCCAGAGAAGACACACATTTCAGAAGTTAACCAGGACGAAAGCAACACTATGTTGCTGCACAATAGCTAGTTTTAAAGTGCCATTCATGAACAACAAGTACATGTGAGATTCCCTGCTCCACAAACTCTTTCACCAGCTAACAGTTGATTGGTAGCTGCAAACTAATTCCTAGCTATGATTCAGAGTCGAAAAAATGCAAATACTATACAATCTTTAAACCCACTACCAAGAAATAGTTCTGTACTTTTGTTCTTTATGCTACACATAAATACTATATATGCAGAAAGTAGTATATTTACATTATATGGCTGTATACTTTAAGAGAGGGATGGAAAAGAATTATTTAATTTGAAATTCCATGATGGTGCAATATGGAAGAGTGGCAACTGGACATAAATAGATCTGGAAATGAAAAAGCAGTAAATGCAGCCAAGGAGAAGGCTCTGTAAGAGTCTTCCATCAGAACTGGGAGTGGTAAAGGGAAGGGATTATCCTGCTAGCAGCTGATTCCTGGGGAATGGAGACTGTATTTCAGGTCACAGGTTTCAAGCATCTTGGAATGCGGCCATGAGAAAAAAGATTAATTCTCTAGTAAATAGATTAGACTATTTCAATTGGAAGGGACCTAAAATGATAATCTAGTCCAAATGCAACACTTGCATACCTGCAAGCAGCCTCTTCCCTTTAATTCAGTGGAAAATTTCCCTCACAGAATGGAAAGTATTTTGAGGAACTAACCAAAACTTGAACTTTGCTAAGAACGTCAGTATAGGTGCAGCATGATTTAAGAAAAAAAAAACAACCCAACACTGAAATAAATTTTAATGTCCTGTGTTCTAGATAAAATAATTTTGTTTTTCCTTACCTTGGGATTGCTCACATACTACTCCTCACTAGCTGACTTTAACTTCCTCATAGAATAAATTTCCTGTTCTTTTCAATTATTAGTCATTTAAAGTACTCACTTAGTTTAGTTCTGAACTAAATGACACTGGCTTGTTTTCACCTTATTATTATATTTTGCATCTGATATGTGATAGTTACCTCATGACAGCAACCCAACTTTTGAGAGTGAAGCCATAAATTATATTATACAACCTCTTCTAAAGAGAAACTAATTAATACACTAGCCCTACAATTGTCCTCTTCCACCAAAACAGAGTGTATGTGCATGAAAATGTGCTCTCTCAATAATCACCTGTTTTTACAGAACGGGAAAGTTTTCTCACAAAGGTAATGCACTCAATATTCAGTTTCAGTCCTATTTTTTCCTTCTTGCTAGTTTTGCACAAATTCTTGAAGTCTAGTTTTCTATGATGAAAAGTGAAGACTGAAAAATATTGAAAATATGTAATTTTGTCAAAACTCTCATCTTAAATCAGTAATGAAAATGACAGGCTGTTTTCCTAAAACTTAAACAGGAAAAGAGCTGGATCGGAACAGTTGCGTTAAAATTGGTTATTCGCAATATGAAGACCAAAAAGCTTCCTGCCTTCCTATAAGCTTTGTATGGAATTCCTTGGAGATGAAACTATTCACAAACTACAAAACTAAAAGACTGATATTTTGGATGGAATGCCTCTCTTGACAAATTAAGCATTTATGCAAAATTTTGCTTTCTGCCTTGACATCTATTTTTGTTTCATTCTTCTCTACATCCTGATCAAAACCTTTACTTTATGTACAGGACCCTTGTGTCAATGACACACAGACTATGAAAGCAAAATAACTGGAGGGTTCCTGACTTTTTAGTGAGAAGGCATTTTTAATTTCTTTCTCAATCATTGTCCAAGAGATCTTAAAACCAAGTAATTACTGATTTCCCAGGCAATTTTCATTTTAATACTATATTTTCACCATCTCAGCTACTAGGCCCAACAGTAAAAGATCCCTAAAAATGATGTAATTTTCTGATATTTGAAGTCCTGTTTAAACTGTCTCTTTCAAGTAAAAGGTCACCTCCAAAAGATGACTCTGAAAGGAGATTCTGAAAGCTTTCTCTCGGTTTTTTCAAACTGAAATCTGAGAAGTGGAAAACAAAAGACTTTGTGGGTAGCCTCAATATGAAAAATTTACTGTGTATGCAGGTCACAAAATCAATGTAGGCCACAATTTACTGGTGTTAACTTTCACTCATTTAACTGTTTGTGTTCAGATTGAACAGTCATTAGGGATGGGTCAGTGAATATAAAGATTCCTGTAAACCAATGGAAAACAAATCTATTCTTTCAGCAATTTATATTCTTACTAGTTGTCTATGTAGAAGCCTATTCATTTACAGGTCAGATATTAACAGTGTTGTAATAATACATTTAATTTCTCCTTACAGTTTCACCTTAGCCTCATCCTGAAGGGCAGATAAATACTTACTGCTTTTTCAGGACCACACTTCAAATTTGTTCTTTATCCTGTGAACCATAATGATGTCATAACCAACAATTCACAAACACTTAATTATCATCTAAACCTACAAAGCCTCTAGCTTTTACCAGCATACATTGTCTTTAAAAAAGGAGTAATTCAGACTCTAAGATAACCAGATTTTCAGTGAGGGTCTCTACTCACCTCAGCATTTCTGTATTCCTAGGGTGAGCGCAACTGAAACGCTTCCACTGACTACCACACTAAGCCACGTGCTTTTGTGAATATAGGCAGCTGCTCCCCTTTCACTCTTTTCTCCCCCTTCTCCCCTTTCACTCTTTCTCCTTTAAAGAGAAGCTTTTAACACCACAAATTGCCCAGGGAGAAAGCACTGTGGTTTTGGCTCATTCAGTGTTCTTACACGATCCTCTGCAGATACCCACTGCACCTCCTCTCTCTGTGTTAGCTCTACTCCTGCACATAACCTGACATCAACCAGTGTGCCAGCCTGGCTCACTCACCAAGCCCAGTGCTTTTCTTTATTAAGTCAAGTCAGGAAAAAATCTTAGAACCATGATTTCTTGTGTAGAATAACAATTTACTGTGTTGGGGATATTCAGCCACAGGCATACAAAATCTAAGGGTATAGGTTCTTTCTGTTTATTTTTTTACTTTTCTGGGTCAGTGTTCCTGTTAAAAATGCCTCAGATCAGTAAAGCTTTTAGTGTGAAGCTGGTCAGTGCAGCTCCTGCAGATTTCATAACTCATTAAAACAAATTACAGTCATATATTGTCTCCAACCAGCTTAATAATAATATAGATAGAAAACAAGGGGAGACAAGAAAACCCCCATGCACAGCTACTGAGTTTGTCCTTTTCCACAGCTATACCCTCTTTCTGTGACGGCTGCAGTTTAGGTTAGAAACTTCAATTCATAATGTGTGAAAAAGAAGGATTGTAATCCTCCTTTCTGTGAAAATGGAACCTCAACTCCAGAGTTGTGGGCTGACTTCTATAATCCTTTGGGTTTATATACTTCTACTTTTCTGAAAAGAAAATAATATTTCCTTTCAGTGGAAAAAAAAATCCTGAAAAAATTCCTTAACTTGAAATGTAAGAAAGTGTGGTGATAGAATTTGAAGAAAATACAGAGGTTTTAGAAAAAGAAAAAATCCAAACTTTTATGGTATCTTTCACTAAAATTAATCTAAAAAATGCTAAAGAAGAGACAAAATGCAGTATATAGATAAAATGAAGGGAGCCTTCAGTTAGGGAGTCTTCATTGCGACGGTGTCTGATTCTGTTTTTGTGTTGCTGAAGCACCTTTGTTGTGACCATTTATTTAGAAAGTAATTAAAAATACACTTACAGGATTAGGTGAGTTGGCTGTCTGTCCTGAACTCATTCACTCATGTTGGGTTAATATGCCAAATTGACATGGATGCCCACCCAGCCTGTTACAGTAAAACACAGCTTTCTTGATGGGAGATGCAGCTGGTGTGTGACAGATCTCATTCTCCTCCAGTGCAAAGGCAAACAGCTTATTTTAAATTCTTTTCAGCTGAAATCTTCCAACTGTTACAAACGGCTAGGATCAGCCTCCTAAATCTCCACTTATAACTCAAAATATCTGGTTTGACTTTGCACCAAATGGGATCGAAGCACTCTTAAGTCATGGAGATGGGATTTATCTCATCTACCTATAGATCAATGTAGACATTGACAACAAATTTGGTTTTCCAGGACTATTTTTTTTTTGGTGTTAGTGAGAAGTAGGAACTTTTATAGAGCTATTAAAGTACTTTGTGCCAGCTGTCTACATAAGAAAGGAGGAGAATGGCACTCTAGAAGTGCCTATTCTTTTTCTATAAAGGAACCTTGAATGACTACTTCAGATACTGCCAACACATTAGAAGTGTCTACATGGATGAGAGATCTCTTCCCATGGATTTTTGTGAAAGGGGAAAGAGAGCTTTTGAAATTTCCTCCTACGCTTTCCTGAGTGAATGAGTATTTACAGTACCTTTCACAGTAAAGTCAAGCAGGTTAATTTGAACAACTGATTTCAGAAGATGTTCTCACTTCACCAGCAGTTCACTACTAGCACTCTCCAGCTGACACTGAGGACTGGAAATTTCTGTTACCAACTCTCTGGAACTGATTTCTCATCTTCTACCTTTCCTCTTTGTGCTCTTGTCTACAGTATTAGTATGCACTTCACTGTTTTAACAGAGAACATAAAAAAATTCTTAGTGTAACTCAGAAACATCTGCAATTGTATGGATACAAATCTCCTAAAATTTTTTTATTTGGAAGAAAACCTCTTCCAAATAAACGAACTAAATAAAGATGCCAGTGTCCATTCTTCTGTATCATTACATTCTCTTTTATTACTACAGCATCACTTTTACCTGTTAAATTAGACCTGAATAAAGAGTACTAATTATAAAATAAATATGAAATGGAGAAACGTTATTCTCATAAAAATTTTTTGAGTAATTTCTCTTTAAATTTCTGGTTCTGGCTCTGCATTTATGACTAGACTTTTACTAAATATGTAGAGACAGAATGTAGTTTAAAATCACATGCAAGCAGACAGTTCCTTCCACCAATATTATATTATATTGGCAACTTGGGAATCAAAGGGAATCTTGGGTAATGATCATTTAGCATTGCTTTTCGTTTAGAAATTCATCTCTTGATTCAATGAGGGAAAACAGACAAAACGTGATAAATCTCTATGTTGGTTTTATTTGCCTTATTTATTTTTTTATGCAGCCTTCAAGTTGATTTATAACATTACATTCACATAACTTGGTGGTGGCAGTCTTTGCTGCAAAACAAATGGATCAAATTAACTATCATGTGTATTACAGCTCTGGACAACAAAGTGCCAAACAGTACATGGGTGGGTTCAGCACTTTTAAAATGTTTTGTATATACCTTAATGCTTACTTCAGCCACTGATTGATTAGACTATAGTTATCATGTAAGTGGATTGACTCCATTACAAGGAAGAAGAAGGAAAAAACCCACAGCTATCAAGTACTTGGACCTCTATTAATACCATCTGAGAAATACTCACTATAAATGAGAACCTGAAATGAGGGACAAAGGTGAATTTTTTCAATGCTAGTAATTAATTCTTGCTTTGCATAGGGTAATTGAGGGCAATCACAGAATATTGCATGTCATTTCATTATTGGGCCATCAGATGGACTTCTACTTGCATACCCTGGTAAATGTGTTAAATACTTTGGCTGCTGCACCCGTGTTGAAGATAAAAGCCTCCTTAACCTTCCTGTCAGTCCTATCTCCCTTTAAATGTTGTCCTTCCCATTTCCCTTTTTTTTTCTTTTTTTGTTACACTTGGAAAGAAATATAGAAACAAAATGCAAAACCACATGCTTTCCTTGCTTTAATATCAAAAAAGTGTCAGGATAACTAAAATAAAAACATTTTGGAACAGCACTAAATATGAACTTACATTGTAATGAAATTCCCTGCCTGGGTTGCTCATGCTGTTGTGGTCACTGCTGTCATAACCCTTAGGTTCCTTTTCCTATGTCTGTGCAAATCCCTTACCCAGCTGCCCAGCACTCAAAAGTATGCTGTGACAAAAAAGAAAGGCAGCTGCTAGATAGAACTAGAAAAATATAAGCTCTTTCTTGAAAATCAGCAACCAGGTTGCTGATTTCTTCATTAATTCTGTGAACCCTCCTAGAACACAAAGTACAATTCCATTGATAGCTTAAGTCACTC
Organism: Melospiza georgiana; assembly: GCF_028018845.1. NCBI lineage: Eukaryota > Metazoa > Chordata > Aves > Passeriformes > Passerellidae > Melospiza > Melospiza georgiana. The sequence goes on from NC_080431.1 coordinate 33,836,486, forward strand.
TGAAAAGTTTGATGTACACATTTTTAAACAGACCTTTCTGATAGTGATCTACTCAGTTGTGATACTTTCAAGGCCACCATATGTTAGTTGACTGGATACACATATACATTTCTCCAGTATAATTTGTGAGGCATAAAGATATGTCTGCTTCAGAATTTTGAAACAAATCTTATGCTCAGTGTGACTGAGAGTACCTTCAGTTAAGACCTAAAAATTATTTCAATTACCATAATTATACAAGTATGGGTGTTCAAAATACATTATTATATAGTGGCATCAGATTTACCAGTGGCACCCACATTACAGGAGTTTAAAGGAAGAACATCTGTAGAGCTCTTGTACAATATGGAGTTTCTGCAATCTGCTAAAATATAAAATCTGAATCTCTAGAAGTGCATCTCTTTCTCCTCATTGACTTTGTGGGGGTCTAGGGAAAAGGTTTTCTGACTTCCATGTTCTGGAAAGATGCCTAGATTACTTAGAATTATCCTTGGCTCCAGTGCATCAATGAAGATAATAAGGATTCCTAAGAGTCAAGTCCTTCTAAATATAACATAAATCTGCACTTTGAAAAGTTTCCACAGTATTTACAATATTGTGCAGAGATATTGTGTTTTCTTTGTGACCATGCCAGACCACAAATAGTGGTGTGATCAGAGAATCAGAGTTGATATCATAATAATGAACAACAAAATGAGGATAAAGTAGGACCTTCTTTACCACTATAATACAAGAATTTTTGTTATAATATTTTCAAATAAAGTGAGCAATATTTGAGTCCATGCTCACTTTGTGCCACACAGACAAACTACGCAGCCTTGGTCACTTGAGATCATAGAGTCACAAAATATCCTGAATTGGAAAAAGACACTAGAATCATCAAAGGCCAGCTCCTGGCCCTGCACAAGACAACACCAAGAATCATATCATGTGAGTTATCCAAACAATTCTTGAACTTTGTCAGACTTGATGCCAGAACTGATTTCCACTGCTCCAGTGCACAAACATTTCTTAATATCTAACCTAGATCTTCCTTGACACAGCTTCATGATATTCCCTTGGGTCCTCTACCACTGGTCACCAGGGGGAAGAGATCAATTCATTCCTGTCCCTCTGCTTCCCCTTGTGAGGACAGTGAGGATCACAACATGGTTTTCCCTCAGTCTGTACTTTCTCCAGGTGTAATGAGCCAAGGGATAGACATTCCTCATAAGGCTTCCTTTGTTCACCATCTTCATAGACCCTCCTTTGGATGCTCTTCTAATAACTTTATATATTTTTTTATATTGTGGTGTCCAAAACTGCACAGAGGACTTGAGGTGAGTGTGCATGACCACGGAGTAGAGCAGTACGTGCAGAGATCTGCATTGTTTGTGAAAGCAGCAGAGAAATTCACACTTAGGAAAGACGTTAAGAAAGTGTTGTACCAGTGAAAGCCATGATCACAACCCTCTGTTACCACCTGAGCCACTAGCTCCTGATCTGGGACCTTCCCTTACCCCCAGCAATATATTTTGAACTTAGCCTTTGCAGCAGGCAGCAGTCCTTCTCACCAAGGAGAGTCCTCATCAGCCAACTGGCTGATGCCCTCAGCTTGGTCAAGAATGGGTAAAAGAAAATTTCACCACAACCAGTCACAAGAAAAGCCCACCATGAGATGGATATTTTGAATATATTACGCCTTCGCTGAAAATGTACCATTTATCTTGCTGAAAATGTCAGCTTTACAGATCACATTAAATATATCTCTATTGCAATGGGTTTGGGTAGCTTGATTGCAGATCAAGCCATCCAAAATTGCAGATCAAGCCATCCAAAATTGCAGATTGCATTCTGATTTCATTTTGTATATTCAGCAGCATATTTACCTGCTGTTCATGTGACACTGTGTATTTTACTACACAGAATACTGTTTGATGCATACTAGCAAAACAGCAGGATATAGGTACTAATATATTTGGCTTAATATCTGATGACAAAAAAAAATTAAAAATCAAAGAAACAAACAATCAATCAGAGAACTCCAAACTAGCTTATTCTTTTCATGTCCCACAGGGCAGTTTCAGAATCCAAAAAATGAACAAATCAGAACAGAAAATGAGCTAATTGTTTTTAATACTAGCAGCAGCACATTTATTTCATTTTCAATTAAAACAACATCCATTTTTTCACATAATGTTCCAGGTGTTCTTGTTTTTATTATTACCTAGATTAATGTAAATAATTTTATTATTAAAATTAAAACAAACAAATAAAAACATTTTAGCAAATTTCCCAAAAGGGAATTATTTTGCAAAGTGATTAACATATCTTACCTATCATACATTACATATCCTGATGATTTCAGTAATAAGAAAGAGAAGTGAATAGGTTTCATTTTCAGCACTAATCTCTACTATTTGCTTAAAAAAATTCACAGTTTTGAAAATGTCAGGGAAGATTAACCCATCCCATTTATCACAATTACCAGAGAGGAACATTTCCTTGCTATAACTGACTATTTTTTTCATCTACTGAAAGCTGTTCTCCTCAGGCCTCACTAAACCTTTCACACTGTTTTTCTGGTACTTTCAAATAGAAGGTGTAATCTAAATTATATCCTGTGTTCTCTACTACAATTTTTAAAATCCTCCATTCCCACCAGATGAATTTTCACGTGCTCCAACAATACACCCTCATATAATACTAATTTATCTTTTTCCCACATAGTAATGCCATGGATTTCAAAAGAAACTGCACCTTTTAAAGCAGAAAACTGAATTAAACACTACATTTTTTCTAGGAAAGAAAAGATTGCTAAAATTGCTATTTCTAAAACACGACCATAATGTGTTCTATTTGTTAAATGGCATTATGTTCTTCCATAGTTATGCTGAGCAAAAAATTCTTTTGTTTGAATGTATAAAAAAACGTCCCTTGATCTCTCAGGCTTTGAGACAGTGAGGTCTTATAAAATCATAATACCTCTAGTATGTTAACTTCTTGGGATAGACTCTCGTTAATACACTGCTGAAAGATTGTTTTAATTTATTTTTAAACTTAAATCTGTCATCAGTGAAAGACAGGGGAGCAGGCGTAAGACTATTTGATTCAAATGTGTTTTATATCACTGGGATTTTTCTGATGTGGTGGGGAGGTGTGTGTCTACAAGAAGAATGCAAACAATTTTCAAAGCATCATCGTCCCTGGTACGCCTCTCTTTTGTAAATTATACACGAAATCGATACTGAAAGTAAGGCTGTCAAAATTGCCTAGTACTAGCACACAAGTGACTCTAAATTAATCACAGATTTTCGATCATCCCATCACTGGAGCAGCATCAGTAGGGAATAACCAAATAGTTCGGCTTGTCATCAGTTCTGAGAAATGAAAAACTGGAAAACACACCTATCACATGGACCTTGAATATAAATCCTTTCTGAGGACCTGCACATTATTCTCAGCCTGACAAGCCCACCTTGGCTGAAGGATTTATGGAGTGTCTGCTTGCAGCAGAGGCAGCAGAGCGTAATTACCTGGATTGAGTATTGCTCTAAAATAGCACAACGGAGGATAACATTTATGAATCACAATTAGTATGAACCCTTCCACACAGGTGGATCATGGAGCTGCTGTTCATCAGTGCCACAAAATAAAGGAACAAAATGATCCACAGAGTATCACAGGCCCTCTCCCCAGTCTGAGAGAAACAAAAATAAATTAGCAGAATTTTACTAAACTACATCATTAATTGAGTATTAGCTTTAGCCACATGTTACTGTCAAATTTTTAAAAAATTGTTTAGGAGGAAAGGGACAGTACCTATTATCAAACATTTATTTCCCTGATGTCAATGTAACTTCTCAGAGAAATGCATGGATATTGATATGTGTATGCATCTATATCTGCACACAAATATGTACATATATACTAAATGTACATATGTACATAATTGTGTGCAGATATAGATGCATACACATTGCATACAAATTGCAATTTCTTAATTACTAAACGGCCGTTTAGTAATTAACCAATTAGCAATTAAGAAATCTAAATTCAGTCATTATAAATGGAATTAAAAAATCCTCCTTGTAGTGTTCTTTGAGATCACATGGGAAAGACTTATCAGATATCTTTTTCTACTTTCCTTGCATAGGAAGCAGTGACAAAAATAGCCTGGGAGGAAATAAGTATGTGCCCTTCAGCAATGTCCAGAGGAAAGACGGTACTGGCAGCAACTCAATCTGTCACTTGCCAGAGGCGTGGGGCCTCCCTCACATAATAAATAATAAGTAATGATATTACTGCAAAGATTGCATATACTGCTTCATTTGTGAGAGTCAAAAGAGCTATCATCTGTCCCTGGCTCCACACAAATGATCTAAGGAAGAGCTTCACCTCCACCTTCTTGTTCTCTGTAAGTAATAATTTCATACGTAGAGAGGCAATGGATGTCACAAGAAAGAGATGATTTTCAGGAAACTTCAATAAAAAAAGATGATTAGACACTGTGCGACAGGGCATAGCTGAACTTTAGCAAACAGATGCACAAGTAGTCTAATAAACTGCATAGCTTCTGTTAGTTACTTATACTAAAATATCAGCATTTAATGAGGGAAGAAAAAAAATAAAGAGTTGCTGTTCTTAAGTTTTGTGGTCATAACACCTAAGATTACCAGAGAGAGCAAATTAAAAAGGTCCTAAAGAGATCAGAAGATTACCCTAAAAAATAAACAGTAGGGATCAACAGCAGTTGAATACTCAAGAAGATTTCCTGGGTCTCTTTTATTTAGCAATGTAGATGTTTTTGATAGTGAATGCTATGTCTAGCATTGAACAGCAGAATGCAGTACTGTGAAAAAGAACATTTATTTTTCCATTTATGTAAAGTTGCATATTCCCAACAAAAAAAAAATTAACTATTTTTCAGTCCACATTCGATCAAAAAATTAGCATTAGCCACAGATTGTTTTTATTTTTAATTGTTTTTAAGGAAAGGGGCTCAATTTATTCTTTTTGTTAAACAGCATTAATTTTGATTTACATGGAGAGAAACACTTATAAAACCAAAGTAATAACAATTAAGAAATTTTAATTTTACTTAAAAATATTTTCTCTTTCAATTAATTTCTTTGAAGTTGAGAGAGAGGGTCCACTCTTAACCAAAAGAAAAGCATTATACTATATGACTGACTATGACATCTAACACTATTAACTACACAGAAGTCTTAATTTTCCTGTTTATAGGGCCAAAGCTCTTAAGAATAAGAATCACATCTCCCAGTACAACCTGAGATGTTCAAGGACTGCTTCCAGCCCTTACTTTTTTGGTAGCAGTGTCGCTTCCAGAACCATGAATTGCCCTCCTTGAAGGCAGCAGTAGGAGCTTTAGCTCTCAGGACTAACAGTTGCTCCTCATTATCCCCATACTGAGCTGCACTAATGAGTCACCGTTTGGGCTAGCCTGAGCCATCTCCCACAGTGGCTCAGGTTAATACAGCTGGTTTGCCCTGAAACAGAGTGGGAGGACTCCCACAAGCTGTTATTGGGCCTCAGCTGCGGGGGCTGTAATGATTACCTAGAGAAGCAGCAATAAACAGCTGTGAAAAGTAAATTCAAACTGTTCTAGCTAGATCTTGTTTGTTTCTGCACTAACTTAATCAGCATCATCCTAAGCATAGATGAGTTCTTAGGATTTCATTCATCCAAAAACTGGGGAGGCTGGCCTGGCCTTTCTTAGTTTATAGAACACAATGAGATCACAGTCTATTGCTTCAGGAGAAAAATAACAAAAGATTAGTTTTATGATGGAGACTTAATAGATTTGACATGGCCAGAGGGCATACCAGGTTTCTTACTTTCATCTTCTAGCATGCTTTTTATTTTTTACCTTAATAGTGGGCAACTATAAAAGTAAATTTTTGCTTTTTAAAGTAATGGAAGATGTGAAGCTGCAATAGGAATGAGTTGCTAGAAGTCCATGGAGAAGATTTTGGAAGGAAGCATGAATTCCTTAATTCATACCCTAGAGAAATCCCAAACCTCAACGTTTGAAGACCTTATTTGTTAAAAGCACAAAGAAACAACAAACCTCAGCAGGGAGGAAGGAACAAGTTGTGAAACTTTAACAAGATCTCCAAGGAAGCTTAGACAAAAAGGTAAGAATCAATGTTGCTAAGACTTAAAAAAAAAATCAGAGGTAGAGTTTCATTTTTATGAGCTACATCTGAACCCTGGATAACCTGGCCAGATTCTTGAGTTCTCAACAAAATACTTTCTTTAATTGGATGGGTTTAAAAAGACTGTTTCTTAAACATTCTATTAATCAGAACTTAGAAAAGCAGAAGTAGAACAGAACATGATATAAATTGAAATAAATGAATTCTGTACAGCTCTGTATGTTCTTTTATTGTTACTGCAGTAGTTGACCTTTTCAGTTATCTGTTGTTCCTGCTATGATTATCTATTACTTTATGAAGACTGTAAGGCTTTCACATACAAGATACACAAATCCACCATGCAACTACCCCTATATGTTATGCATACTTGCAAAATTGAAAGAGTTAATCTAGAAGAAGGTTTAACCATTTCAACATTTCCCTGAAAGAAATCTTTTAATTGTTTAAAATAACTTGAAAAAATCAAATGTGGGTGTAAGTTCTGAGACTAAAACCTTTCCTCCTTCTCACAACCCTCCCCAAAGCAAACCTCTCAGTGTGTGTTAATTTGTTAGCACTAGTACAGCTAGAAGGACCATGATGTTTAAATGAGGGAAACCAAAGACAAAAATATCTATTTCTTGTAACAGTATTTTACATGCATTTAAGCTCTTGGAAGTTTCCTGGAAATATAAAGATTAATGCATTCAGAATCCAAACGTACAAAAAGTAAAAAAAATCTTGTTTACTATTACTGTAGGATGCACTAAATATTTTGTGACTAGAGCTTAGCAAAAAATACCTTTGTGCTTAGCTGGCAAATCACATCAAAAAATGAAAAATCTACTTGTACTGAGTATTTAATACATTTTTGATCAAGGAAAAATATACTTCATGGTGAAAATAATATCTAATTTAAAAAATAACTCTAAATTTCAGTTAATAAAAATGAAAGGAATTTAAATGAAAAATTATCTTGGAACAAAGATTGAAAATAATTCAAAACAAAAATGTTCAGTTCAGGACCAGCCTGCAATTCTAAGTCAATTTAATGGTGTATTATCTATAAAGAACAGAACTAAGTCAAATCCATTCTGTCATTCATGCTTAAGATGAATGATAATTAATTTTAAAAAATTAGTTTTATTTAGTTTTATTTTCTTTGTTAAAATACTTTTCCTGAAACTGTGTACAGAAAATGCTATTTACTCCAACAGGAAGGTTGGTTTAGAAAACTTTTGACTACATTTCCATCCAAATTCCCATAGGTACAAGGAGGACTTCTGGATGCATTCAAATTTTAGATGAGTAGAACGTATTTGACCTCTTTCTTTATTCAACCTCCCCCATTTTTCTTCTTGCTTTCAGATCTGTGAGGAAGTCCCACTAGCTTGTGAAGAGTTAAAAAGAATTTTAACATAAGGCAATCAATACAGTGTGTCCTGGTCTGCCCAGGCTGAAGGACAGTGGCTCTGATTTCCACAGCTTCGCTAGGATTTTCAGACAGAAGAAAGGATCTGGCACTCCCTGTGGTGGTGGGCAGCCTCATCCTTGGGATTTGGCAATAACTAAATGTTAAAAACACATCTTTTCCCTTCTTAGTCACCTCTGGCTGCTTACAGCACCTGAGGAAATGTAACAGGGGCCCAAACAGTAGCGCCCACACCCGCAAATGGATTTTCTTATATAGGACTGGAACATGGGGAGCACAAGAAACAACACTTGGGAGACTTTTCCTATTGCATTTGCTTCTTGAGAATTGGCTGAATCAATATTGCTTACTGCACTGTCAAAATGTGTATCCTCATGCACACTAGACATTCTCAGAATACTGGATTTCTTGATTTATATGTCATTTAAGAAACTTGAAATGATGGTATTTAAATGCAGAGAGACTCAACAGCAAGAAAATACATTACTGGAGCTGTAACAAGTTTTGTATGTTTTTCTTTTAAAACCTTCTTCCAGGCAATCTATTTTTAGGCAACTCTCTTAACATTTTTTAAGCCAGGAAAATCATGTTTCTCTTTTCAGTAGTAGACATCTGCATTCTAAACAGAGCAAATAAATTTTTTTTTCTCCATATATTAGATCTTATTCAACCCAATATTTTAGACTTTTATTTAGAAAACACTTTTCAGCTACTCTGTAAGGAAAGCAGAGGAATGCACTGTTTTCTTTCCCTGCATGGTCTTGCATTGATGACTGTAGAAGACTTCTATCCTTTCTCATTTCACCTCTCCCTGTGCCAATTTTTTTGTGACTCAGAGCAATTCCAGATGATGTTTCTAAGCTCAACTACCCAGTCAATGTCCTAAGTGGGTGAAAGATTAATTATTCCCACTGAGATCAACTATGTCAGGATATCAAAGGCCAATTACAGACCAAAGCTATCATGGAGTGGTCACTTCCAAACTCCTGCCAACACCAATCCCAAATGCAAAGGAAATCAGCTTCCTGCTGAACTAAGCTCTAGTTTTAGTACATCCCATGTAGCCAGCGTGCTGGTATTTCTTTTATTCATTTCCAGAGCTGAAGAATATGCTTTGCTGAGCTGCATGACTCATCTTGAAATGTGTGGTGCCCAGAGCAGTGGCACTGCTGGGTGGGAGGGCAGCAGACGGCACATCAAACGTGGCTCTGGTACGCGACGCGAGCAGAGGTTGTTGACTAATTGTGACTTCAAAAAAACCCTCTTTTGCACACTGCTTGTTGACAGCTGTTATTATGGCATTTAATCTATAGTCATTATTTGGGGAAGAAGCTCAGCCAGGATCCAGCAGTCAGTCTGCTAAACCCACTTAGTGGATTACCTCGAGCTTTAATTTCCAAAATTCAAGTTCTTTCATATTTTGTTGCGTGAGAGCAGAGCAAAAATCTTGATCAATGGGTGTCAGCAAAAATGCCTCAATCTGTTAAGAAAGGAAGGAGGAGAAATAAAGTTGGGGGCATAATACATGCGAGCCAGCAATCCTTATTAGAGCAGTCTCTGCTGAAGGCTGGAAAGGCATTGCGTAGGAATCCTGATTAAGCGAACTAATTTTGAACAGTGTCAAATTGAGTTTAATTTTTTGCTATCTCAGGTTTCATACAGTATTATCCCCACATGAGTTAACTTCTCTGCTTCAGTCCTACTGCCATCACTGCTTTGATGACTGCAGGATGTGTCATTTCCAGCCATCAATACAATCTGAGTAATACCAATGCTTCCTGTTGCCTCTGGCTGGCTCAAGTCCAGTTTTGTTTTCCCATTCAGAGATGTTCAATTTGATGAAGTTACTGGATTTGGATCTGTCTTATTTATTATGTCTATTCATTTTTTAAGAACTTCTACACTGGATAAAATTATTAAGGATAAATTCAAAAGACAGGGGAGTTATTTGGGACATTGATGATTCTGACTCAAAAAATAATACCTGATGAGGCACATGAACTGGAACAGTTCCAGCAGGAAAACCTAGAAAAACAAATCCAAATTCATCATAGCATTTTCTTCTCATGTTGGAGACCACAATCCTCCACATAGAATTCACAGAATCACAAGGTTGGAAGAGACCTTCAAGATCATAGAGTCCAACCCACACCCCAACACCTCAACTAAACCACGGCACTGAGTGCCACATCCAGTCTATTTTTAAGCACATCCAGGGATGGTGACTCCACCACCTCCCCAGGCAGACCATTCCAGAACTTTATCACCATTTCTGTAAAAAACTTCTTCCTAATATCCAGCCTATATTTCCCTTGACACACCTTGAGACTGAAATATGGTTTCTCTCTCACTACTGGTTTTGACCACTGTGGAGAGAGAAGGCTTTGCCAGCAAAAGCCTTTTTATAATGGCACAAACGAACAACGAGTTTCTGTTTCGATTAATTGAATTTTCCAGCTAAAATAAACAAACAAAACTTCGTCATAAATATCCTTCTAATGTGCACAAAACAATTTCTGGATCAATTCTATCTCAAATACTAAGACTAGATACAAGTTAATGTATTATAGTTTACTGTATTGATTTGAGCATTAATTCACAAATTTCTGTAGTAGGTTTGAAAGGTACATTGCCCAGTCATGCTGTAACATTTCCTAATAACTGTGTCACTGCAAGTCTCTGTCTTAGCAATGATTGTCACAGTCCTTGATGAGACTGGGAATAATTTATCTTCCTATTTTGGGTCCGGAGAAGAGAATCATCTAAAATTCCTTTTCAAACCTGACCAGTTCTTTTTCACATCAAGACTTGGAATGCAAAACCTACTTTGTTGGAATCCATAAAGTTAGAGGGGTTTTAGGAAATGGTTAAAAAAGTATAGGCCTCAGACTGAAGCTTTGTTAGCATTGCAAATACAGCCCAAAAGTTTCCTAAGCAGTAGAGCATACATGACAAATAACCATAGGCCTCTGTAGAACTGGCTTATGGATGGCAACAAGGTTATTTAATGTATATCTTTAGAAGGTTAGCATGAACAGAGCTCTGTTCTTTGTCTCTTATGAACCAGTCTTTGTTTTAACTACCATTACGTGTGTTTTATAAGATTGGATAGAATGCTTGTCAATATGTGTTGTTCTATGTATGATTGGCTGAAATCTAGACTGAGATGGTTTTATGTCATTCTGTATTACTCCACCTTCCCTGGCATTCCCTGTGGATCAGCGAGCTGTTAACATCCTGTCTCCATTGTCTAACAATGTCCTGAGACTGATGTGCTGAGAAAAACAAAAAAAGCTCTTCACTGGTCTGGTTTGTCCAGTGTTGTCCATATCTGGACGTAGTTACAGCGGCCCATGGTTTCCTCAGTAATGCGTGGGTTCCTGACACAATTAGACATATATTTCCCATATATACCTGACCCCCGCATACTTGATTAAGGATTCTTCAGCAGTGCAAGTCAGACCATTCACTGAATGAAAATTAGCTGAAGACAACTCAGTTTCTGTACAGATTAACCTTAAGATACCACTGCTAAAATGTAGTTTCAAAATGCAAATGCTGTATTGTAATGGCTTATCTCCTCAAAAAAACCCAATCACAAGATCTTGCACAGCTGCAGACTCTCTCTTTTGTAACTAATGTGGGGTTTGTTGAACATGAAATCTGTGACCTTACAACCTTGACTTTCTCAAAGCCCGCCCAAGTGAGATTTTTAATAAATGTCTAATAGAATGTAAGATGATTGCAGTGTAAATTAACAATACTCATTCTTTATGCTTATCATAACGTGCAGTAATTTGCCCAAGAATCACATAAGATTTACACTCAAGCCCTGTGGAAGACCTTGTAAACAAGGAATCCATTGATTAACAAATATTTACAAGTATCAGTGTGATGGGACCAGGTAAACAAATAAAAAGCAAACAGAATTATGTCCTTTGGCAACTGGACTGCTAGATTGTGAGAAGCAGGTATATGCAGTTTAGGGAACAACCCTTTGATTGGAACTAATTACTAGAAATAGTGCTTCTATTTTACAATATTACTGTGGTGAATTTCTATCAGCTGCATAATGGAAACCCAAGCCTCGTGTCAATTCAGAGAATAATTAGACAAGCTCCCTATTGATAGGCACAGCAGTGACTCAAACACAAGTCAGAAAACAGAATTGCTATTATTCCTTCACAAGAACAAACACCAAGCCTGATGCTATGACTAAACTCATGTATGCCATCTTAACTTTGAATATCACAATTTTATTCACTGCATAAGGTTCTACAGAGTCACATCATAAAGTAAAATCCAATTTCAAGAAGTGAAAATATTTTAAACTTACATAAATGACACTTGATTTGATGTGAAATGGACAAAATGGCAAGTGGCCTGTAAATAACGTCAGTATTTCTGGGGTATATCTTAGTAGAAACTGGAAATAAAATGACAAATATTTGGATGTGTAATTCAAGCCAAACAATGGCTTGATCCAGCAAGCACTTCAGCCAATACAGAATTTGTATGTGTGGCTTCCTGAGCTGAATGCAATTAAATGTTTTTGGGCACTAGAGATTACACACATTGAAGTCTGAAGGACAGATGTCACCATTTGCAATATAATACTGCTTTTTTAGAGTAGCTTTTAAAATCCACCACAATTTGCAAGGCTTAATACTTTATTCAATTAATGGAACAATATGGACAGATTACATTGGGAGTCAGATCCTCTTAATTTGTCTTAGTTTATCTTAGTGACAAAATCTGTGCAATTTTTAATGCCACAAAATATTTATTTGGTTTTTAAAAATTGTCATACTGGTTTAGACGCTAAAGTGATGCAGGATAACACAGTTCTGATGTTTCCAACGCCCAGCTGAAAATAATTTCATATTTCACAAATATGTAAGTGTTCATAAATTATTAACACATAACATATTAATTACATAACACTACTAAAATGCACTATTTGAAAGATTATTTTTTCAGTGTTTTGAACAGAGACAATAGTTTTATACTGGAGGATTTTTTACATTATTTCTGTCTCTAGCATGTTGTGGTACACATGATATGAAGTCAGCACCAACATACCATTCTTCACCAAAACCAAACCAAATCAATGAAAAAAGCAAAGAAATATAATTATAGATGTGAGCAACTACACATTAATACAACTGGCATGCATTTATACTGAAATGTGTGAAAAGATATTGACCTACACCAGTCACGCACAATGCAATTGTCTCAAAGAAATAACAGAAGTATTAAAAATATTGAGGTTTGCTATCTATTTATAACACTGAAAAAGCATCCAATAAAATTTTTGACACCTTTGGAAAGTTTTTATGAAATGTAAGCTTTAATGAAAAGTAAATTATGCATTATGGTCATTAGGATTCTGTCAAAATTGTGAGGCATTTACCAGTACAAAAATACAGCCTTGCTATGAAGAAAGATATAAGCAGAGGCTACAATGCTAAGCTAAAGCTATGAAAAACATATTTGTTTTCTCTTTCTTTGCTTTGTTATAATTCTGAGTGTATAAATCTTCCAGCAGAAGGTTGTTTGGTGTGATGGTTTGTTCCAATCAAAACTGTCACAGAAAGAGGTGATCTCTTCCAAACTAAAACAGCTAAAATAATTATAATTTTATTCACTAATGGACACAGAATAAACAGCTTTTCTAGTGGCTCTTAGAGAAATATGAATCAGCTATTTCTGATTTTTACTTTTTTCCCCAACATCTGTTTCTATATGTTCACTGGGGTAATAAACCTTGTAGTGAGCCAGAGATTCAATTATTTCATTTATTTCATTCATTTCTCAAAAAGCAGAAAATTTGGAGTTACTATTTACTGTAAGAATAAACCTTTTTCTCTATGGCCTGACTTATGTCTCTTTAATATTTCACTCTTGGCCTTCTCAATTTTTATTTTTTTTAATAGATATATTTTTCCTCCCTCAAAGTCAATCCTTTAAAAAAAAACATTTAGAAATCCTTATTTATCCTTGGACTTCACCGTGAATCTCTGCTTATAGATTTCTCTTTATTGTCCACAAATCTTACATGCCTCCATAAAACAGAAGGAGTCAGATTGATACCTTAATGACATGGCATTTCAAGTTGTTGAGATTTAAGGCAGTGATGCACAGAAATACAGAAGGACAGGGTGCTTCATTGGAGTGAAACATGGATGATGCATCTTTGCATGCTTCCTTTATCATTATTGATTTTACAAAGGGAATTTAATACTGCTTGCAGCTGGAGACATAATATTAAGGAGAGCATAAAGATCAAGTGCATTCCTAAGCAAGTCTCAGGCTTAGGTAGAGAGGAATTTGATCAATTGGGGTTTCAAACACGACAGGCCTAGGGTGTGTTTGGGGAAAAGCTAAAAGCTGCATTTAATCCCAGCAGACTCTTAGTCTTAAGAGGTTCTTAAAATGGTCATGAAACATTCTGTCCAGAAATAATTGACTTTTTTTTAAAAATAATTTTATATGTACTAACCCAATGACAAGGAGTATTATATATACCCAAGACCCATTGCATAAAATGTTTACAAGCAATAGAAACAAGAATTCAAAATGCCCAAATAATTAAAAAAATAAATAAAGAATGTTGATGTTCAATTTCAGACTCTCTCACTATTAGTTGGAGTGGAATAACAAAAGATTTCTTCTACACTGCAATTTCAATCCTCCCTCTGATAGTTTCTTTATAACTCTTTCAGGTTTCTAATAGCTTTTTTCTTCTCTGCAAATAGTAGTCTATCCCTTCTCTGCATTTTAGCAAGCACTCTGGACTTGCTTGCAAATAACCTCTCTGGGGACCTGTGGGTTATAAAGTAACATATAACTCCATATATAACATATAAAGTAACTAAAAATTTTCCATCAGTCTACCTCTCTCCAGTTATCAAAGGGACTTCTCTCACATTATTTGATGAGAATTCCCTGCTACTTTCAGCAGAGGGATTATAATGGCAATAATTTTTCCTGGACTTTTCACCTGTCAGGGCAGCAAGACCTCTTGCAGGATTTGACGGCTCGGTGCTTCGGAGTACAGGCAGAATATTCTTCCAGGTGTCTTCTCCCCTCTCAGTTTTACCAAGCGTTCTTCTGTTGGCATACTTTTCTGTCTTGAATCCAATACCTGGGGGCTGTCATTATGCTGGGTTTATGTCAATTTTACATTGACCTAATTATAATGCTAAATTTGGGCTTATTTTTTTGTTAAGTAGTTTTATCTTGCATGTGGTTGGATTATTTCCCAGTCTTTCAGAGAGACTACAGAGGAAATGTTGTCTACTCTAACTTTATTCAAATGAAGCTGTAGAGAAATTCACAGCAGAGAAGTAAAGGAGACCACGTTTTTGAAAAACTATTATTTTAGTTGTCCAAAATAACAAAAATCCTCAACTCATCTACTCGCATGAAGTAATTTATAAAGTCAGTTAGCAATTACAATATGAAACCCAAGCTAAATTTTTAACATCTATCACCAAATAGTTATGAAATTAGTTACTTTAAATTGATATAAAATATAGGGTCTAACAAGTGAACAAAGGAGGAGGGAGTGCACTAGTCATCAGGTTTTATAATCTGACAGTAAAGGAATGAGAATTGCCCCGAGATCCTGCCACCTGCTGAAGTTTCTTCTCCTCTCTTTTCTCCTACCCAACCTAACACTACTCTTCTTCATCCTCACACTTAAAAATTACCTGATCAGATCATAATCAAAAAAGCACATAGAGGATTGCATCTCTTTCCCTGCCTCAGTCAGATCTCCCACTTTATTTGAAATGTGACACTTAGGTTCCTAACTTCACTTGCTTTCCTGAATCCTTTTCATATTTACTTCATATTTCTCATCTTCAAAGCTTTCCACACCAGCAACCCTGAATATGTATTCCATCAGCATGAAAAACACTGCAGTGGAAAACAATGTAAAATTCTATGCAAATAAAACAAGAAGGGAGAAAGAGTTGACCAGAGCTCTGTACAACTGCGTTCACCAACTCAGTCACTTACTGATGTGACAAACAATACAATAATAAAGGAGTAGGGATTGTCTTCATAGAATTGGGGGCTAGAAACACTCATCATAGTGGGGTTTTTTTCTTGCTAATGGCTGAAATATCTCTTTTTCAGCTACCACAGCTGCATGCTGAGTGGTCACACTTTGTTAACAAGCAATGTCAAAACAGACGTGTATAGCAGATTATGAGTTCTAATCCATTTCATTGCAAGTCTGCCAGCCTTAGCCTCTCAAAATGTTCTATTTTTGTTCAGTTGCAATAAGCTTATCACTACTAGAAAGGCAGCTAATGATAACATCTCAAAGAGTTTGACACTACCACAAGTTTGTCAAGTGTCAGAGTAGCTGACTAGATTGTGTGTAATACCTGTCTTTCTTTCAAAAGCGATGATGCACAATTCAGCCCTCACCACTGATGCTGCATTTTCTGCTCTGTTTCTCTCACTTCTGCATCTGTTTGATTTATTTAGTCTTCTAGGAAACTAGACAGAACTGGAGTAGTGAATGCTGCTGTCCTTCTCAGCTAACCTTTTACAGTAATGATTATCAGCATTACTACCTAAAAATGTGGAGTAGAAAGGATTTTTTATTCTAGAAAATCTGTAGGATACCAGAATTGCAAGAGTTGAGATTTTTTTTCTTTTTTCGTGTTTAATTAAAAGGAAAGGTGGCTTCTGTCATGGCAGCTTATCACAAGAGACTTGGGTCTTGGTGTTTGAATCTGAAGTGGCTGTATCTGCTCATTTGTGCGGGCACAGCTGTGTGAAAAGTGGTGAGATGCTGAGCCCATTCCTGCTATCACAAACTATATGGCATCCTCTCATATACTGGGGACTTCTGCTCTGTGTCTAACAAGTATGCTGCCTATAAAGCTGTTAAGTGTTCTGCAATATATTAGCATGATGAGGGCTGTAAATGCCTGAGGAAAATCCCCACCAGCTGCACTGGCTTTAGTCTTTTTATGTTAAGACCCTACAGCCTTACACAGACTGCTATGTGCCTGCAGTCGAATTATGCCCCTGTATTTGTGGTGGCTCAGGTAGTGCACCTAAAGAAAAAGCAAACCTCATCAGGCAATGCAGATTCACAAGATGTGTTTTGAAAGATCAGCACAGTGTTACCTAGATATTTCATTAGACAAATCAACCAATGTTCGCAACTTCTTTTGTCAAGTAGATGTGGAAAGAGAAAGTCATAACTTAATTTGAAAAAAGGAATATTTCATAAGACTGGTTTCAAAGCCAAACCAGACCAGACAAAGCAATAAAACTAGGACACTGAGGTATCTGGAAAACACTTGAAGGCTGGAATGCTTTCTGAACAATGTACCAAGAGAGATGGGTCCTTCACAGCAAATAAGAAATCAAACATTTTAGCCTGACATACATGACTGTGTTTTGTTGTGGCATTCTTCAGATGAGAACTCCAAAGGCAGAAATGTAGGAGGTAGGATCCATCTTCCATTTCTGATCTGATTATAACAAAAGCAGTGCAAATATTTATACTTACACAAAGTCCTATCATACCTACTAGAATCAGAGGCCATCTGCACTGAAATTTTGCAGCTCATGTTTCTACACATGCTTTTGAATCAATTTACTTATTTTTGAAATAAAAAATTAAAGATATTTTGCTTAGTGGATTTAGGGATTCCAAAAATTTTTAGAGGGAAATTAAGATGAGGAAACTAGTTACAGGTGAGAATGGACTGTGTGATCACTTCTGTTGGGCAGGGTGTTGAAAACACTATCTGCAGGCTTTAGCATGCAGAAATGTCAACAGTGTGTTAGCTGATGCCCAGCAACTGTTCTCCAAACCTATGGCAAAAGGCAGTAATTTAGAATCCTTTTTCTGGTATCATTGAGAGTAAAGTGCATTCAACCTTGAAGAGCAGACTCCTGTATTAGCAGTGAGACACCGGTCCTCATTGTTTCTTTGCAATTTTATAAGTTTTGATAAGAAATACTCCAAATAATTATAATGCTGATTTCTCTCCTTTTGTTTGATGGTGTTTCTCCAGACTGGCTGTATGAGCTGACAGCTAAAAATTGCCAGATAAGCAGCAAGGTCTAAAGAATGGAATTTTTCTGTCTCATTTTTCTTCAAGGTTTGCTACGAGGGTGAAAGAAGTGCACATTTTAATACTTTTTTACTGCAAACACTTATGCACATGTTTAACCTTTTATGTGAGAATAATCTGCATTGTCTTACTGGAAATAAGTATCAGGTCCTAGGATATGGTCTAAAAAGATCTTTAAGGTCCCTCCTAATCCAAACCATTCAATGATTCTATCATATGCAGGTCACTTTAACAGCTAATGGTCTCAAATTTCTTCTTATGGAGGAAATGACACGGAAAATGTGAAGAAGTGTCATTACTTTCTTATTTCATTTTTCCCTGCATTTCATGAAACCATTAAAATATTCTGAAGTTCTATTGTATTATCACAAATATCAGCTAAAAATTCAAAGGGTGAAAATTCAAAGTATAACTCGTAGGGGTTTTTTTCCCCAAACATATCACATAAATGGTGATGTAATTAATTGTATAAATAAAATGTTTAATAATTTTTATTACTAAATATATGGTTTAATCTACCATACACCAAAATGGTGCAGTTTGTCTGTGATATTTTCAGGCTTTCGCACTGCATTTGATCATAATAAATATCATTTCCCAGGTGAACATAGCCATAGGGTAAGATTTTCTTTTGCCTCAGTGCATGGAGAACATCAGAAAATCATGTTCTCCCTACTTTCATATTTCTACCTTATCCACTTCTTGCTGACATTCAACACAGCTTCTAAATTCAGCTTATCTATCTGCATGCTTAAATGTACTGCTCTTCATTTTCTGCTGAGACTCAAGAAATATGATGAGATGACTCTTATCTCGAAGGATCTGCTCTGCAGTCTGTCTCTGATGCACAACATCCCAGCGGAGTATTGGATTGTTTATCTACTTGCACTCAGGCTTATCTTCCCCATCTCATAATGTAGTACATTAAAACAAGGCTGTTGCCCCATTTGTTTGTTGCTGTTTCACCACTGGCAGTGCCCTGGTCGCGTGTTGTGCAATGGTTGCACTGCGCTTTCTTAAGCACACACCTTCTGTAATCACCATGAATAACGATATAAATTCTCCTGGTGCTTAAACATCTCCAGAATAGGGGCCCTGACTGTTATAGGGACTGTACAAATGGTGACAACTGAAATATCAGTAAAATAATTTGGGTTCATTTAGTCCAGCTGTTAACCAGGGACTGACAAGTCCAGCACTAAACCATGTCTGCAAGTGCCACATCCAAATATCCTTTAAACACCTCCAGAAATGGTGACTCAACCACTTCCCTGGGCAGTCTGTTCTAGCTTGACAACTCTTGAAGAATTTTTTCCTAACATCCAGTCCAAACCTTCCCTTATGCAACTTGATGTCAACAGCTGAGAAGAAAGAAATTAAGGAGTAGGTCATTGTCATAACTAGATTTTTTTCAGAAAGAATCCTGTATTTTAACTGTAGCAATTAAATTGCATTACCTTATATACGGTAAAAAATACAATTTTAAGTGTGTATTATGGATATTTGAAGTGTATGAAAATTTTTGCAACTTTAAAATGCAAATGTGTATATATAAATACATATCCTTGAGCACAGTGTGTTGTTCTGACCCTTATTTGTTGGCAGCCAGGCAGATTTCTAAGTTTCCAAGGCAGCATAATTATTGCATGCCTATACAACCCTCCATATATTTTGAAGGTATTATGCTAATATCTTTTAGGTAGTGGCTAAAGTATGTCCCCTTATCAAAACCAGGAAATATGTATTTTTATTGTTTAATAAGAGTCCAGAAAAAACTGTTTTCTGAAGTGCAATTTTGTGGAAATTTTGTCCTTCAAAATAATCATGTAGGATATAAGGATTTTTCTAAAACTCCTGCTAAAATGACTATTATTTCATCCACATCTTTTTACACTTCTAGAGCTGGGAGCCTCATGGAAATCCAACCCTGACTTATGACAGTGTTTGCAGTCGCAGAACTCTGCAGAACTCTCCTCCTGTCCTTACTACTTCTCCTTTTGAAGGGACCACAAAGCACACTGGCAAATTTTTCAATGACCTGGAGAATCACTGCATGGGCATGGCTTCTGCCTTACTGCTTCCTTTTTACAGTAGTGCTACTCTTCCAGAGCTGGAGGCATTTGTGTGGAATAAAGGATAGAACAGTATTTGTTTATTCTCTACATAGTACATTATGACTAGTTTATGCTTTAAGATTACTAGGAAAATTTATAAGAGAGCAACTGACAGATTGCTGGCTTGTTAACATTCCCATTGTGTAGTCTCCTGTCTGACAGTGATTCCCTTACACTTGTTTTAACAAGCTGCATAAAAATCTCCCCTATGCAAATTGCTGTAGCAGTAGACAGCAGTAAATTGTGACTGGAGTGACCCACATGAAATCCAACTCCTCAAAAGCTGTTCTCTCTACAAGAGCACTCATCTGCTCTGCTCTGGAAAGGCTCTCACTTCCATCTTTCTACCAGTGGATTGTGGCAATCAGCAGAGGTGAAGCAAAGTAGAGGTGAGTGATTTGACTCCTTATGCAAGTTAATTGTCCTAATCCAATCCTGGCAGTGTCATTTTCCAAAGCCCATTTATCCCATCCAGAGATAAATTGTAGAATGTCATGGAAGTGAATTAATTCTATCAAATTTGCTAGATCTCTTGGCAGCTAACAGTTAAGCAAACAACAGATGTCTTTCAAAAGCTCATCTCTAGTATTTTTATGTTGTTCTGCTCAAAATAAAGGGTAAACAAAAATAACTGGGTATTAGAATTAAACATGTAATTTCAAACTTCAGTCTTTTTGAGGGCACCACTTTTTTTTTTTTTTTTCTCTAGTTTAATAAGACCATTTAGAATTTTTGAAATTGACCTCTCAGAATTTTACATCTAAAAATCTGGAAACAGATTGGTATAAATTTTGGTTTGTACCTTGCTTGAGTCAAAATAAAGACTGAGCCTCTGATCTCTACATGGAGTAAGAACATTTGTCATTGGAGCTTTTGGCTACTCCTCTTGTCATTCAGATATTTGTTCCTTGAGTGACACAAAGAGACAGTCTGATTTCAAAGCATCAATATTTTTGGGAAAGAAACAAACAAACCGTGATGAAATGCTCTCTTTTTTGGGTGGCAGAATATCAGTGGTATTGAGGCTGTATTTGTCCCCTACCTGACAAATGTCAAGCAAAGTATGCAGCAGAAGGGCCACACAGGATGAGAACAACCCTTGCAAAGAAGAAGAAAATCCTGTTTCAAGGTCAGAACTCTCTTCTTTAATGGGAATAAAGTTACTGCTACTTTCAGCACCACAGTGTTGTATGAGCAGAGTGCAGTCCAAAGACTTACCAAAGTTAAAGGCTCTCTCTTCTCCAGAAACCTATCCTTATGGCAATGGGTATTTTGAGTTGCAGTAAATATTTTTTATATATAGTCTTTTTTCCATTCCTTCACTCTTCATTTGAAACACATATGATTTAGCAGAAAGGCTGGTGAGAGCAGGGGTAACACATTACAGGACACTTAAACAGCTTAGTAAAAATGCTATTTGTCCTATTGATAGGACATTTTCAGAGTGGGAAGTGTACTCAGAACAAATGTGAGGAAAGCATTGCAGCAAACCTTTGAGTAAATACATCTTCTTTTTAATTCTTACAGCCTTGACAATTTCTAGGTGAACACCAGAAAGAGATCTTTAATATAGCAGCATTTGCTGAAAAGCAAACATACAGTATAGGGAGGAAAAAAGTAACAAAACTATTTCCCTTTAACAACTACTTTTTTTCCTCAAAAAAATAACCTTTTAATTTGAGAAATGGTGAAATTAAGGATAAGTAGAGTTTTGTTTTCTCTTGCTGGTTTTCTGTGGCCTCATGACAAATTGCTACTACATATTTGCATAAAATAGAATGAAGCTCATTCACCAGACAACATTAAGAAGTGGTGTTTCATAAAAAGATGGACATGTAGATATAATGTATTTATTAGAAAGCTGTTTTGACTTTCTTCTAGCCTATCTTCTTGTGTATATGTCTGTACACTGAGGCATACCTTGTTAACCATCTATTAAAATTATAACTGGTGTGATTGCCTCAACATTGGGGAGATAATGACTTAATTAGACTGTTGGCAATAACAGAGTCATCTTTTTAAATCATGCCAATTAGCATTAGTGCTTCTTCCCTCAGGTGTCCCAGGGTTCCCTTTTGGCTGCCTTTATTGCTTGAGATAAACAAAATCATTGTTTTTACCTATATCTCTGATAATTACTTGTTTGGGTTTCTTTTTATTATTCTTATTATCGCTGTCATAATGAGCTGGAGTAGTTGATTGCAGTGTGAACTGGTTTTGACTGGGACAGGGTGTATTTTCTGCATAGTTGCTAGTATGGGGCTGTGTTTTGGATTTGTGCCGGAAACTGTTGGTAATGAGGGGTTGCTTTAGCTATTACTCAGCAAGGTTTGCACAAATTCAAGGCCTTTTCTCGCCTCACCCCACCCTTGAGGAGGCTGAGGGTGCATAAGGATTTAGGAGGTAACACAGCTGGGAGAACTGACCCCAAATGACCAAAGGGATATCCCACACCATATAACATCATGTTCAGCATATAAAGCTGGGGGAAGAATAAAGAAATGGGGGATGTTTGGAGTATGGAGTTTGCCTTCCCAGTTCACCATGAGCTGTGCTGGAACTCTGCTTTCCTAGACATGGCCAATCACCTGCCTGTCCAGGCGAAGTGGTGAAAGAATTAATTGTTTTTCTTTGCTTGTGCACAGCTTTTGCTTTACCTATTAAACTGTATTTATCTCACCCCATGAGTTTTATCACTTTGACCCCTCTGATTGTCTCCCCCATCCCACTGGTGGGGGAGTGAGCGAGAGGCTCTCAGGGGCTTAGTGCAGGCTGGGGTTAAGCCACAGCACACTACCAGCTGCAAACACTCTTGGAAAAGAGACTCTTATCCCAGCAGTATACCAAAATACTGTGTTCCTAAGCCTGTAAAGTACTGCTACCCTTCCTCCTGACCTCAATTTACAACAGCATACTGCCATGCTATTTAATAAAGTGTTCTGGAGTGTGTTAAAACACTGTGCTGTACTTTCTTCTTTGATATTAAAAGCTGACAGTAAAAATTATTAATAGTAAAGTTTCTGAGACATAAATTTGAAGTATAGTTTGGCTTGATCACTGACCCTCTATCCACACATTGCAGGCAGTTCTTTGTGTAACTGGCTTTTTTGCAATAGGAGGCAGAGACTGTTTTCTAAACAACTGGGGCTTCACCCAGCATGGCAAATCAAAGCATCTCAGAAATAGCATATTTGCCATACTACAAATAACACATTAATGTGCATGTTTTTAGCAAAGATAAGGGAACATTATTGATTGATGATTGATGATTCAGTTAGCTGTGGGTTATTAAAAACGAAAAGCAGTGTACTGAGACCAGTGTTTTGGAAACTGTGCAACAACAGTAAATATCAATAGACACAGTCTTTGAAAATATGTGAGGAATGGGTTTTGGGTAAGGATAGGAAAGGACACCATATCACTCTTATTCCCTCCACCACCTGAGATTAGAATGGAGATGTGACTTGCTGGTGTCAGTTTTGCCAGCTAATATGGATATTTCCTCAATATAATGTACTCCTTCCATGTCAACAAATTATTGCCTATGTTCTGTTTTCAAAAAAAACCCATTAAGAACAAAGGATTATTTGAAATTTACAGGATCATGATGAGAACTCAGAAGGATTAGGATCTGATCCACTGTTCTATATGCCAGTTTACTTAGACATATGGTAAACTTACATGAACTTTGAAATAATTTCAAGTGGAAAGAACGGAAAAAAACATTAAGTAGTACAGTGTTGTTACTATACTTTATTTAAGCTTCTGCCTTTCTAACTCAAGGGGGATATCCAGCAATGAGAAAGATCCCCCAGAAGATAAATCCTGAGGAGGAAATGTTTCCTGTTCTGAAAAAAACCCCCAAAAAACACAACCCCCACCCCACCAGTTCTCCACTGTGCTGAAACCTATTTCCTTAGAAAGTTTCTAGATGGCCAGACACATGAAACTATGGAAACCTCATGAAGAGCAGGATGCCCAGCTATAAAGTTGGTGCTCTAGAAAATAGAACAAAATGAATATCAATTATCAAAAGTTAAATTCTAAAATTTTTCATAAGAATTTCCATAAAGTTAGTGGTATGACTAGGATATAAATGCAAGATCCCAGTAGCCAAGAAAACAAAGATTTGAGTTTACGTCGCCCACCATCTCAGTAAATGCTGGATTTTGATCATTTCTCCTATTCCTCTAATAATCTCTTCTCACAGAAACACAGATGCAATGTCACTGCTATGCCTTTCACATCAGCTTTATTTGATATAGCAGAAAGCCCAACAGTATTGTGCATAAAGCCTCACCCTAGCCCATGTGTAGTCTGATCTCCAGTTTAATCCCATTAGAAAACAGAAATGCACCCACCAAGCCCAGCTGGTGGCAAAGAACAGTTTGCTTGTTGCATGCTGGTTTTCTACAGGAGCACAGTGGTGTCTTGTTAAACCAAAATTGTACTAGTAAAAAAGATTGAAAGAAACCAAATGAAAATTTTTTTCGTCTAACCGCATTACACTAATACTTTCTACTTCACTTTCAATTTTAAGATAAAAAAAGCTTTTTTTTAAAGATAAAAAATTACAAAGGGAAGTGCTGAAAGCTGCTCTACAGATTTTAAGCCTGGTTATTTTAAGCCCCTGTAGCTAATTGAAATTTATTGATCTGTACTGTAAGTGCCGGCTGCTACAGAAAAAAAAGTAAGAGAGATTCATGCACCACCACAGGATCCTTATGTGTGGTTGCACAGTCTTCACATCAGATCCATGAAGGGACTTTTTCAAGTCATCTCTATCCCAATAAAACCCTCTAATCCCCAGGTATGAGGTGGGAGACCAAATACCTTGCCTGGAGGGAGCGTGGAGACCATTGGTTTCTGTTGCCTGTTGCTCTTTCTTGGTCTGCTCTCTGAAGAGCTACCAAACAACCAGGAGTTAGGAGGCTGCTCAGGCTGCATATTCCAAATCCAGAGGGCTTCCAGTGAAAGTCACTGTGCCTCCTCTCCACGTGCAGGGGAAGGCAAGAGAGAGAAACTGGGTAAGGCAGAAGGACACAGTTGCCAGAGCTGTATGTGGAAAATGAGGAAAACTAGAGGTGGTAGGAGAAAACCTTGGTTGGGCTGGTGCAGGTGTGCCAGAAGAAACATTAAAGAGAATCTGTGCTGAAGATTAATTTTGTCATTAATTGTATTCACCTCCTGTTTTCTTGCTCTTCATTGAGGAAAAAAAAAATTGTTAAATCTTGCTGTGAAGCCAACCTCTTCAAGGTCAATGCCCCAACACAGGTTTCTTGCTAGCTGCCACCAGGGTTTAAGTTAATTGGAGCTGACCCTGCAAGTCTGTTAAGTGTTAAACAGGCACGTGTTCTTTGCAGACTAATATCCATATTGTCCTGATGTACTCATAGAATATCTAATGAAAGGATAGGGTACCCAAGCTGGGCAGTCAGTATATTGCCTGAGAATGGCACACTCTGTCTGGGGGAGCTACAGCATCCAAACCTCTCCCTTTAGGAAAAAGAAGCTTCCAGCTGGCCTCAGCTTTATGGCCATGATCTGGACCGTGCTTATCCACTGTATTTACAATCCTTTCAGTAATATTGAAATATCAAATATACATAAGACTCGCTAAAAATTAGAGTATTTCAATGATTTTTCTGTATGCAGGGTTGTCCCACAACAGTTCCACTTAAGTAAGCAGACAACAGACGGCAGGTCAGATTTCAGATAGTTACTGTGTCCATTCACAAGATGACAAATGCTAACATCTATGCATTTCACAACAGTACTAAGTTGTACGCTTTCAACATGAGTGGAAATCACAAAGTGAATGCAAGTTATAAATATTTCATGTAAGTAAAATCAAAGGAGGCAGTCGTGCTGCATTCTATTTTTCTCTTTTAGCTCTTCTAAATATACTCTCTTTGGTATAAACAGAATCAGATACTGCTCTCTGCTTTTACTTGGACAACTGAGGATGGATGATAAAGTTGAGATATATCAGAGTCAGCCTATTTTTTTCCCTGGTATCTTCTTAGATGCTGTGCTTTACAGTCCTTCACTGAAGAACAAACAGGTGCTGATATTACATACAAGTATTCATCCCTCAATGAGTTTGAATTCTGGATAAAGTTTTGCAAGTAACGAGCCACAGCAACTGGCAACACATGCTTGTCCTGGTGCAACATTTTTGTTCCTTTAACTTCTCCTTTATTTTACTTTCTGGAGTGAGCTACTGTACTGGCAGACTCTTTGTACTGATTTCTGTAGCAACTTTCACGCGCAGAATTTTCATACTAGATTGACAGGCTGCAGTTTTGCACTGTGAACTATACATTCAAATGGGGGCACTAGGTCTTTTTCTTTGTCTTCCTGTCTGTGAAAAGACCTTGAAAAAGAGCCTGGATCTGGTTATTCACCCTCAGACAGCCAGCTTTTAAGCTAGCTTTCTTATACAGGCAGGAGGTGAAATAATCTTTTAAATACAAAGGGCAGCATCCTCATCTGCTGAAACTTCACAGAGTGTCATGAGAGTTTCTTCTCAGTTCCCTATTGACACAGAGCAAGTCAGGCTGAGAAACAGAGAGCACAGCCTTGACTCCAGAGGGTCCCTGGATTTCCCTTCTAATGGATTAGCTCTGTCTTAAGCTTGAAGAGTTCAGAAAATAATCAGGAATTAACACAAAAAAGTTCTATGAATTAAAGAAAGAAAAAGTATTAGGCGTGTTGTGCAATATTTTAATGTGTGCACTCATCCACAGAGACATCACAGACTTCATTAAATAAATCAGCTTACGTACACAGTGTGCCAATTAATGCATTAATCTGCAGAAAGGATATGGTATTTAGGCTGCAGTCTCTAGGCTTCTAGGGTTTGGATGATGCAAGCTAATGATAAATTTATACCCAATGTAAACTCATCTACACTCATTATAAAAATGTTATGCATAACTTCTTGAGACTTCACCGATAAAACATATTTTACCACTATTATGGAAGCAATCCATTAATTATAATTTGATTTTCATTTCCTAATCTTTTTTAAATCAACTTGAAAGTATGCACTACAGGTACCCTGAATAGTTTCTGAGCCATGTTCTAGTTTCAGCTTTCATAACAATTTTATGTTTTCATTAGGAAACATTTTAGTTATATTTAAATCATATGCTTATTTAATGCAGGAGAGGTTCTACAATAAGGCAAAGAAGTTCTATTATTATGGTGATATAACAATAAATAGAATTCATTCTCTATTAATCCTATTTTAAATATTCATTTCCTACACACAATATTATGCTAGTAATACATGTATGTAATTGTCATATGCATACAAATTCTAGTAGCAAGCAGCACAAAAACATTGTTACACAGGGAGATTCAGGTGGTGTCTAGCCCAATTTCCTACTCAAAGTAAGGTGATCCATGAGGTCAGTAAAGTTCAGGGCTCTGGGCTTTATCCAGTGTTTATCCAGGTTTTGCAAATCTCCACACATGCAGATGCCACCAAGATTTATGTAATTTTGTTTAAGTTAGACTGAAGAAGAATTATAGAAATTAATTTTTCGGCAATTCAAAGCATATTGATATACATTTGAATTTGCAGGAGATGATTGGAAAAGCAGAAAACAAACATTCTCACATCTAATATGTGCCACAGTAGTAACTTTTTATGACAGGAATAATCAGTGCTACATAGAAGCCTTCATTCAAATCTTGCCCTATAAGTTTCAACATCTCAAAATATTATGCCCTTTGGAGAGAATCATCAGGCCCCTCTGCACCTGAAATTCTTTCATCAATACTGCAGAATTAAGTTATCTCATTATCATGCAGGGGTGTAGGGACTTGTACTCCATTAGCATCTTGAGGGCATTTTGCCACCTTCAGGAGGAAAGCACTGGTACTGCCAGCAGCAGCACCTCAATATACAAATGAGGTCACACTCTTAGGGAGGATTAATGGCACAGTTTTACTTCTGCAAATGATAGTAAATATATCTTAATGAGAGTTGGCACTGCAGGTAAGGATGGCCCCAAAAGATGATATAGAAGATAAAATATAGAGAGCAGAAATAATTTCAGAAGCTGGAAGAAAAATTGAAACTGGAAACACAGATGCCACTTCCAGCCTAGTGCAGGGACATGGAGTGGAATCTGTATAGTCTCTGCGCCAGTGAGGAATTTCTGTTACTGCTAACATAGATCTGCCCACATTCAGTCAAAATCACAGGGTTCTGAAGTTTTTGGGGTTTTTTGTACATTTAGTAGATGCTTAGATTCTTAACTTCAAAATTCTCAGGTGATTTAATCTATATGAGCATGGCACAACGTATAGTTCCTCAGGAATTCTTTATCTTCAACTTCCAGCCAAAGTTTGGGGGTGCTGTGGGTAGGTGGGGGTGAGTTTGGAGGTCTCCTTTGTAATGCTCTCCAGTAGCAAGTTGGTTTTGTCTCTTTGCATGGTACAATAATCAATAAATGTGCAAGAACACTGTATTTCACACAATCCTTGCACCAAAAAGGACAAGCTATGAGAGTGAAAGGATCCCATGGAGAAATGCCATGCTGTATTATGAGCTGCACTGCACACATCCATTGCTCTTTGCTCTGAGGGTTCAGGAACTGAAAGTCAACCTTGCTATCTGCATTCAGTGCTACCAAGTCAGGCTTCCAGAGACCTGACTTCATGGCCCCATATGGGTTACATTTCTGATAACACAAGAATCAGATTCAAGAAGAATTTACTCCAGACCTGGGAAATATGAAATTAAATTCTCATAGAATATGAAGGCAAGAGGATCCAGGTCCGCCACTTTTCATCACACACCCTAAATGCTGGATTTTTGGACTTAATGATCTTAAGGATTTATTCCAACCTAATTACTCCTAAGATTCTATGATAAAAGACATCAGATGCCTTCTCTGGCATAATGGCTTTTTCAAAGAAAAGAGTTAGGCAGTCATTTTGAAAGGCATAGATTATGTCAAATCAAATGATTTCAAGCCTGTGATCTTTGGAAGACATGTGTAGTCAGTTTGCATGCACTTCAAAGAAAATGTAAACCCACATGTTTTAATGCCACCTTGGTTAAAAGTTAATAATTATCATCTAACTATGATTTTACAAAAAACTCAGGACAAATAGAAATTACATTTCACAAAACTGAGGAAGGTTAACATAGATTTTCAGTCTGCCTGCACATGAGCAAGAAAACATGAATTTCCAAGAAATAGCTAAATCTAATATTATAAGTAAAGGGACAAAATATTATGTTTCTGACAATTTCAGTCCCATGTTGAAGTATTATTTTGTTTAATGAAGATATTTTTTTTCTGCATAGGCAGTAGACCTAACTGCAATGACTTGGAAAGAAAATAAAAATATCTGATATTCTGTTCCACTGTTTGGTACTAGTATTTTTGCTTTGCCATGATATACAAACCTGTGAGATATGCAATATGTGAATGTAGTGCCTCCACTGATAGCTATCTTGATTATCTTAATTCCTTCCTCTACTTTTCCAAAACCACAATCACGGACAGGTAATTACCGTGCTCTCAATGCGCTGGAATGTCCTGAGTGGGAAGGGACCCTTAAGGATCATTGAGGTTCATCTTCTGCCTTTGCCTGCTTTGAATGCTACTCGTGAGATATCATTTTTCCATAGGAAAGTGAGCCTGTATATCAGCTCTGTTCCTTTGCCCCTCATTTAACCCCAAATACAGCATGAGAAGGAAACACAAAATAAAGGGTATATAATGAGAAGAAATATATTCAAGCCTTTCCATTGCCCCCTTCAGGCACCAAGATGAGGAAACAGTGAAACCAAGAATTGAAAAGAGGATGTAAGTAGTAAGAGAAGGGATATGAGGAAAGCCAGAAGTATCTTTATGGATGAAGGTATCACTTGCTACAGAAAACACTTCCTACAAAGTGCTATCTGCATGTTTCCCTGCTTCAACCAAAACCACATTTATTTTTCCCAGGCCTGAAACTATGTGCCAAAATCAATGCATTCTACAACAGTAGTGAGTAAGAAACATATAGGAACATTTCAAAGATGGAAAAAAAAAGAATTACACAAGTGTATTCCCCCTACAGAAATAAGAACAATAAGAGAAGTGAAATAGAAATGCTCAGGTTTGAAACAGTTTGTTAAAACATTGTTTCAATTTTAACTCATTTAGCTTTCTTGAAAAATTCCAGCCTAAATTCTAAATTACTTAGAATTTCAAAATGAAGTGTTTTTTATTTTATACCTGACAAGGCTTTCCAGTGAAAGCTGGCCCCACTGTGAAGTAAATATGCAAATATTCTAAAATTGTACTTGAGATATGGCGATTGGCATTTAACTGCTGATAAGTTAACTTTATGTGTAACTAAATTCAGTTGTTTCCATCATGCAGCTGATTGCTATTCCTCCCTTTGCAAACAGGAAATGACTTCATGGAATCAATCGGTGACTGCTGACAACTTAATGGAGACGACTATAATGTAATTCTGACTCTACACAGCCCAACTGTTCCCTGCAGTATATATTCTATTGATATTTTGTAAAAATGCCTTCCATCCAGCATACCCCTGGAACTGCAAAGCGTGCTTTTTCACCTGACAGCTTCATGATGAAGCTGTATGGTGTCTGACATATTATTTCTTAATGTTTACGAGGCAACACATGCAAACAGCAAAATGAAACCTAATCTTTTAATGAATGTCTCTTGCTAGCATGCCACTGTCTCCAACAGTAGTACTTGCTGGTTTCATTTCTTTTAGCTTCAATTATTAAGGCTTATTAATTCTCTCAATACTTCATGTAGAATCTACTTAGAAGTGAATACATATTTGACCAAAGGATATAAATATGAAGCAACCAATAAAAAGCCTGACTCTGGAGAATATTGCATTACCTGTGCAAAAATACTATATAACAACAGTAGTTGAATAGGGAGTCTCATTTAGATACACAGATACACACCAAAAAAAAAAAAAAGTAATTCTATGTAGAATTGGGAACCAAAATATAGACAGATAAGAAAGAGAAAACTGCTTCAACAATGTAATTTCAAAAGAAGCAAAGAAAGATGCTCCTGAAGATGTCTCCTGAAAATCTATCAATCTATTCAGCTGTTTGGATTCACTTAGAAAAAGTCCTCTGTCCACGACTAGTACTTTCATTAACTATGAATAGCACAGGAAAAAGGTCAAGGAGCAAGTTTCCAAGATATTCAGGATAAATTTAAAATAATCACAGAACACTTACAAGAGATATCAGTTTTTGCTAAAAATAGGAATAATAATAAAATGATTCCTTTTATTTTACTGTAAGATCAAAGCAAATGTACTGTGAAAAGGACTTCAGTACAGTATTATATTAAAGGACATTTGCCTTTTCAATCTTCATTTAACAGACTGTTTAATATTTTGTTAAATGAAAACTGACCCTAGGAAATAAAAAACCCTAAAAACAACATGTCCTAAACTAAATTAAGATGGATGTAACATGGCACAAAACCCTGTTCCTGTTATCTTAAGTTACCATGGCAATAATACATAAAGAATATATTAATCCCATGGGCAATTGCTGAAGAACATCTTTTGAGCACTGCTAAAAGCATTTAAAGAGACTGAAAATATAAACTTATTTTCGAAAATGAGCTATAAGTGAAACAAAGAGGGATGAGATGATAATTAATAAATTGACTGGATGGGTTATCTATCTGTCAAGAATTCCTGCAAGCCATCACGATTGCTGTGTAGAGCCAAATGGTACAGTATCAAATTTAGAAGAAGGAGCTAATCACTTTGCTCTCTGAACTTCCCCCTAGCAGTTCTGATTCAATAAAACACTTAAGGCATTTTTAACATTAAGATCCAAACACTTTCAAAGGAAAGCTTCCACTTTTGAGTACATTTTGCCTCTATCCTATGTGTAATTCCATAGAGTCATTCTTAACTTTATCCCTGACTTAAGCGCTTTGTAGAGCTGTAGAAATATGGTGGATAAAAAAAATAAGCTGATCTGGATAGTACAATCAGGTTTCATGCCAGGCAGATGAGAGCATTTCAGTATTTATGTATTTATACATATGTATTTATATTTTACTGAAGAGGCAATATATATTGAGGTGGTGATGAAAGCCAACATGTGAACCATTATCCGACAGCACTTGGCCATCTGTGCAGAGCTATGGTTCTCTTTAGTTAATTTTATGCTTGTTACTTGTAGTGATAGATGACAAGAATTAAGTTTTCTGAAATTCTGTTATGTATGGATGAAATTAAAGAACAATAAACGATAAATGGGTTAGCTACGGCCTAAATGACAACCATATGGATAATAAGATTTAGCATATGATAAGGAAAATTTTCAGTGGGGTGAAATGTAGTCTGATATCTATTAACAAGGTATATTTTTTCACTCTCTAATTTCCAAAACAAGATAAGGAAGCTTAAATGAGATTCGCTCACAGTGTGATCCGCTCTCCGACTGCTAAGCTCTGTGGGACATGTGCGGGGCTAAAGTGTCTTCTAATTACTTTTGTTCAATTCTAGGTTTTTGGGGTTTGTTTTTTTTTTTTTTTTCTTTTTTTTGGCTTTTTGGGGTTTTTTGTATACTTTTTTTTTTTTTTACAACTTCCTACCCAAGCTCATAAGTTACATAGTGAAGTTTAATAAATAATGTGACAAACATATTTCCTGGCTTGAAGGCATGATATGAATTTCTGACTTGATCCTGACTGATTTCTGAACTGTTAGCTTGAAATGGGACCAATGATTCAAAGAACCATGAAGTTTTGCCATGTTAACTGACACTGATATAATTATAAATTAGCTTTAAGTGTTTACTTAATGAGCTGGAAAGTACTTGGTTTTCATAATTTTTTAAAAAATATGCCGTGTTTTAGAAATAATACTTGTATTAAGAATCAAGGTTTTTTTCATTCAGTGAAATGTAAATCAGACCCCAGAATTTAGACAGCTGGAGTTAGACCATGACACTGGTAAAAGATATGTAGGAAATCAGTTAAAGGAAAATCATGCTCTAATGCCTAATTTGTTAATTATATGGCTAAGTGAGGTCATCTTATATAATTCTAGTCATTAATGACTAGAATGTTATTTTATTATCAAGTATAGCAGACAACTCCCATGAAAAGATACAATTTATTTATGAATTTATATTATTTTTACATAGTACTTACTATTACTTGCTGCTTATTAAATTTGAAAATGCCTTGAGTAGTATGAACAAAGTTAAGTATGCAAAGGCTAACGAGGAAATATGATTAAAAATATATTCAAGGAAGTTCCCTAGTCAAAGAGGGACAATACATGTGCATTTTTCCTCTTATAGATCAATGCCAGAAGAATGCAGAGCTCAGGAAAACTTTGATTTGCATCTATTTAAACAGTATGGTTTAGTTAAATTCTGATTGAATTATAGAATAAATATGAACTAGAAGAAATTTCTTAAAAGCCATGAGTAAGGTAGCTGAGGAGTTTTATATCCTCAACAATTTCAGTAAGAAAGTGCAGTTTCAGAAAACTCTGTAGTAACAATTCCAATTTGCTCAAAATTTCTGGAAGTGTGAAAGCAACAAAGGAAAACCTTCAGTGAGTTCAACAAGGCACACAGAAATTCATGGTATTTTATCTTCCTCCTTGAAATTGTGTTTCAAAGTCAGAAGTTAAATATTATGGTATTTGTTGTATAGTCAAGTTGTTTTCTCTCACTTTAGCACACAAGGCCATTTGAACATACAAAGCAATCTGTTTCCAAATAAAGCCATGCTGCAGCCACACTTCTCAGGTTTATGAAACTCAAAATGAGCTTAGAAATCCCTGGAACTGGGTCTTGCTTTCCACCAAATTCCAAAGACTGGTTTGAGGCCTTGCCACAGCAAACCCCTTGACGACAGACGCCTTTAGGAAGGGGCAATTAGAGGGTGATACATGGTGAACCTTTTTGTCAGAGCGCCACTTGTGTACTGGCTTAGGTGAGGAAAGATATTTAATGCCTATTCTTTTGTTTTTGGGGAATTTTCATTAGGAAGTTAAGCAATATGAGGATCTACCATCAATACCTTCTAGAGAAAACTGGAATTTCATTTGCTATTGCTTGGAAAACTCTTTTCCAGTTGCAAAGATATAGCATTTGTTGTCTTTCTAGTCAGATTGTGTTTGCCATATGGTGTAAATAGGATTAAGGAAACTGGAAAGATCACCTTGCTATTCTGATGTTATGAATAATGTTATTGGACCCATGGGGAAAAACACTTATATGAATAATATTAAGTAGTTTAAAGCTGATTATCTGTCTGATTACAAAAGGGACTAAAACACTGCAGAGTAATTTAACTGCAAAGATAATTGTAAATAAAAATTGTATGAACAATATTTTTGTTATCAGAAAAATAAACAGGTGTGTTTTCTTGACTCTGAGCTGTCTTCGCAAACAAGAGCTAATTTTTATCCTGCTACCTCCAGTCACATAAAGACCATCTGTTCATTCTTTTAAATTCCAATTAGTGCTATTGACTGATCTTCTACAAATGCTTCTTCTAAGCTTTGCCTGCATGAGTGTTCTCCTTTGATAAAATAAACGTGGAGAAAACATGGCTGCCGCCTTGGAGGAGCCAACTGCTTTCCCCTCTCAGGTGTCCTTTTCAGCATCCCAAGGCATGCAATATTAAGATATTGTTCTGAAACTTGTGTACTCCTTCTGCAAATATATTGGAGCTGTTCTTAAACATTCTTAAAAGGTGCATCAATAAAATGGATGGTTTGTTCAGTGCACAGCTAAGCACATAGATAAATAATTTACAAAATTAAGGAGTAGTATACTTCTTCAGGGAAGAAGAAAATGCACTTATGGTTTAAAGTCTTTTTCCACAAGCCCCCTTTCATATGGAACCAAAATAAAGAAATAAGAAATGCCCAGGAAAAGATCATATTAGCATGAAAAGAATGGTATACACACAGTGAGGAATGTGCTAAGGAAAGATATAGGGAAAAATTAGATGCAGAGATTGCCTTTCTTTTAAAGCGCATGTCCAAAACTGGTTAGTTTGATCCACAGTTTAGGAAATCTCAGTCTGCTCATTGGCAAAAAAAATTTATAAATGAATGAAAACATCACCTGCATTGATGAGAAGAATGTATTCTGTTCTTGGTAGACAATGATCTGACATCATCTGCTAGTTTTAAAATTATCTCTCCACTGCAATAAAGCAACATTTCTGTAGACAAGCCTCTGTCACTAAAGCAAATCCATAAAGAATGAAGAAATGGTAGGTCATGCCTACAAAATTTGTGTTGCTCTGTTACACCGAAATGATAATGTACATTACTGATATATAAACCTGATGTACAACAGTTGCAGAAGTTGAAAACAAAACTTGTGCAACTCCTCAGCTGCCTTCTGGAAACAGGAGCATGGCAGGAAGACAATTTATTTTGACTGACGTTATTCCGCAGCTTTGACAATTAAAACATCACTTCTTTTTTATGAAAAAGACCAACTTGTCTAAAAGAACCAAACAGACGCGAAAACTGATCAATTCCCTTATGCAATTTTAGGAAACTACTGTTCAGTCTATATCCACTCTTTATAAAACTGAAGATTTGGCTTCTCTTCAGCAATTTATGCTGTCATTTCTCCAGGCTAGAAGGATGTCTTACTTTATTAGACATTAGAAATTTGTCACATAATTCCCTTTAGCCAAGAATATTTTAAAATATTTAAAGATTTACCACTCAAAAGAATGCTATTTAAGAATTGGTTATAAATATTTGTTAGAGTGTAGCTATGTTTTCTGTAATAAGGCACACAATAACATTATGTTAAAAGTTTTAAAATTTGTCTTTTAGCTGCTACAATAGTTTTGGTCTGGATTTATATACCACCACTGACACAGCACAAGTATTAGAAAATCTTTTACTTTTTGCACCAGATTCAGTATTGAAATCTTTTCAATTTTTAAATTGCTGCATAATTTAAATTTCACATGAAGCTGTATATTTTTCAGTATTTATTCTGAAATATTCAGACTAAGAAAAGAACACAGGATATTTTAGTTACTAAGTCATATACTTAAAAATATACATAATATACAAAAGTAAAGTACAATAAGAAAAATATAGTTAAAAATATTACATGTATGTAAAGATATATAGCAAAACCTGAAGATGTTTAGCATTTCGGCTTATATCTGCTACATAAACATCATATTTTAAATTATTTTTCAAAAGACCCTTGTACTTTGAAGTGCTAGATCCAACTGTTAATCATCCCTGTGTGAGCCAGTCTAATCCAGTGTGTCTTCAGACTGCAAAACCGTTCAAACTTTGTTTGTTAAAAATGAGGTGGACATTAGCATATCTCTCAGGAGCACTGCTTCACCTTAATAACTAAGCTGTTTGCTGAACCTGGGACCACACCATAGGGGTTTATCTGTACAATTGTTCCAATAAGATAAGATTCAACACCTGAGACTGAGCAATTGGAAATTTGCTTTTTGAATTTCCCATTCTCAAGCAAGGGCAAACTTCTCTACAAAGAGAGAAATACAGCAGTTACTAGCAGACTCTCAGTATATAATGTACCTTCCAAAGGAACACTTCTGAAACAGCACAGTTCTCCCAACAGGAGAAATCCAAATAGCTATTGTAAAGGACTGTGTAAAAGCCCTCAGGAATCCCACCTCCATACAAAACAAAAGCCACACAAAAACATATAGCAAGAGAACCAGAGCACCTGGAGTGGGACTGACCCCAACTAAACTCAGCTAATAGCCTCCCCTGCAGCAGAATTCAGCTAATCCAAATTAGGCTGTTACAGCACAATAGGATTAATTTCACTGAGCGCAGAGAGGCCATACCTACACTGCTGAATAAAACAAGGTCACAGAGAGCCCTCTGCCCTTAAAGACAAATGGCATGAACTGACATATTGCATAAACCCATCTACTGGTTGTTATCTGGCTGCTGCTGTTCCTTTGACATTACACTGCCATTTGCAGGGGTGGGGATTATCATTTCAAACTACATGATAAAGCACTGATGTTCCATCATCCAGAGTGACATTTTTATAGCAAAGAATGAATCTGAGGACTGTCAAGTGGAAGGTGTCCTGGTCCACATCAGGTGGGTTGGAACCAGATGACCTCTAGTGTCCCTTCTAACTCAACCATGCCATGTTTCTGATTTGTTTTCCAAGTGCCAGAGGGCAGCATGAGGACAGGTGGGACACCACTGGTGTTGCTGTGGGACTGTGTAGGCTGCAGAAAGCCAGGACTGGTGCAATCCTTCTCATACCATGCACTGGGAACTGCCCTCCAGGCATCCTCCACAAACAGCTCTGGGGCACTGTCTTGCAAAGAAAGCACTGGGTGGTGGGGCATGAACCATGCCAGGAATGAGCAGCACTCCAGTTCTCACATCCACCCTAAGGCCATGCTTTGTACAATACAGACACAGCTACTAGTCAAAAGCAGAGACTTGGGTAAATCCGGTGGGTAAATCAAAAACAGAGGCAGGAAGAAGTTAGAACTTTTTAAAGAAAGAAGTAGATATGGGATGCTTGAAGAAATAGAGTGTAATAAAAAGACACAGATACTTAGGAAAACATATGTAAAGCCAATGAATCAACTCCCAACATTAATCAAACTCTCCAAATCAATTTATGTCTTCTATGAAAGTCTCACATGTGCAACACATAATAAAGAGGGGTGCAACTACGCCCTTTACTTGAAAATGATACAATGTCCACATGTGCACCATCACTAGCATTTGTAATGTTTAGAAATGCAGCAATTGTTTGGATCAGACCTTGTTATTTTTTATACATACTTTGTCTCCTCTATTCTCAGTTTTTTGAAGAAACTAGTTAAGGCTGATATAATTGTTTTCCTGCTCTACTCCCTGTAAAATTTTTGAAACTGATAAGACAGTATATATGTCTTTTGTCTATTGCTCTTTTTTGATTAAAATGAAATCTTCCTAAAGAGAACATTCTTCTTTTTTTTTTTTTTTTAATTTGGTTTTATTTGATTTTTTTCTGGTTCAAATAGTAATGAGAATCTTTTAGTTGGAACACAACTGGTTGCACGTTTTCAAATATGAAGAAACAAGACATGATCCAAAATATGAAAGTAAATAAAAAATTATGGATAATTTTTATTTTTCATAGACCTGCACAGAGCAGTTTTACAGTCCCCTTTGAATTTAAGTACCAATAAAAATTATAAAGTGCAAATTATCAAGACAAGAGCAGCTTAAAAAATTGGTGGTTTGCTTGTTGTTTTTTTTTTTTTAACAGGAAATATTGATGCTTCTGTAGTCTCCATGCAGTTAATATCTTCAAAAGCTGCTGTCAGAAAGAGAAGGGGTGAGAGATGTGCACAAAGTGCTACAATGAAAAGCATAACTGGACATCTAGCAGAATTCATGTGCTCACATGTGTATGCATATGTGTACACCTCTCTCTACCAGTCTGTCTGTCTTCTATCCATCACCAGACTTGCTCAACTCTTCCCAATCATGTCCTAATTTTTTTTTTTTAATATATTAGTTTTATAGTGCTGGTACCATACTGGGTAGATCAATTTCTAGAAGACTTTGTAGTGGCACTTGAGAAACCTTAAATGCTCTCTGCTAAATGTTAACAACCCCCTTTTATAACGGCCTCATACTTGAAGTCTTGATTGCTATTTTCAAAACAATTCATAGTTAAATTCAATTCAAGTTTGAAATGACAAAAGAGAAATGGATCCAGAAGCCTCCCAAATTCTACTCTGTACCGATGCAGCAGCCAAGGGGTAAGACATCTGATGAGCACAGTCAAAGGCAGTGTATGTGGTACCAGCTCCATAAAATTTCACATTCTGAACATGCTGTCTTGATCAGTACAGCTTTCACTTCTCAAAAGCCTGTTTATTTAGTAACCTGATCTATGAAAAAAAAAATAGTTCTTTAACTTGTCCCATCATATATATCAAAATTTTTTCATGACTCTCAGGACAGCTAATATTGGGAGTAACATTTGCAGGTATAAAAATTCAAGAAAATCAAGTGACCCTACAGAATTCATAAGGTAATAACATCTTTCCTGTACGATTGCCTAATAGAACATGAAGCATTTGTCAAGCATCAGGATGGGAAAGGGAAATGGAACAAGTTTTGTCAGGAAAAGAAAAACTCTTCTTAAATCATGAAATATCCTCTGATGGCACATTATGATTTGGAACTGAGTTTAGTGTTACCCTGTTGAAAGTTTCATCTGAGAGCTTTACACTTTTTGGAAAGTTAGTTCCTTTTCATGTATGGTGAAAAAAAAAAAAAGTATGGTCCCTAAAAAAAGCACAATAAATATAGTTCATTTATACGTATAAGGCCATAAAAAAATTGTATGGCATGGACAGCAGGCCCTGCTTTAGGCATGTGATGGTTCACATATCATATTTTAGGAAAAAACTTCATGTATACTTGAATGTAAAGCAGAGGTGTACAAACTTCCCTAAACCAGAGAGGAATTTACTGGCATGCTTTCACTTAAGTTACTTCTAACTGAACTTCAAGTCAGTTTTACTTTAAGCACCTTTGCATATGTTTTCTTCAGAGGAAATATCTTTCTAAATCAAGGTATTTATAAATACTGTCTTTCAAACACATATGGTAAATGGTCATCTTAATTTAAACTTATAAAACTGTGTCCTTTCCACAAAGTCATCCCAGGTAGTTAATAAACATGTTCATTGAGTTAAGCTGTGTGTAAAAGAAGAGTTTATGACTTTCCTATCTATTCCTTTAATCCCCAATTATCTAAAATTTTCAAAGTCTCAGCAAGAGAAACATTTACGTCTCTGGGAAATAATGATTTCTGTCCTTTTAAGTATACTCACTATATTCAGGAGGTTACAAAACTGTATTAAAGAACCTATGCTTAAGAATGAGTAATTTTCCTGGATTACATGCTCATTACAGATTGTTCAGAAACTCTTGTACCTTAAGCCTAGCAGCAAACTACTGCATGCTTTTGAATACATTCTCATAGACAAAAATACCTCAGCCTCAGCTATTAGAATATTAACAGCATAAGCTTAACATTTTTAATATAAATTTTAATAATTAGGCTTTTTTCTTAAACTAGCCCTTTTTAGTACAAAAAGTACCCAACCCATCAATACCTACAATATAAAGAAAACTAATTGTGCAATGAGTATATAAAGAACCTTAACTGTATTGTAGTGTGCATACAGATGACTGATCCAGTAAATTAAAGAAAGAAAGATTGTTAGATGGAATATCTAGAGGACTCTGCTCCCAGAGTTGCATTTTTAGAGATAAGAAAGAAGGCACACAAAAGGCTCCTTCCTGGTAAAAAATTTCCAATGCGTCTACAGGTGGTCTACAGCCTTGCAGTCCATTCCTGCACACAAAAATGATTTTTTCAAGTGAAGAATTTCACCCTGGTGGTGAAAATGCAGGCTGAGGCCCTGTGAGACCCAGCTGCAGGGTGCCCTGGCAGGGGGGCTCTGTGCTGGTGCCAGGTGTGTGTCTAGGAGCAGCAAAGAGGGCAAATGCCACCTTTGAAAGCAAAGATGAGGATACACAGTCCTGACCCTACCAGGACAAACTGAATCCCAGGTCTTCCCTTCAGGCTCCAAGGTGTTTAATAGAAAAGTGAGTCCACGCTTCCATAAAAATAATAAATGATGGAGAGCATATTTCTCCATGAGTACATTGTCATACATGATCCATAGTGATTCCCAATGATGACATCAGGAAGAATGATTGAATCATGGCAACAGTTTTCATGTTTATGTGTAAAAAAAACAGGAGCAAATAACTTACAACATAACCTGATGAAGGTATTTATAGCGATAAATATTTTAGGGTTCATGGACAGAATAACCTAATTGTAAAGTAACTCCTAACTCAAATTTTTCAAAATAAGGTCTTTTATTCCTGTACCAAACACACAGAGGCCAGCAAATTTTTCCTTAAACAGAAATAAGAAACCAATTCAACTCAGGCATGATTGAAGTAGGCAGCAGAAAGCAAAGCTGGGGACTTATCTATTGACTTTTATTCTTTATAATTCTGATTGCTGTTAAAGCCCCTCTGAAAACATAAAGAAAAATCAATATCAACTGATATACAGATTTATGCAAATGCCTCTTTTATTCTTTTATATATTTTTAATACACTGTGCTCTTGTACATATTTAAGGTTTTCTCTTAAGATTTAAAAACCCAAGGACTATTCAAGGAACCAGCAAGCATGATTTGGGTTTGGGTTTGTTTTTTATTTCTTTCTTTCTTTATTTTTATTTATTTATTTTTTTAAGAGAAAAAGAGTTATTGAAATAAGGATTGAAAATATTGCAACATTCCACATCTACAGATGGTGGGCCCAAGCATTTTTCCTTTGTGAACATGGGAAGAAAGAAAGAGAAGGGGAAAATAATATATAAATCCACAGACATAAAAACTGTAACTATGAAGCAGGAAATTTTATCAGTTTCCCACTCATATAAAATATTTTCAGTTCATATGCAATTTCAGTGAATAAAGGTGATCTACTGTTAAAGCATTCTCATTTAAAATGAACAATTTGTCGGATAAATTTAAGTTCTCTTTCACTTTTCATTTATCTGCAAATAAAGTTCATTGTTTTAAGCTGACATAAGTTTTTGTGTGGACACTTATGGAAAAAAATATCTCTGCCTATTAGATTATGACCTTTATTCTGTGGCATGCAACCAAACTGTGCTGTTCTTTCTACTTGTAAGATGATGAATACCACAAGACTTTGCTACAGTTCCCAGGCTGGTAAATAAAAGAGAGAGAGAATAATTTGGATAAACCACTGCTAGTGTGAAGATTTCTGCAAGCATATACACACATTTCTTGCAGTTCTAAATTCAATTGCCCAGGGACAACTTGAAAGAAAATGTATCTATATAGTTTCTATGTTGAGAGAATCTTTATTTTTTGCTTCAACCAAATGTTACTATTCTTTAAGCTTGCGACTTCTAAAGTAGAGAACAGATAATTGTGTCTTATCCACGGTTTCTGGAAATTTCTGTATTCCTGTATTCTACCTGTCTTTATCACTTCTTCCCTTCCCTTTGCAAAGTTTTAATCCTTTCATTTGTATGTTTCAAGGGAGTAGCTCTTTTTTTTTTTAATTTTTAATTTTAATAGCTTTATCAGCTGTAGCCCATTCCATTATTCTCTCTGATTTCTTCAATAGAAGTTATTAGGTCTTTTGGTCCCCTCTTTTTCCTAATTCTAGAGCAATTAAGTTTGAACCAGTTAAACACCTCACATATTCTTTAAGCAGATTCCCTAGCATTCCTCAGCAGTGAACTTATCCAAAACCATGATCCCATTTCCTTAATCTTTCCAGCAGTCTTAGAGTTTCTATCCTTTTTATTTTTTTTTTTACATAGCCTGAATAATTTTTTATCACCTTCAAGTATGGAAATCTTTCTTCTAAATTACTAGTCAGACATCACTGAAGTTATTTCTGAATCTTATGCTTGACATCCTACTGCTAACAGCCACTTATGTAGGATCTCATTGGAGTCTCTTTCAAAGTGAAAATGGATTATGACATCAAGTTTCTCCTCATCCACTACTTTAATATATTAAATCTTTTTTGCTATAGAAAACATCCATATACATGCAAAACTGAAAAAACCCCAAAAAACTTATATTAGTATAAGTATATATGTTATAGTTAGTTGGCTCAGGAAGTTGTTTATTTTGTGAATTCATGCTCTGTCTAGTGAGATTTAAAGATAAATAAGTCAAGGCACTAAACTATGCATAAATACATGTGGAGAAACAAAGTTATAAAGCAAAAGAGTGACACTTGAAAATTATATCACCTCAACAATAAGAACAAGGCAGCCACTGTCCTAGACATGTTCCAAGGAAGGGCCTGTGCAACCTTCCCCTCATTGTTTGCCTTCTAATCAAAATCTTTTCTATTCAATATTTTTTAAATTGTTAGTACAGAATTTTAAAGGAGTTTTATGGTAATCAGTGGTGATATATAGTGCTGTTGCTTAGCACTGTATTTAAGGAGCACTATTAATAGTCTGCTAAGATTAACTGGCTAATGTTAGCCCTGCATAGTTTAAAAGAAGTATATATTTATACATGAATTTTGAAGGTTTTGCCAAAAACCTGCCATTCTTGATCCAGTGAGAGACCAATGTTCTTACTTCCAGAGAAGCTATTTTCTCTCTAGTTGTCTAAGGGTGGATTCTGGTCCAGCTTTCATAGATAAAATGAGTTTATCATCAAATTAATGAACCTGTGAAACTTTCATTGTTAACTTTGATAAGCAAATGAACATTACTAACAGCAAAATCACAGGTGGAAGGGAAAACATCTAAAAGTTCTCTAAAATTATAAGTCATATTTACATTATTATGAATTTTTTAGATGCTCATGAAACTGATATTTCAGTCTTACTGCAAGAAAAAGAACCATTCAGTTCTTCATGCCTGCCACATTTCTAGAATTTTAAAACCAAGCTCTGCCCTTCTGTCTATAAGCATAAACATATATATAGATATATGTACACATTTGGGCCAGGTCATTCCTGCGATATGCTCCAGGGAGTGACCCTTCCCCCAACCAAATGAGTCCTGAATGATTCAAGCCCATCCTGCTCTTTCTGAATTAGTCTGCATGCATCTCCAGGCTATATATAATTTGGCTGTAATAGGTATTTCAGAAGCCTTTTCAGGATACTCAGCACACCATGAATAGCATTTCTCTCACTGCGTGACACCAGCTGTCATAAAGGACTTATCTGAGGTCAATTTAATTTTAGGGTATGAAACTTTGTAGCAGTACTTTTACAATTCTTTAAAAATTAATATTTCTATATGGAAGGGACATGCTAAATGGCTTCCTTGGTACTTGTCAAGGTTTTGATTTGTTGTCTGGAAGCTGAAAGTCACTGCTGTATACCAAAAGCATGGCAACCCTCCTGGCCTGCTGGAACCTTCCCTGGGCCAGCCTGCGGAGAGACCTTGCTGATGCTTATCTGCAGACAGACAGGGCTGGTCCTCTCCAAAAGGGATTCCAGGAGCGATTCTGCATGCATGAAGTGTGAACAACCAGGAAGAACAGGTTTCTGGATTGAAAAATTGAATGATTCAAACTGACAGTGTAGATGCGGCTTCTGTGACAGCAGCATAAATCCACAGCGCTGGCATAATTGATTCCTCTCATCACACATCCCTCCTGCCTGATCCTGAAGGAAGGCTGAAATGTGTGACTCCAATCATAATTAAAATCCTAGGAAGTCATCCTCAAGACTTCATTAGAATATGCAATAAAATATGTTTTTCTCTATAATTTTCTTGCTGTTTGGAACAATTACAAGGTCTACTCCTGTGCAATTTACACAATATCTAAAAATTTGCTACTCCTCTTTTAAAAATAGGGTGTTAAAGTTATAACAATATATCATATTTATTAATTGTACACATGAAGGTTGTATTTAATTTAGAGCAAAGTTTTATTCATTGTTATGGTTATTGAAAGCACATCAATGTCCACATCTGTCAGCATTTTACACTTTTTTAATGCTTCCCTCTCAGAAGCAGGATAATGGCAAATTGGACCTGTGGGGGTAACCAATAAAAGGAAAGGGAAATTCAGTCCTCTGCTGTAGAAATAGCTACCAACCACTCTGAAGAGCTGAGGAGTCCATATTAAGTAAAAGACAAGCAAGTAAAGTGAAATATTTTAAACATTTTTTGAATTTTGAAATGTTTTCATTGCTTGTAGGAAAACTATTGATAAGGCAGACTGAAATGTGTCTAAGAAACAAAACATATGATTATGTCCTGACAGCTTCTTTAGCTTAAAAGCAAATGCA
Source organism: Melospiza georgiana (assembly GCF_028018845.1). Classification (NCBI taxonomy): domain Eukaryota; kingdom Metazoa; phylum Chordata; class Aves; order Passeriformes; family Passerellidae; genus Melospiza; species Melospiza georgiana. The sequence goes on from NC_080431.1 coordinate 33,881,178, forward strand.
GATTAGAAAGAGATACTTACATCTCATTTTCTCTTGGTATCCAACATCTTTATAGACATCTTGGAGCATGTAAAAATTTTTGCACATCGAAGTAAAGGTGGCATTAAAAAATTACCAGGAAAAAAAAAGTTTATTCAAGCAAAGAACTAAAAATGCGTCCTTCTAAAAGTATTGATTTTTAAAAAAAATCAATACTATTAGCTGGATTTAAGTGAACAAAAAGGTATCAAAACAATCAAAAGAAAATGGAGCACACAAAATTAGTCTTTAAGTCACTGAAGCACACAAATAGACTGTCAATGTATGGGAAAATTAAGTGCTCTAAACTTGAAAAGTACAGTTTCATGGACTCTGGTACTAAAAGAATATAGTTATTTAAGAAAAATTGAAAGCAACTAACACAATAATAAAGAAATATTGTATTGCATTAATCCAACTGACATAGCTCGCTTTGTTTGTGTAGGCATCTAATGGATCAGAAATGAGGAACTTTTGAAGACTTAAGAAGAAATGCTAAATGAACAATCAAAAATGAAATCCTGCCAAAGATGACAGACTGAAATACTTATTTTCTACTCGGTTAAAAACTGAAGAATATCCTTTTTAAAACCACATGTCTGGAATGAATATGACAAGCCTATAATTCAGAACGATTTAAAAAAAAGTTTTAAAGGAATTTTAAAATGTCTTCCTGTAATTAAAGTTTAAATTAACTTTTTGCCAAGTTGGCAACAGAAACTATTGGCCTTTTTCATAGTAATTTTGGATACATAAATCATCTAAGTAGGAAATAGCACTATTTCTTACAGCAACTGGATACTGAATGTTGTTCCAGGGTGGAAAAGTTGGAACAGTTCCTTTTTGTGTCAACAGGGCACAAACAAGAATCCTTACTCAGGGCTCTTGAACACAGCCCATGTCTTTACATCAGTATCTTCACTGGCCCTACGGATTTTACTTTAGGGGATAACATATGCTCCACATTTATGCAATAATAATTTACAACAACAGCAAAAACCCAAATGGGTCTCCAGGTGGCTTACATAAAAACTAGTGGATCCTAGAAGACACTTAGCTGTTTTGGAGAAATTAGGAAGAATATGTTTCTGGTGTCACCAGGAAATTGAGATCAGATCATTTGTGTGCACTTTGTGCAGCAGCAGTGGGTTGCTAAGCACAAACACAGAAGGCAATGTTGTCATACCGACCCTGGATGGCCGGAGGGCATAATTGTTAACCAATCCCAAATTTCATAGTAAGTGTAAGGACACCAGAGCTGCTTTGTAAATGTAGTGTCTCCCAATGGATGTGAAAAAAACAGGGAAGAGTGGCATTGAGCAAGCCCTGTAGGTTTCATCACACAGGAGCTCACTCTGCAGGATTATATGTTTATTATTTTTATTTTGCAATCAGCCTGGACACTCAGTGGTTCATCTTTCATGGTCGTCAGGGTCTCTGAAGCAAAATCAGAGCAGCTTTCAGTCCTAAGCTATGCCAAACCCAGAACATAGAAAAAATCTGAACAGTTAGCGGGAAAGCTCACCGAATGGTGCTAGATGATCACACCAGTGGTGGTGATGTCCATAAATCTGTTACTCTTTCTGACTTCAGAGCACTCAATATATTTCCAAAGCACACCTTGCAAGCAAAACCAGATATTGAAAATTGGTTTCATATTGCCCCTTAATTTTTTTTTCTCTGCCTTTTCTCCCACAGATTTTCCCATACCTGCCTCTGCTGCCATGTTTTCACAACAGCTTGGGACCCCACTTTTTGGCATGTCAGAGCTTCTTGGCTCCTAAACATAATCATGTTGAGCAGAGCTTGGTCTTACCTGAGATGTAGCAGTTTGTAAATGACAAAAGGATGAAAAAATTCAGAGCAGTACAAAAACGGTATTTTTGGTAACATGTTTCAGTTTGTTTTCTGACATAAAGTCACTGAAAAATGTAAGTTGAGAATTGATGGTAAATTTGTTAGTTCTAAACTTGTCACACAGCAAACCAGTTAGTTGTGCTTCTCTCTTTCTTATATAAGTACACATAAGACTTTGTATTTTGGTATGTTAAATACTTAACTAACATGACTATTTTAAGTGAGAAATACCATATTGTGTTAATTTGCCTGACACATGACACATTAAGCTTTTAGACTTTCTAAATTTTAATTTGGATATATGATTTTAAAATAATGTATGGCTTATACAAGAATCTGAAATCTGTACCTAATGGACTTCAGGAAAAATTGTGGTGTCTTCCTAAATCTGTTTCAGCAGCTGTCTACACAGCAGGAGGAACAAGCTTCCACATTCCAGTAACTGCTAATTACCACTGATGCACAGCCCTATCCTATGGCATGGCCACCTCATTTCAAAGCAGTGCAGGAATGGCTGTGGCAGGACCCAAATGGGTGTTATCTCTGCCTTTGGGAGACCACTGTGGGTCCACTGAGTCCTAACTGGGGACATACTTTTCACTGAAATTCAGGAGTTCTACCTAGTATGGGCAACAGGGTTTGCCTTCAGATTTCTACTGGGTATTCTAGGGATGTGTCATCTGACTCCCACATGACTTTTTAGCTCTTTTTAACATAAAGGTATTATTTCACTCTAAATAAGCATTCTACCAGGGCTTCATGTTTAACACTTTACATTTAATATGTTTACTAGCAGTCACATCCTTTGGAAGAAAGCCTTTATTTGCAATCCAGAATGACACAATCAGCATTTAAAAGTCCATCCTGCACTGTCTTTCTCTTTTAACAGATCCAACATGGAGCAGCCAAAAGTTATTTAGCAATTGACATTGACATAACTTTGCCACAAGCAACTGAAGCAATTACCAGACCTGGGATGGGTGCAGCTGAAACACCTTGATAAGAAAGCAATGAAAAATGACACATCACACACAGAGAATGGTTTCATCAGTGCAACACTAAATCAACATGTATGTTTCTGGCACTCCCCATTCTTTTGATAATGGAATAATCAAAAGGAGAAGAGGACTGATATCCCCAATTTTTTCTGACAGACTGGAAATGAACAAAAATAAAACATGCCTGTGCACTGTCATTTGACTGTATTTTAGTGAAGACAGTTTCAATTTAGTGCTCCATAAAACACTTCATATTTTAGTCTGGCTTGCCTGTGGCTGGTATAAGAAGATAATCTGTTTGTTGAATTTTTCCTTCATTTCTTAACAAAAATCAGTATTTACCATGACCACCAAAATCAGGCAGGATATCACAACAGCAACAGAAGAACAAATCAGATTTGGAAAACAGGTGACCTGATGTTCTGTCCCTTGTGCAGATATTAGTGCATACCTAAAGAGTGCATACCTAAAGAGTGACAAGAGTTAATGAGAGAAACACAACACTCTGGGCAGAAAAGGCATCTCTACACCACAGAATGAGCAGAGCTGGTTTTCCCTTCCTATTAAAAGAATGATATTTATCCACAAGAAAGTATTTATTTCTGGGCCACTTCAGTTTACAGAATAATTTGGTATTTGTTAATTTCTCTTTCCAAAGTTAACCACAAGTATCATTAGATGAGTAAGCTGATTTTTCAGAAGACATTTAGCATTCTTAATACTTCACTGTATTTTTCCCTTTCCACTTGCAGTATCAGTGAAGTCCCTTTGATAGCATATCCAGATGAAATGTTTTCTCATCCTTCAAACGTTACCACACATTACAATTAAAGGAGCTTGTGTGAAGCAGTAAGGTGCTTTATTTTAACACAAAAGGCAAGCCTTAATTTTCATATTTCCATCTACAAATGGAAAGAGAGATCTTCCTATTTGTTCTTTTCTATTAGTGTGATATTATGCAGTGAAATATTAGCTACAATAAATAATGAAAACTTTTTATTAGAGAAGGTTTCTAAAGGTGTGAGTAGCAGAAGGAATGCACAATGGTACTCGTAAAGTCATCCTTTCAAGCTGCAAGGATAGAACCTGAAGAAATGGAGGCAAAACTAAATAAACCTACAGAATCTATCTACTGAAGATTGGCATTTAAAGAGAGAGTGCAAGAGAGGGGCAAAGTATATTAAGTGGTTTCAATAAAAAAAGTGAAAATTTGGTTCAGTGTGTAAGTTATGTTTCATGTCTTCAGGAAAGAATCTAGCAAAATATTCTGGCACTGTAAATTTCTTCATAACAATATTTTAACTTTTTTTCTTTTGAAATCAAATGTTCATGGTTTTTTAGGTATTTCAGTAGGAAAGTGCATAGGAAACACTGCACATATTTTGATTGTTATCTATAATAAGGTATTTTCCCACTTACTGAATTTTGCTGCTATTAAAACAAGAAAATAAGAAAATCTTCATTCTTCTCATGAGGAGAGTAATACTTCAAATTCAAGAATTTAAGGCATGGAAAGGGCTATAAAAAAGCTTGATAAAACTTTTTAAAGGCCAATATCTGCCTTATCTGTCTCATAACGACCCAACTTACTGAAAACATTGATTGTAATAGGAAACTTTAGCATCACTGTCAGCTCTGACTACAGCAAATTCATCCAGAAACCATATAAGTTCTAGTACTCACTTCATTTATTTGTATCCCTTTCTATATTTACTTCTGTATACAAAGCAGCTATTGATTTCTGCTGAAGATTCACTCAGCTGACACGCTCCCTGCCTGGGCACTAAGCAATATAAATATTAGATCTTAAGACTGGACAAGACACAATCTCTGTCATTGTTTATTACATTATTACTTACAGCCAAAGACTTTTTCCTTTTAAAAATGCTCTTACCTCACTGCCCCACACTGGTGTGTAGGATTTATGAGAAAGAATGTTAAAAGGAGGTGTTGAGAGAATACTTAACATCAGAGAATAAAATCTTTTTAGCTATCATTTATTCCCAAGGCTTCTTTCATCATCATTATCATCGTTCTCCTCTTTTATCATCTTTTATCATCATTGTCATCATTATTATCTTTATGCAATGTTCATGAAAACACATCATAGTTTTAGTTCAAGCCCCTGAGATTTACAATCACCAGAAGACAGCTTGTCTGTATTTTCAGAGTTAGTTTCTCCAGTATGACAAGCAATGTCTAAAACAGCAAGTTATGCTTTTTGTAAAACAAACAAACAAACCAAAAACCCCACAAAACCCCCCCCAAAAAAAACAAAAAAAGAAAAACCCCAAAAGAATCTCATGACAGACACTGATATAAGATGTTGAGATATTTGAATTCAAGTGCACATAATCACTGCTGGACTGTATATAGAACAGCAATGTTTTCCTGTATAGAGAAGGATCCCAGGAAATCATGTTAACTACACTGAGCAAAAGAAAAGGAAAGCAGCCCACACTGAAACGTAGGTAGATAAGCTTGAAAAGAACACAGTACTGGAAAAAGAAAGAATAAAGCCTCCGTCCTATAATAGAGAACCACAAGAAACTCTCCAATATAAACAATTGCCTGAAAGGGTATTTCATGCCCCCCCCCTCCACCTCCCATTCTGGATAATTTATAACCCTAAATTCTGTAAGTCTGATCACTTTGCTCTTGGCATAATTTTCAAGGTTTCCCAACTCAGGTTTGGAGAGGAAAGTGATAATACATATGGAAATGAATGTGGAGCTGACTCCTACTCATTTGAATGCCTTAAGGCACCTAAATTATGCCTTGGGCATGCTATTTCCAGTGAACAGGGATATTTATGCTACCCACTTCAAACTAGTAACTTAAACTCTTCTCATACTCTCTGCAGACAAATAGATTGATCTAAAAGGAAATCAATTTATTCTAAAATAAGGGTGCAAGTAGGGAAAGGCTTTTAGACATACCCATATTAAACTTAAATTTGTAACCTGAATTCCATAAATTTGGAATAATACCTCCAAATCAGATAATCCTGTATACTGGAAATAAATTATCAATACACTCATAAACACTATTAGGTGATCTGGAAACAATCTTTCTCAGTCTCTTCTGATAAAACATTCTGCTCTTCATAAATATGGTCCCATCCCTGAATCAAGTACTTAAACACTGGGAAGGTATGTGTGAGGAGAAAAAAGGAAATGGTTTAGTCCTAGGTTACCTTAGCATGGCCAGAAATCTTTGTTAACAGAGAAGTCATCCTTTAGTCCAGATAGCAGGGAATAGAAAAATCACACAGTGCTTTATAACATGTTTAAACCAATTCCTCTAATTTTCCTACCTTTTAATGAGTTTTTTATGTTATTATTAATTCTATTATGATTGCAGGCACTCAGATTCACTCAAGCCGACCCACCTGAATTGTTTGAAAGCAGTACCACAGTGACACAGCATGGTACATTTATTTTGCTTTGAAAACTTTTTATTACAATTTGAAGAGAACCTAACATACATTTTAAGAAAATGTTAAAAGAATTTATCATTTTTATAAGCACTTTGGCAAACCCACAGCAGGCATGTTATCATTATAGAGTTAATTAGCTGTTTTGATGCCCACACTGATTATTCATTATCACATTATTTCCAGGCAAACTCAGATCCTTATAATATGTGCTAAGAGAGAATCTATTTTGGTGCCTTAGGATGGGATTTCTGACCTAAGATATGTGCAATGTAATTTATATCTGTGCTAGTCACTGTAGGATTCTTGCATGCTTTATGGGGAGAAACAGGCAGTGTAATCCTATAGTCAGATTTAGAAGATTATTTTAGGATGCAGTGAATCACACTCGAGAAGTTCTGTTGTTCTGCATAGATTCTGAGAGGAAGTAAGCATGATTAACACAGATCCATACTTTAGATATCTCTTTTATCTATACTTTAGATATCTCTGTTCAATTGTATGAATTCACCCACAAGAGGTGCACATACACATTCTCACATCTGGGTGTTATTCCAGAGCTTCATAAATCTGCCAAAATCATTGCACCTCTTAATTAATGAACAGAGGAACCCTGTTTATTTTTCTTAAAGCTGTATTTCATCATGCATTCATATTCTAATCTATGACAAACATATTTGTGAGCACTTAATTAATCCCATTTCCTTTAGCATATCTGTATTTTTAAATGGTACAGAAGCATATAAACCATCCTTAAAGGAAACATATTACACGGAGTTGGTGCAGCACCAGCTCAAAAAGAAAAAAAAATCCCAACACCTGAAGTTCCAAAAGCACTCTAAATTCATTAGCATGGTCCTAGTTAACTTTGCTGTCTAGAAAGAGTTTTAATGAGTTTGGATTCAGTTCTATACCAGCACAACTGTATAGCTCCCAGTTGTGGAACAAGTTAGGTCAGTTCTACATTGAAGTTCCCTGCTCCAAAATTAATTATATGGCAGAAGACAGATTAATGATAAGCACAGCAAAACAGTCCACTGCACCAAAACCTACAAGAGAGAGATATTTCAGATTATTCAGTCTGTATACATCAAATCTTTCTACACTCCTAAACTAAAAACTAGCACATTCTAGACCTCTACTTTTATTTTTCCAATATTTATTTCATCTTGGAAAACACAGAATGCAATTTCAACTGTAAGTTCTTTAGCTGGAAAATTCATATTGCTGTGAGTCAAGATCTGCCTGAAGAAAGTTAACCAAAAGGGAGAGAAACATATGAGGCCATCAATTGGTATAACCTTAGTATAGCTCTAGAAAGCTTAGCTGTTGCAGGAGGATTGATGGAGGATACAGGGTCAGATAGGATGATGCCAAAGAAGAGGGAAAGGGAATGGTTTGAGCAGCAGGAAAGGAAGTAGCTACTCTGATCTGCTCTTCATCATGAAGGTAGATATGCACTCTGCATTTATATGGGTGCAGGATGCAAAAGCCAGACCTGACTCTGCTAAGTCTGACCTAACCCTCATTCTGATGCCATTTTCTCTTTGTCTCCCTACACACAGTCAGCAGTGGGGGATGCCTTTTTGGAAAGGGAATTTCTGCCATTTTGTGTCTCTTTGTTCCCATGGACTTCGTGGGATTGAGCAGTTTTATATCTAACAATTATTTGCTGCTTTTTATTTGCCTATTGCTGTTTTGCATCTTCAAACTACACACCCATAATCTCAGCTCTATCATTTGATTTTGGAAGTTTTCCCTATGGTTTCAAGTCAAATGTTTGGGAGTCAGTGTCTGACAGCACAGAAAGTCTAAAATTCTCAGCATCTAGGGTTCCAACAGGAAACTATTATATTTTCACTTATATCTACTTGTATTCATTCCTTATTGGTGAAAAGGGATTGGCTGAAACTAAAGAGAGGTAACTCCTTTTAGAGTGTCTATCCCTTTAAATTTTCTTAAACTAACACAGACAGATAGTTATGCTCATTTTTATCACAACTGAAAAGCATGGGAGGAAAGAAATTATGAGATTTCCCTCAGTAAATGAAAAACTAAACTTTGTAAAAAGTAATAAAATAAAAGATGTTGTTATAATGAGAACTTTTAAAAGGAAGAGCTTCAGGTCAAACTGTTGATACAAACATATGGTATTTGTCTTTTTAGAGAGTATATTCATGATTTTTAGTAGATCTGTATCTAAATTTCATCTGTTCCATTGTATTTTGACAAGACCTCAGAAGTTTTCTCAAAATTATACAAGTCCAAATTTAATTTGAAGAGAGAAATCCATATAAGCAGATTTAGAAGGGTCTATACTCTTCAAACTTACTATTAACTTAGAAGCAATTAGGAAGACTATTTTCTCTGAATAAATAACATAAAACAATCTTGTCAAGTAGAAATGAATTGAAATTCATAAACTCATGCTTTTATATTTTCTTAAATATATTTTTCTTTTTAAATTACAGTAAAAAAAAAAAAAAAAAACCCCAAAAAAACAACCCAAAACCCAAATCCACCTCCTACTGTAGTATTTAGTCTGACAATGCTCACAGAAGGATTGTATAATTAAAGCCTGCCTGAACTTTATTATTTTCTGGTCTCTTGAAAACTTTATAAATATATTCAGACATTTCATGATCTAGTCTCTTTTCCTATACTTCTGGCATAAACAGTGTCATGACAGTCCCTTTACCCACAGTGACTTTGTGCATCATCTCAAGATAAAAGGAAACCCAGATGTATTTCAGAAGACCCTATTTTTGAAAAATGGATTGTGTGTTAAAATTGCATGTTTTATATATAAAAGAAAAATCTTTATCTGCAGAAAGGCCAGAGAAAACCTCCTTACTGTTTTTACCTCTGAGAACTCTTTGCTCAGAAAAGTGATTTGTCCCATTCTCCCTCTCTGTGATCACTGTGTTTGTATTCTCAGTAGCTAATGTCTTACGATTGGTGGTCCAATTTTAAATTCCCTTTGACTTCTTTTTCTTATTGAAATTTCACACAGTGCACTATGATTGAAATATTTCTTCATCTGCATTAGAGTTTCAAAAGAGAGCCATGCAGATGAAAGCAGATATAAAGTAAAAGTGATTTGCATACGCTTTTTTTTTTTAAGAAATTTGATGGTGAAAAAGAAAAATTCCATTGTGCAAAAACCCTACTCGGTATGAAGTAAATTCTTTTAAGAATCATGTTTTCTGTAACTTGGGTAGCAAAACAAAGTATTACATCAGTGGCACCTTGTTTTCTATTAGAAGCAGTGATAAAAAAGCGAAAGACATAGTTTATATCTCCTGAAATTTTGTCCAGAACATAGGTCCCTGGGTAGTTTTGTCATGTATGTTATCCTTTCCTGCAATTGGCTTTGAAAGCATTTCTGGGGATTCTTTCTCCCACAGTCAAGTAGATGAGTCACTCTCTTCATTATAAAGGCCAGCTTCCAATGCCATTTGAGAAACCCTGCTATATCCTGAATAGTCACATGAGACTTTGGTTCAAGATCTATAAAAACACCCTGGAGAAATATCTGGTGTGGGAGCAAGTATCAAAGAACAGCCCATGTGGCATTTGATCTTGTGGTTAGGTAACTGAAATGTTCCTGGATTTTGATTAACTATGAGATAATTTAGATTTGACTTAATTGAAAAGTGTGCATTTACCTTTAGACACCTCCATTTATCCAAGGTAGTGATGCATTACGAGACTGCAGAAGCTGTCACTTAGGTTTTTAGAAGCAGGCTGCATTGTCACAGAGGGACACACTTAGATGACTTCTACTAGAGCATCAGAGCTCTATCAGTATGTTTAGGCCCTAAAAATAGGGGGTTTGCTTGCATTATGTATATATCATGATAAAACTCTCAGAATGTAAAAAAAGCTGACTGCAGTTTCCCTGTCAAGATAGATTTTGAATGATCTTGGAATAAAAACCACAAATCCAAAAATTTTGTCATGTACAACATGATTTTATATGTGCTTTGAAGTAAGATGAAGCCTTATATTTGTAATCTATTTTTAGGTTGGGTTTCAATAAAAGTCAAGACTTTAATTTGTAGACATGGAAATTAATTTCCAAGGCATGGAATTTCTGCTGGGTTTATGAGAGATCTGTATTGGGATATCAAATTCTGATACCTGGCTTCACTCATAATTGACACGCAACATTTATGTTAAACAGTATATTCTTCATATACATTTAAATTTAGTCTCATGAAATCAGGGTGGGCTATAATTTCATGTGAACAACAAATGACAGCATTTAAGGATAACAATGAAATTGATATCCACAAACTAGCATTTGATTTGTATTATCAAAGCACATAATGACCACATTTACACTCCTATAATTTTTCTGTCTACAGTGTAACTGGATATAGCTGGAAAGGTCAAATATGGAGTCATTTACTGTTCGTAATAAGAATGATGTAGTAGCTGCAAGGTCCCATCAAACTAAATGCCCATGACATTTTCATTTGAGTTCTGGCAGTATAAAGACAAACACTGATTAAATTAAAAGCCTACTGTTATTTAGAGCACATGATTTTAATCTGAATAAAGAGGTCATACAAACTGTCCCAAAACATACTTAGTGATATATTAATCATATATACATCATCATCTCCTTATCAAAGTCAACATCTGTCTCTTGTATTTTCCCCTCCATAATCTGAAAACCAGCACACCTGTATCTCCCTCTGAAAAAAAGCACCACCTCCCACAAACCAGCAAAAGCTGAAGCATGCTCCTTGTATATTAAATATACAATTTCAAACAGGTTTAGACAGGAAACAGTTCTGTAGGGATGGTATTATGCAACCAGATTAAGGGACCTTAAATAGTACTTTTTAATGAAAATGAATCCAACAGTGCCTATTTAAAGTATTTATTTGCTATTTAAGAGAACTTACTGTTAAGTCACAGATTAAAGAAAATCTATTATCAGAAAATAGAATCTGATTTTCACTTTTTAAAAGAAATTCAAAACTCAATCTAATCCTGATTTTCATAAGGAAGCTATTCTTCCCATATCTGTAAAATATGTTCAAACTTATCTCTGTGAACTAATTATAACTCCTTCTGTATAATGTTGGTACCCTGTGACGTTCATGAGGCATGGCATTTCATTTATGGACTGATGGAAAAGTCTGTCACTACAATAGATCATGTAATTCCTCAACATTCTGTGTTATTTTTCATAGTTAGACAAAAAAGTCTGAGTTGCTGCATGACACTGTCTCACATTTCAGCTGACTTAACTAGCAAAAACATCCCAAAGGAATGAAATTATACCCAACTGGGAATGCCTTATTTCAGTCAAAAATATTCAAGCAGCTTACATATCCAAATCAGAAATGTTTTTTGTAATACTGTTAAAAGTTCTTCCCATTTTAAAATCTTTTCACAAACAAATCTTTAAACTTAGACTCTGTGCTCACTTCCTGCATTGGCTGAAAGCAAAACAGCAATAAATATTTTAAGACTTTCATAATTTCCAGACCCCTTACAGTTTCAATTAGCATATTAATGCAATGGTTCATTGGTCTTATTCAAGAAGTTAAACTTCTAAATGACTAAATCAAAAGCTTCTATTATATGACTATGGGAAGACTGGTATTAATTGCAAAGGAACAGGGACCAGAGTGGAAAAATGCAAACCCTGCATTTGATTAATTGTTCAGTCAAATGATTTCAAAGGTCTCTTGTCTTTCTCTAATTAGTCTAGCAATTAAAAATTAATCTATATACTGAACATTATATTTGACTTCATAATTATATTTTAATCTGCTAGTATCCTATTCAGAAAGATAATTTAATTAATTTCTACATATACTCATTATTATGTGTGTCTAAAAACATTCAGTACATTTTCAATGAGTTCTCTCAAGAAAAAAAACAAAAAACAAAAAACAAAAAACAAGCAAACTGTACTTGTTCATGTTTGGTGAGCAATAGATTTTCCTGGTACAAGAACTCAGTGCTGGAAAATAGTATGGCTGGAAGTAGGAGAGAACTGCTGGGTTTTTTGATTTACTGGCCAGCACAAATTGGCTACAATACCCATAAAGTAATACAGTGTTCCTTAAGCCCCTGAGTTGCAGAAATCCCCATAAAACTGATGACTCTTTGGGGGAAGATTCTGAAACTCAGCTGTCTTTGGTTATACCAAATGCTCTACATGTCACCACTACCCCACGGGCAGGAAGAGTGCTGGCCAGTTTTCTGGGTGCAGCTGTCATTTCCCATAAAAGCTCTACCTTGGCCACATCTTGCGGGTCTTACTGTCATTCAGGGCTACAAAGCTGTGCAAATAAGAGATGCTCTAAACCCTGCAGATTAATCCACTGCACTGTAACCTTTTTGTCCTGGGCTACAGAGGAGAGATCAGGAACAATGATGCTATCTGGAAGAAAATATGGGTATGTGTTGTTCCATGGCACTTGATATGGTGAGTGCGTTAGCAACACGAAAGACTAAAGTGCAATGTCAATGTTTAAAGCTTAAAAGTTAATTTCCTGTAGCAAAAGAAGAGCTGTAGTAGAGGAAGGAATTTTTCTTTACATTAGTGTAGCTGCAGGTTATGACGCTAGTGCTGCTACTGAAGATGTAGAAGGTCCTTTTGCAGGCAGAGCTACATAACAAGATTTCTTCCAAATGGTAACACCTGGTTCTGCCCTGACCTTTTATTACAATAATTTTGTCTTTGATGATAGAGAAACCCTTACAAGACAAGGAAGGGTGCTCATGGTCTCCACTCTCAAGAGAAGTGAACATAGACTTGTAGCTTCTGAAAATGGTGATTTGCTTTTTAGTTAGAGAGATGGGAAAGGTTTAGTAGGTTACCAAATCTAGCCAGTTTTCTTATGGGATGAAGTACACTTCTGGTTCTATAAAGAGAGTCCTTAAGACACCATACCCAAAAGTGTGCATGTAAGATGGAAATGCACACCAGCATGGGTATGCACAGAAGCACAAGGGGTGAAATACATCCAGATACTATGGAGACTCACAAAATGAAATCACAATTGGTATGGAGTCAAGTTGTCATGGTAGCAACAGCCAAACTTTCTCTGTTGATATGTGTCCAAGTACTTGAGGTAGGGATATGACTGTCCAGTGATGAGACTGGCAAAGAGACTACCTAGGAAGAAGAGGAGCTTCTGAGAAGGCCTGAATAGATGAGCCAGCTGCAGCTGCTCATATAAACATTAAGGTCCCTCTGAGGCCAGCATAAGGGCATAAATAAAAGGTGAAGGAACTCAAGCCATCAGACACGCAGATTGTCTTTTTGTTATTAGTCTACTTTCTGGTTCCATTTTGGACTCTTATTTGCAAGAAGGGCATGGTGTGGGAGGTAGAGAAGTCATAGGCAGCATAGCTGTGAGGCAGTCCATGTCACTCGTTCTCAGGGACAAGAAGCGCTTCTCTTTGATTCAGCTGTCCCGGTCTGTCTGTAAGGCCCAACCTTGCTCTCTCCCAGGCCAGGGTGGCACAGGATGGCCAATCCCCTCCATTTCTCACCAGTCCACCACTCATCAAGCTCTGGCCTTGATGTTGTTCTGCCCACAAACCTGATAAAGAAGGGTCTCAGTCTGACAGAATTTGACTAAATTCCATTCTCTTTGGAGCAGTTGACCAAGTGCTCATGGGGTTGTCATTTCACAGTTTTAAGAAGATACCAGTCCATGATTACTTAAGTTTCTAAAGAGGGAACACATGATTGACAGCTGGAAATCAATGAACAAAGATGCTGAAATTCCTCCTCCTCCTCCTCCTCTCCCCCACTAGCAGCAATGAAGTTCAGAGTTTTTCACACATTCATTCCCTGCAATAAGAAAAGTATCAGCTCCTTTTTCATGTCTCTCCTAAGGATTTTGGTCTAAATGACCCATCCTCTTTTAAGTCAAAACCAGTAACAGCTCTCTGGCCAGCACAATCTGTCTTAGATGTTTCTGGAGTTAAGAGTGGAGGATCCTTATGCTAGGGGTAAAGTTGCATTACATAGATGAAATAAAAGATAGATATAAAAGTATATTGCCTCTATGACAGCTTAGTTTACCATAGAAGTTCAGCTCCTTGGAAGCCTGTGACCATCATAAAAATAGCAGCTGGCAGATAAATAAACCAGAAAAATTGTTATGTGAAGAGTAACTCATGAAAAGGGATCTGTCCCAGGAACTAATTAGCATGAAGAGTTTGCGACTCTGCTGAACAGCAGTAGTTTCCAATATCTCTGTGAAGTTACCAAATCTGTAATTGGTAGGAATTTCTAAGTTTCTTCTGTAAGAAAATTCAAATAGAACACAAATTACCTTTTCTTTCTTTTTCCTCTTTTTTTTTTTTTTTTTTTTTTTTTTTAATTCCCAAGCACTTAATTTTTTTTTTTTTTTATTTATTTTTTATACTCAAAACCATGAGTATAAACTCAGGTTCATTTCTTCAGATGCTACTTACAAAAATGGAATCTTGGGGGTAGCCAGTTTTCTGCTAGTGTCTCAGCCTAGTCTTTACTGGGTATTGGATCAGATCCTTAAAGAATAGAGACAATCCAATACTGTTGCTAGAACTAACCATTTAAAGTACAGGATTAAAAAAGAATGCAGGGTTACATGTTTAAAAGAAACATATGCCTGATATATAGACCATACCTGATTAATCAGCACCAACTTATTCTCTGTTATGAATTGCCTGTTAATGTTAATCTGCATAAAATTTTAAACGCATTTTTCAAGTCCCTATCTGTGTTAATCTACTTCAGAAACTGTCCAGGCAAACACCACATCATAGTCAAATATGTTCAAACAAGAAGTTATTTGTTCAAATATGCTAATAATCCTCAGACTCTTGTCATGTTCTTATCATCAGTACACAATTTTCTTGATGTAGAATTTCAAGAACAAGTATTGTTGGTGTCAAAGGAGTTTGGCATTTGCTGTTTTAAAGTAGCTATAACACAGAAACATCTGTACCAATCTATTTCAAGAAGAACACTAATTTTATCTCCTTTACATCCTTCAGGAATAACTGGCTACAGCTCAGTGTACTTGCTAAACAAATAAAACTCTGCTGACTGAAAGTCTGAGCTCTCTACTATGTTTGGCTGCCTTCTATTTCAGGAATAGAGTATAAAACAACAGCAAGACAGAAGCAAGACATCTGTAAATGGTAGTGGCTGTCACAAATCTTGACAGCTTCCACTGACCTATAACATTAATATATCAGCTTTTCACTTTTTAAGACCAGAAGTGTAAAGAGCAGTTTCCACACTCCCTTTTGCAAAAAGATAAGTTCTAGTCAGCCCACAGGGGAAAAAATGACAGCTACCCAAAATGAAGGTCAGCGCTTAACTCCATAGCTTTGCATGCACACAATTCAGCTACTAAATATTGCCTGTTTCTGTTTTCTCATCACTATAGCCAAAGCAAATAAATAATAAAAAAAAAAAAAACCTGGTGTAGATATGTAATTCTGCTATCTTCTGTCAACTGTGCTTTTGACTGGCTGAGGCATTACAGTGATGTAACACAACTGCACTCTGTCAAAGCTAGCATTCTTCATTGAATTGATTTAACTGTATCTAATCCTGTTCACCCACCTGTGAGATCTTCAGATTTTCTCCTTCTCTCCAAACATCAGAGGAACTATTGGGATCATACCAAGTGGGAGATCACTTTCTACTAATAATACTAATAACAGACAGACTTGAGCCAGCTCAACCTACCTGAACCTTCAAAACACACCTGGATTTTAGAGGTACTTCTGGGATACCATGCATAGCCACAAGAGACTTTCTTCCTATTTTTCTGACACCAGAAGGATTCCAGATGCTGACTACAGTATATAGGACATGTGGTGTAGTGGGGTTAACACAGAAAATATGTAGGGTTTATCCCAACTCATTTCACAAGGCTTGTAATCACCCAGCTGGTATGTACCAGCACACATCATGATGTCAGTCTGCTGCTGCTGTCCTCACTCAGCAGGAAATAAATACAAGCTCACAGTTGCATTTAATTAAGGAGAACATGAAAATAAATGCAAAAAACAATTTTGGATACTGTTGTGTGCATGTTGCACTAAGGGCAAAGGGGCAGTGATTGGGAAAAGGGACTTCTTTAAATCGCTTGATTTTTAAATCTGAGGTCAGATGGCACACAGATTTACAAAAACTGCATGGTTCCTCCTTGTGTGAATAAATCTCACTCAGCACCACATTTTCGGTACACCAACCCACTGATTTTAGTTTCAGAGGGAAAAAAAGCTGCACAAAAGTTGTAATTTCTCATGAAGAACAGTTTAATATGTCAAAGACCTCTGGCCAAAGCTATCCTTCATTTCATGTTGTCTGGGCATAAGTATCTCCCCATTTTCCACTAGGTGATATATTTTCAACAAAAACTGCATGATGCTATGTAAATTTACTACATCTGCTTTGATATGTGTTCAAGGTCATGCTGGTTCTTTCTGACTCGAGGGACTATTGCTACAAAAGGGCTGAGTACAGAAAGAAAGAAACGCATTCAAAAGGGCAAATTAAAATAGAAGGAAAAATGTTAAGAATTATTATGAAATTATGAGGTCTCATCTTCAATAAAAAAATTGAACTAAAAATCTTTCTAGATGCCAGAATATGTAATTTTAAGATCTTTTATAATACAAATGAACATGAACAGTGGACTCTCCACTACTCTTCAGCATCATTTGACTGAACAAGGACTCTCAGTTCTGTACTTTCCATCTGACTGTACACTGCATATATGTATATGCCTATACAAACAGCACAAAGGTGTGAGCAATCTCTTAGGTGAAATAGAACATAAACTGAGAATATGAACTTTATTTTTTTTTTACAGAGTAAACAGAGAATCTATTTGCCATCAATATTTACTACTACTCAGAACTGTGTAAAAAGTGAGGAGGCTGAAAACTAAGCCAAGCATTTCCCAGGGACCGTATTTTGAAGAGTTGGGACAATGAAGTGAAGCCCTATGCTACTGGGTGTGGGGCTGGGAAGGGTTTTTACATTGCCAGAACACACAAATGCCCTGTAAAAAGAGTGTGAGGCGTGTTATTACATTTTCACAGAAGAAAATAAGACCAACAGAAGGCAAGTTCAGCAACAAAAAGGTGCCAATGGTCCCGAATTTATTAAAAGTTAGTGGGAAGATGCAATTTTCACTAAAGGATGCTTTTACCTGTTGTTATTTTGCCGTTCAAAGTAACATTTCACTGTATTTTTTTTTAGTTAACATCTAAATTTGCTGATACTGGTAACAACATAATCATACTTGTCCTTATGCATTACAGAGCACAACAGTACCAGAGTTTGGGCTTTTGGTGACTGCTGCAGATCAACTGTTACCTGGATATAGAGTGCACATCACTAATTGGCAGAACCAGCCAGAAGGGCTTTGGAAACACAGTACAGAGCTAGCCCAGACCTCCATTCAGTCATGTCTGCCTTCTTTCTTCTCTTCCTTCTTGATTAATTCTTTTCTAAATATCAAAAATCTTACAAAGAAGAGGGTAGGAGCTAAAATGTCATGTGCCTTTTGAGATAAGTTTAAAGCAACTTATTCTTGCCTTCATCGACCTGTTAAAAATCAGTACTTGTTTTTTTATTTTGATTTCTCTATTTTGTTTCATTGGGTTTTGTTGGCATTGATTTTTTTTAAATTTTGAATGAAGATGATAAGGGTATATCCTTTAAAAAAACTATACTACTACCATATAAACAGAGATATTGATTTCACTTTAAATTTCTCTTGTTTCCTCCATAGGCATGGAAGAAATCAAAGGATACTGTCATCTTTCTGTTGATGATTTAAAAACTCCTGCTAATGGATAGTGCAGTGAAATTACATTTTCTCTCCCTCTTCCTCTTTGTCTAAGTACTATTAACAGGTGCTTGATTTCTTTGGTAGGGAGAAAAAGGGCCACTATATGAATGCATTAATTTTTTATCATCTGATTTGTTTTCTTCTTGTAAAGCTATGGTTTTGGCAATGATAAAAACATTCCTAGCAGTAGAGCACAGTTAGGGAGCATTGCTATTCATGGGTAAATACAAGGTTGATTATCACAAGAATTTAGATGTGTTTGATACACATAAACATAGATCAACATAACTTATTTTCCATATGTTTATTTACACTACTAATGCTTTTTAGACACCTTATGTGGAACTAAATTGTATGAACATAAAATATATTATTCCAGCATAGGACTTCTCAGAGAAAACATTATTTTATCTTCTTTTGTTCTGCAGATGAACACCCATTTGACTGAGAGAATTACACTGATCTGAAATCAACACAACAAAGGAGCATTATAATAAAGTCCTAAGGTGCTAAAATCTTTTGAACTTTTAAGCCCTTTTAAACTCTGGTCTGACTATAGGCAAAATGCAAACTAAACCTTCATTTTGTATTAGCCTGTACTTCATTTATGCTACTGCACAAATACAGCCTTTAGCTACCCAAAGGGAACCCACAAATCATATATAAGATTGGCTAGTTAATTGCTACTTTTCACAGCTCAGAAAAATGTACATTAGTTAATGTTATGGGAAATTTTCTATATCAGTTACTCTTTGCAATTTTTATCACACCTCCGTTGATTATAGCATAAAGTTGGTATTTCAAAAAGTCATGAGAAGCAGCTAGCAGACTGCTTTAAAATTATTCAAATATCAAATTTCTGATTTACTGTATTGCAGATGATAGTTTTAAAAGGTGGTAGGAGAGGGAATTTTGACATGTGCATACATTAGCAAGCAATACTTCCTACATTTATTAATGACATAGAGTACTATATAGCATCTTGAAAACAGTACACTGCTGCCTTCAATGTTCCAAATATTCCCAATTCAATGTTGACAATACAACATTTCAGAAGCCCTGCAAAAGCTATTAGTCTACAGATATTTGGTAGGAACCCTTGCATATTCTGAAACCAGCTAGCAAATATTTCCAAGGGAGCCAGTTGCACCCATGGGAAAAGAACTGGGGTTACATCACCACTGACCTCATTTATCACTTTCTGACAGTGGCCTAGATAAAGTTTGCAGTTCTTACTGTAAATGCTGCTTTGGGCAGTATAAATGCACCAGGTGTGGTGACTGATTTTCAGACTAACTCATTGTTTCAAACCAACAAGGAAGGTATGTAGCTCTCACCAGTTGCATGAACGTATAAAAAAATCAGACAAAGAAATCTATGTACATGATGGTGATGACTTTGTTTTGGATCCCAAGCATATGATTACATGCTTCCATTATAAATTTTACCTGTACCGTGTCCTAGATCTGTGCCCTCAGATCTTTGAACTGTTTAATTAGAACACCCTTGGATGCTCTGATTTTCTGAGATACTAACACTAATTACTTGGATATACCAATAACTACAGTATAAGACTTAGTAATGACATGTTTACAAATGACAATAGGAACAAAGTGCGTTGCTCTGTTTGCTCTATTCCTCAACTACAATGCTGACTGAAGAAAAAAAGCATTATCTTTTCTCTTACTTCCTTATTACCCCAGAAACTATTAAATTAAACCAGAATTTCTTATATAAAGGAAGTGGAGTCCTTCCCACACTGATGGATTTTAATAGCAATTATATTTGTATTCTTAGGCTAGTGCCCATCCAAATATTACCTAAGTGTTCTCCAAAGATTCAGAGTGACATATGACAAGAAGTATAATTTCCCCTTTTCTGTCTCAGTATCTTCTTTGCTGATAAATTATTTTTAACTTGCTTTCTATTTCCTTGTGCCTTTTTACTTCCATTTTTTTTGTGCATTTATATTTAGAATGTCTTAAAGGAATAAAAATAGAAGAGAACACTACCTGTTTTACAAGGATATTTTTGTGCATAAATGTTCTCTCTGCACAACTAAAAACACTTAAACCATAGAAAAAAATGTGGCTGCACAGGAGGTAAAGGCAGCTTGCCAAACTGTATTCAGTTAGAGGTGAGTTAAAATTTTAGCCAGTTTAGCTACTTGGTGCTAAAGGTAGAGAAGCAGTAGAAAGTTTTGCTTCTGAAGAATTGTGAATACAGGGTTCAGTGTATGAAATGAGTTGAGACTTCCTCCTTGTATCCTTTCATGTCTCCTTATAGACTACCTTGAAATACAGAATCATAACTACCACAAAATTACATACTTCTCCTCCCTTGCTATCTCCTACACTCCAGATAGTCCCAGAGTGAAAGATAAAGTAAAATACTAGCCACGTTTTAGTCAGGATTTTACCACAGAAGAAAATGAAGATGGAAACTATCGACTGTACAGTTTCCTCTGTGGGAAATAGGAAAAAGTGTGATTTTTTATCCAGCCTAAACCACATCCCTTCCACCACATAGTGCAAACATTTCTGATAGATGAAATGTCAGTGGGACAGGACTGCTGCTCCTGAAACATCCTACCCTGTAAATCAGCATAAATGGAGCATTTATGAGACATATTCTGAAAATGGTAAAAGAATGGCTTTTCCTCATAATTCCCAGAATATATTTAACTGTATTCTAGCCTGGACTAAAAATTCCTCTGAAACTTCAGTACAATGCCACGAGGTTTGTTCATCTTTGCTTTATTACAGGATTACAAAATGGTGTTGTGATTTTGTTTACAAACTGTTTGATTGTTAGATTTTTTAAAGTTTTCATTTGTTTGTTTATGTTTCTTTGTTTTTGTTTTCTGTTGCTTTCAAGTAAATTTTTATTCAGTTTCATTTGCATAAGGAGTAGTTAAAAGAAACAAAAGCCATAAAAATGTTTCTCTTCCTAAATTTCATTTTGCAAAGTATTTTTATTTAATAAGCAAATCTAGAAATGAACACTTTTGCCTACCTACTCACTATTCATGTGACATTTTTCATAGGAAACTACTATTTTTATTTTAATTATTCTTAGCCTTTTTAATCAGGCTGATTTCACAACTGTTTGTTCTTTTGTCTTTCTGAACTGATAATTATCTCTTTGTAGATTCATCTTTTGTATTGCAAGTGGGACTTTAATTTTCTGTATTCTTTAAACATTCAGGAATTCATATAGCTATTTAACTCATCATCTAACAGTAAATACATTTTCTTGCTCTCATGTTTTTCTTTTACAAGATGCAAAACCTCTACTACCATATTGGAAGGCTACTGCTTTAATTTCCAGCATGATAATGAACTGTTAAATCTAAAGTTAATGTGTGGGTCCATGAAAGGAAAAACAAATCTTGAGAAAAATATATCTGGAAAGAATCTTAGTGAAAGCCAAATGAGAACATTATCATAAATTAAAAATGGGAAATTATTAAAAATGTTGGGAGAAAAATCTCTATAATTAAAAACAGTGCCATAAAGTATTTTAATAGTATCTTAAGTAAAAGTGTCATACATGAATATAAATCACTCTTTTGAAAACACCATTCCTATGTTTCAAGATTCAAGATTCAAAAGAATGCATTGGTGCACATTGATGAACAACAGAGATTTAGATTAATCTTTTCCTATAACTGATGGTAGTCACTCAAAACTGATCACATACGCTCGATAGTGAGTCAAGAGAGAAAGACTGACACTATTGGCAGCATTAGAGAGTCTGCTTTGGAGCAACAGAAAGGCTATAACAATATTCAGTGTTTAGTTTTAAGGCAGTAGATAGAAAGAATTTCCTGACATCTCAGATCAAAATGTTTTCTTGATCATTTCCCACTGACTTACTTGATTAGATGTCTATGGCAATCTAATGCTAAAATGTTTCTTGCATTAATCTTAATTTGCAAATTTGAAGGTAAATGTCCCCCTCACCACAATTCTATACAAGGAAGGTTTGCAGAAGCTAACAGCTCCTGAAAGCAAGCATTCCATCAGGCTCTGACTATCCACAGCCACACTAAGCACCATGCAATGTTGGGTTAAACCTTCCTTCCTTTGCTTCGTCTCACTGCTCTTAGCAGGTACTGCAAAGGAGAGAAAGTAATTTCAATCACTGTGCTTTACATGTGGTTTTTTTCTTCTGTACTATAAGCATTTTGTAGTTAAATAGAAGACTTCATTCTTTGGGACTATCATTTGAGGTCTCAGGACCATAAAGTTCATCAAAATGTGTAACTGGGGGAAAAGCACAGAGTAATTCAATTCACTATGAATTTTACTTCTAATGAGGCCACAATTGTATCCTGTTCATCCTTTTTCAATAATCATTGCCAATTTCAGTTGGAAAATAGATATGAAGACATAGAATTAAAATAAATAAATAGATGAGAAGATAATGATTTCTTATTAGATAATTAGATAATGATTCCTCTATTAGATCTTAAAATGTGATCTGCATGTATTTGATGTAACAGTGGAGGAAATATAGTTTTTTAAAACTGTCTTCTAATCAGAAAATCAAGATACAGAATTCACAAGTTGAACCCCTTTGTTCCTGTCCCAGTTGCTTTTTACCATCTCAGGATTGTCAGCAACAGACAAGCTGTGTCAGCCAGCAGCTAAGACCATAAAAGGGAAAGTATTCCAAGAGAAGTATTGCTTACAAAACGCCCTTCTCATTACTACATGATTTTCAATAACTTCCAATCTATGCTAATAAGCAGATCGTTTAAAAGTGTTGATAGTAGCAATGGGAATGTATGTCTATATTATTATACTGTCAGGTTATTTGAAATTTCAGCTGAAAAGAATTGTGGAACAAGTTCAATGACAAAAAAGTACGTATTATAAAATAAAAACCCATTCAAAGTCTCAAACCTTTTCAGCAGAGAGAGACATATATTAAAAATTTTATCTGCTTCCAGCTAGCAATCTCGTAAAAATACCACATGCTAAACTACTAGAGGTCATTTTCAAATGCCAGAAATCGTAATATTAGACTCTGATGACACCCTCTATGCTTCTCTTGGTATATATAACATTGCAATATAATTCATACTTGTTATTTCAGTGAGATGGATCTTGCTCTTCCTATTTGAACGTTACAAAAAGGAAAATAATAATGAATTTCATTTGAACAAGTTGTGGCTGCTAACATTGGTATTGCAAAAGACTTGTTTTAGAATTGGAGTAAAATGTCCTTTTTGCAACAAGTTTCCTCTAAATTACCTAACTACTTGACTTTCATAGCCAGCAATTTTTATATGTTCCAAGATTTCAATAATTTGAAAATTTCAATAATTTCATTTTTTGCCTGTTTTTCTGGATGCGAATCCTATGGTTTATCTACACTTTCTGTCTAAAAGAAGGAATATGGCTAGTACAAAGAGACTGCAGAGAAAGAATGCAGCATCATTTATTCTTTGGCTACTGAGAGTAATTCCACCGCTTTGTCACACTTTCTTTTCAAAAGCAAGGTCATAAGATTATTATCTGAACAGTAAGACAGCTATGAAGCCCATCTTCAAAACTATCTTCTCTGTCAAGGTGGTCAAAGAAATTTTTGTATTCTTTGAAATCAGCGTAGTGGCACTAATTTGTAAATCCTTCCTTACTTTTGAAGAATGATCTGGATGTTGAAAACAATATAATGTATGAGGTTCTGCTTACTAGTATTCCATTAACTCAAAGGGAGATTGTCTCTTTAAAACTAGAAAGCAAATTCAGAATAAATTCAGTCTAATCAAGTTATCTTCGCACCTTCAAAGTCAATATCACACCTTCAGCTCACTGGGAAGAAATATTTCACTTTCCTATCACCTCATCTCTCATCATCAACTGACAATTCATGGAAGGCAAGCAATTCCTGGGGGTTGTTTCACTGCTTTTAATCTCTGGATATTGTGGCAGCCTTATCTGTGAATTTTCCTACATTGCCTAGGTCCTCAAAACCTTCAACATGATTTCAGCAGAGATTTTGATTGATGCTTTAATTTCCTTTATTAAAATATAATATATAAATGGAAAGGAATCTTTTAAGCTCCCAACCAAAAAATGAAATTATATCTACATTGTCATAGGGAGCTAACTTCCTATTATTACAATTGTATTTGACATTTCCATTAAAAAATCTTCTAGTGTTATATTATTATGTCTGTGACAACTCGCTGTGGGTTCTATGGTTACATACTGATTTTAGATTATCACTTTTCTGCATGTCTTTTAACATACATAAGAGGTTCACTTTAGAGAAACATTAATTTGTTTTTGCTCTAAAGGGATAATGAAAATGTATTTACTGAATTCAATTAAACTTTTGCATTATAAGTGTGGTGCTTTTAATTTAAAGAAATTTAAAGAACCTCATGCTTAAGGGAAAATTGAAATTAGGCTCTAAAGTATAAAACCTTTTTGCTAATTTTATTAGCTAGTTAAATGTAGGCTTTTGGACAATGTAAAGGAATACCTCTCAAGAGACACTATGAAACACAGGAAGCCAGGCATAAGTGAAAAAGGAATATGCAAGGAAAAACTCTAGGCTGGCCAGATAAAATCCCAGAAGCAGCTAAGTTTTGCTTAAATTCTTAAGAATATGCTTTCTGTCATGTTCCCATCACAAGACACTTTTAAGCACACACACCAGCACAGAAAACAAAGCCTTGGGTTTCAAAATCTGACTTTTATACATGTATAACAATATAATTTTTTACTTTAGTAGCAGCATATGATTTCAAGTAGTACCTTATAAAGCAACTCAGGCAACAATTTAAAGAGTGTTAACAGCAACATTACAAGGTCAGGTAGGTATCTCAATAGAAAAAATTAGTTTTCATAGAGTATCATTAATTCACAAATTATTTATTCAGCTACATGATACACTCTGTCTGGGAGCTTGACCTCTGCATTGCCATCTGGTGATTGCAAATTTTGCAAAAAAACCTGCCCTAGCCTCAGATTTTTGCTTGTTCAGAAGATTATCCTTTCTACATTATTTAACTACCTGTCATTTGACCTTGTCTTGAAAATCATTGTATGCTTCTCATGTCACTGCATTCAATGTTGACAGCTGGTGTTTATCATTAGAAGCTGTGGGGGGAAAATTACTCAGTCCCACTTACAAAAGAAGACCATATAAAAAATAAATAGAAATGAGGAGTCCCTAAATGCCAGCAGCTAACACTTTGCCAAATAAGGGGAATGTACAGTGGTTAGATCAGGTTTCAGTGTACAGCTGCTGTCAGCATTCCTACTGCTCAAGAGAACAGCTGAAGTGGTACCTGTGGTTTCTAAAGAACTAGCTTTAAAATATGTCAAAATGCAGTATGTTAGTCTGCAGTACAGCTATTTTCTGTGGTGGGCTAAAACCTAAACAAGGTGGTGAGTGATCACTGTTTGTCCCACACTTGTAATCATCCATTACTGGCAACTGTCAAGACAAATTCTGGGCTAGACAGACCTCTGTGCTCAGCCGTATGGCTGCTCCTCTGTTGTGATAAAACACCTGTCAGATGCAGAAAGCAGCACCAGGATTGTGATGTGGGGGACGTCTCATTTCAGGTGTGAAATACAATCCCAGATCTGGCCAAGCTTGCCTAAATAAAACTGCACTACATATTTTCATTTTCATATAAAGGCATCAGCTTTTATATCATAGACAAATATAGGAATTTAGCCTTTGGTAACTGCAAATATACTTGGTTGGAGCTCAAAGAGGTATCCAGCTAATTTCCTGCCAATCTTTTCATACTGACGACAGAAGCTGCTGGAATAGCCACATTTCAGTGAAGGTGCAATGGATGATTACATTTAGTTTTCATATTTATATGTTTAGTTTTGTTGAAAGCTCATTAGTGTTGTGTAGGGACAAAGGGAAAACTTTTAAAACAGTTTCCCTAAATTCTGCTTCCTATACTTGGGAGGCCCCTTTCCTTCATTTGCACCTCTTTAGAACCTGTTGACCCTATCATAAAAAAAAACCTCTATGGGTGGAAATAAAAATCTACTAAGTGACTTAATGCAAAGACAATATCTTCTTCTTATGTAGCACCTGATTATGGATCAGAGGGTTGTTGGGAAACAGTGTGAAGTACTGCAGAAGCTTGATCTAAAAGAGTATAAAACAACTTCTATTCTTCCATGAATGCCCAATTTATGATGGCAATGTAGCTCTTTCTTTTGACACAACAAAGCTTTTGACACATTAAAGAGAATGTGAAATTATATTCTCTCCAATAAGCTTTAGTTCCACTTTCTTGACTCATCTTATTTGTTTATATTACACCTGATTTAGACTCTCAGACTGTTTCTGACACTGTGAAGCCTGCCTTGTTTCTACCGAACAACAAAACAACTAGCTCTATATCCAACCATAAAATTAATTAGACTTTATGAAAAATTCTTGGATTATCACACAAATAATTAAGCTGGGATGGGCAGACATTACTTTGAACATGCAAAGCTGCAAAACTACAGAAGGCTGTGCATTGCATGGCTGTCACATAGCAGTACAAACTCTGAGGGGCTCAGCCACTGACACAGGTAATCCTGTGTATAACAATTCTCACACAGCACTCACTCCTAGTTGGTAAAACTAGAACAAAGAAGGGATAAAGAAATAATTGATGAGTATTCTTGCACATTAAAGGCTAGTGGGTTCACTCACATGTGACTTTCAATAGATTTTTCAATCTTGTGGACTGTGGGCTTGCAGAAAGTAAATAAGTGGCACAGGTTGCAATTCCTGTTGTAGGAGATAAATAGCAATTTTAATTCTTTTTTAAGATATGCTCACCCGAATAGCACGATCTTTAGAAAGATCCTGTGTATCTGGTTCTGTCATTAAATATGCTATAAGTATTTCATAAGAGAGCAAATAACTATTAATTAACAAGATTTTAAAAATATCATTGGCAAAAAAGACCCACTGCCTTTTCATTTCCTTACAAAAAAAGAAGTTTTGAAACCTGCGTCACTAGCAAAAAATTTGCATTTCATACAATGTTTCAAACATACTTTTAAAAGAGGAAATAACACTTGTATGTTTCCTTGAAATGAATTTAGGTCTTCTCAAATAACATTTTGATTAATTACATGTAAATGAATTCTATGTTTATAAAAGGATATCTTCAGTTGTCAAGGTGATTTTCATTAGCATAAAATGGGAGTCTCTTTCCTGGTTTACATCAGCACTTCTGCTGCTACTGGAGAAACTACAGCTCATCTTCATATGGCTCACTTAATGCTTTAAGTATTTACTTAGTTTATTCAAATATAGAAATTAGGAAAATAAACTACTGAATTTGTCTCTTTTTATGTAAGAAATACTAATTTACAGTATTTAAATTCATGCTGGATGGATCATGAGCAACACAATAAAAATTAATAATTGTTCCTATATAAACTGTGGCTAGACACAGCAGCAACACATTCTGAAAAGTGCAAGTTTGACCGGACAACTTCAGCTTCCTGACAAAACCTTCAAATAGCTCATCTTTCTAGGAATTTTTCAACAGGAAATTATTTAATTCAACCAAAAAAACCCCACAAATCCATCTGACATCTGATAATTGTGATATTTTCTCACTAATATGAATATTTTTTTTTGTTTTTTTGCTAGCAGAAGTAATAAAGGCAGATCTAGAAGCAAATTTAATTAGATGACTACAAGCTGCTGAGCTCTGCTTATCAGCAAAAGGTAGTCATTTTTGGTATGTATTTGGGCTATAATTAAAAAGCTTAGGCATGTGGGATGAAATAAGTGAATACAAGTGAATTTTTGTCTTTCTCATGGGGTTTAGATTCCCATGTTAGTTCCAAAATCTGTGAACTCTCCTTTCAGTGAGGTTTCAGCAGGTCCTCTTTCACAGAGGTTTAAGGCCAGGAGGAACTCTTACAGTCATCTGGTCTTTTCATAACACAGGCTATAAAAAAGTCATACAGTAATTCAGGAATTAAGGGCTTCATTCCTTAGGGTTATTGTATGTGTCTGAGAGAAATGTCGTGGCTGGAATTTGAAGTCATGGTGTAACTACAATATCAGTGAACACATTTTCCCAGAGACTTCATGTAAAAATATATTGCCTTTATCTAGACTGAGTTTTTATCAAAGTTTCAGTTTCCATGTACATGCTATTTTTACTTCTGCTACATTACAGAGCTGTTTATTGCCCAAAATAATTTGGATCAAATTCTTTTGGAGCCTTAAAATGAGACACCCTTCACTTTCTATTTGTTAAACCAGAGAGCTATTTTAAATTCATAATATGAGAGATAAATCTGAATTTAACCATTCTTTTAAATCCTATCATAATTCACCTCCATCAACAGCTTTTACAGCATCATCACCACAACTGAATGTAATACTTTGCCCACAATGTCACTGATGCTGAATACCGAGTAATACTCCTTCTGTAGTCCTACATTGGTAACTAATTTTCAAGGCTGACCTCAAGATCCTTGTCAGTGTCATTACACATAAGGATGCATCTAGCAGGAACAACATTTAGTGTTTATTTTAAGCAAATGTAAAAATATATTTAACTGCAGTATAGCAGATACTCCTCAAGTAAAACTGCAGTTCTAAGATCAAAGATAGCTGATCATTCCATGGTTATTTCTTCTCTTTATTTTGTATTTCTCTTTTTTTTTCCCCTTTCTTTTTTTCCTGTTTCATTTTCTCCCAGGTTAGGAAAAGGTACTGGGTAATGCAGAATCACACACCCCATTTTATAATACACTACTCTTGTCACACCTAAGTCATCCAAATGCTATTTCAGAATTTATTAGTACAAAAAAAAAAGATGTTTTTAAAAAAAATAAACTGTGTTTTTAGGATGCCCACCATAGCCCTTCTGCTTGTCCACTCCTTGGAAAGAATTTGAGAGAACTCTCCATCTATGCTTTTTCCATGTCAAAGCAACCTTCATGCTGAAACCCTCCTGCTATTGCAATACCTTTTTCTCCCCTGGAGATAAGTCACAAGCCACAGTGACCTCAACCCCCTCTACTGTCTGAGCAAGGGGAGTTTAGAAGCACATCCCTTGCCCCAAAATTCA
The DNA here is from genome assembly GCF_028018845.1 of Melospiza georgiana. Lineage (NCBI taxonomy): Eukaryota > Metazoa > Chordata > Aves > Passeriformes > Passerellidae > Melospiza > Melospiza georgiana. Next base: position 33,910,419 of record NC_080431.1, read on the forward strand.
GTGGAAAAATATCTTTTTCCTACATGGTGGATTGAGAGGTACTTTGAGGGACCAGATAAAGATGACAATAAGATTCAAAATGAATGTAATTTACTACGTACACCAGTCTGCAATTAATCTGGTTTAAATATCAGTAATTTCTTCTTACAGGAACTAAGCCTGTTCCCATACACAGTATGACTGACTTCAGTTATTTAAAGAATGGGGCAACATTTCAGGTTTTATAGAATTATCTTCATTTATTATTTCCGTTCAATTTTGGTAATGGTCATCTCAATAGCATTAAGACCCATTTTGTTACATTCAATCACTTTGTCTAATTAGGGAGAAACTTATTTTATTTAAAAAATACCCTGATGCCTTTTTCAGTTGTATCATGACAAATTGCCATTTGTACAGCAGCATCTCTATAGGGACATCTATGTAGCTATGGAAATCTGACTGCCGGATTATGGTCCAACTCCACTATTTCTTAATTACTTTTTATATTTTCTTGTTGTTGTTTATCTTTTTAATCCCCTGATCTCAACATTTTTGAAGACCTTTCCACAAAAGGAAATAAAAGAAGCAATCATGTTTCTAGGTATAGGTTTTTAGATATGTCAACTGCTCCAGGAAATGTTACCTGTAAAACAATGGTAAAATGACAGCTTAAGAGAGGATTTTGGTACCTATACATTAGATGCTATTATTTATTATTTCCTAAGGACAATTTTATGAGCTTTCATTGATGTTATTAGAACATTAAAAGACAAGGAGATCCAGGCCAACCAGCATGCTGAAGATCAGTCTGAGCCAGGTTGTGGGAAACACTGTGCAGTGGGTACCTCTGCAGTACCTTCTTATCCTTTCTTGCATGGAATTTGCATGGATACTGTACTCTGGACTTCGAGAAAAACTCTTTGTTCATTTCCTTCCACCAGTATATACATATATCCTTGGCAAACCTTTCAGGGAACTTATTTTTCTTTTAAACTGGTTAGAATTAGTTATTGACTTTTATATTTTCTGCCACTACTCTTTTATGTAATATACAAAAGTTAATTCTTGCATCAAGCACCACTAAAAGTCCTTTATTATAGATTCTTTCCTTAATTACTGTGTAACAGCTTCATGTTTCCTTTTATACTCTTTCTTTAGCTTAACAGCACTTGAAGAAATTTTTCTAACAATGAAATTTCTCTAAGAGAAGGTGTGAAAATTTTCCACACCCTGCCTACATCCCAGCCAGCTTTTGTTCCCTCTTCCGACACCCTCACTCCTGCTAAGCTTCACTGCTGTATAAAAGGTGCTGCCACACATTTATGCATCACCAATCATACCTTTCTGTGTTTGAAACATATTCTGAGAATTTCTAAAGGTAGAAGGAGTATAGAGTCTCTGGAAAACATTTTGTTTCTCCATCAGACATCGAGGTATATTTATGCAGTGTAGATATGGAGGAGATACGTGCCTGTAAAATCCTGCTCTGCACAGGCTGTAAGAAACTAAAGCAGACTGAACAGTTTCAGACTAGAGAGCCAGTTGAAAGAAGGCTCTCTGCTCTCTGACACTCTGAGATTCCTTCAAGCTGCTGTATGTGCTTGGTAGCTCTCCCACGTGTCTAAAATACCAAAAGCAACTGAACCTCTCAGGAAGTTGGAGCTCAGAAAATTGCTCGATAAATCTTCCAAAAACTCATCTTCCTTTTTGAAAACACAAGAAGCATAACTTTCTATACTTTTAGGGTGACTGGAGAAAAACAACTCTTTTCAGTGATGTATTTATGTATTAAGAAAAAGAGAAAACAGAACATAAATAAAAAATATTTTATTGAACTTGGTTTCAAGTGCTAGAATATCTGTATGTTACAGTCAATAAGCACAGCAGCTCATTTCAAAAGCTAATTTCAAATACATCTATGGTGCAGTTAAGCAATGGGTTCTATACATTAAGGGAGAGTAAATAAAATTTTCAATAAAGAGACTGCTAATGCCTATCCTTTTAAATAGATAAAAAATATATAGATCGGAAGGATGCAGATACTGATCATTCATTCCTCAAAATTATATTTAGAATCTTTATTTTAAGAGTCAAGATGCCATTTAATTGCAAAATACAATACATAGAGATACCTCTGGTAGTTTTTATGGAAGGAATGGAGAGTTTCCAAATATTTTATAGTTTTGGGAAAAGAAATGAGATGCCAAACACATAAAATAGTGGGATATATTTATTTGAAAATTCCCTTTCCCCCTTCTATTCCATTTCTTTTGTCTTCCTTTTCCCCTTCCCCTTCCTTATTGTGCATAGAAGAAAACAGATATTTCACTGCTCTCACAAGCAAAAAGACCTCCAGGGACTTAGAAAGGTTTGAGAAATCAAACTACATAAGATGCTTGGGAAAATATAGTATTTCAACAGACAATTATGCCTTCTGAAGTTTGGAAGTTATATATAAATTATGACTTCCAAAAGTCAGCATTAAGATTAAACCATAGGAAAATTAAATAGAGAAAACCAGTGGTTGTGGGGTTTTTTGGTTTTGTTTTTTTTGGGTTTTTTTGTTTGGTTTTGGTTTTTAGTTTTCTTTGGTTTTTTGTTTGAAATTGAAAGCTCACAGGGTAGTCTATGTGGAATCATATAGATCATTTAAAGCAAGAAAAAAAAAAGTAATCCAATTTAGTCAAGCTGCTGGAAATAAATATGTGCTTGTGCTCCTCTAGATCTCCCAATTAAGTTTTGAAGGCTGTATGTTCGTTGTTATTAAAACAACTAAAGAAAAATGTATTATGTATCACCCCCATTTTTATTCTGAGTTGCCGTGAACGGAATCTGTCTTACTGAGTGTAGCAGTGCATTATCTTTAATCCATTTTTAAACATAAAGACTTTTAAGGTCATTGTTAATTAGAGAAAGGTCTCATATCTTCCTGACTTGAGGCTGTGGATGCATCACTGTGGTAAAGCAAATTTACCTGTTTGGATTAATATAAACATTTGAGAATTAGACTAGCTTCCCCCACTGGGTTTCCATCATTTAACTAACACTTATTTTCTGGGCAGGAATCAAGATAAACATCTTTCATCCAAATAATAAGCAGTGCTGCTAATAAGACATAATACTGCATGAAACTAAGAGGGGTAACCTGTTAACCTGTTAATTTCTTCACAGAATTATAAAACTATCAAAGGGAATAAAATAAATGTCAGATAAGGAACAATCAACAGTAGCATTATAAGGACAGAATCAAGGAGAAAGAAAATGTCAAGGGAATGTTGCACCTAATATACTCCCTTTTAAATTGCTTCACTACTAGAAATTAGGCAATTGAACAATAACCTTAAATGACTTGCAAGAAACCTGACTGCGGGGAATTGTACTCTTCATAAACTACACGCTAGATATTCAGCACAATTTGGAGTGTACTGTTCTGTTCTGAATCTATAACCTCACAGATAAGAAACTGTCACCTAGCCATTGCCTTTTCACCCTGTAAAGTCACAAAATACTGTGGAGTCTGTCCTCTCTTAGATGAACTCCATTTGGTTTGTGATAAGGCATTTTATAGTTCCTTATTCCTCAGTGTCATGGCTTTGCAAATTGCAGACTCATTTATATTGGACAGGGCTACCCAGCCACAGAGAATGGGTTTTACCTTCATTTTTCTCTCAGTACTAGTGAAAACAGACATATATCTTAGCAAATATTTTCCTGCGCAACCTCATTTTCAATGCTCAGTGGTAAGATTTACTTCATAATACAAATCAAAATTCAAGCTTAATAGGAAATGACCATTGCAGTTTTGGTTCCAAAGCCTCTTCTTTCAAATATTCACCCAGCGTAGCACACATCTCTGGGTGAATTTCTCATTAGTCCTTGTCATTGCTGCTTGCTGGAAAATAAAAATGACTCAATGTGGAGTTATGCAATAGAGGAAGATAGGAAGACTCAACATACTTCCCTAGCTGTTGTGCTCAAAATGGAAGATTCAATGACTCTCACAGCTTTACTCCTAAGAGGTTTTGAGCCAATACCCATTTAACAGCAAGAGCTTAAAATACAAGAAATACAAGAAAATGTCAGCTGGAAGTCTGTGGTGCTAAATCCTAACAGAAAAGGAAGGCCAATAGAATATTCTTACCCCAGATATTTCTCATGGGTGGCAGACCAATATATTCTTCTCCTCTGAATGATTGCACACTTTTGCTTTGACATTTTTACACTTGTGGAAATACAGTTCTACAGTTCCTCTTAGTTTCTAAGGCATATATGGAAACTGGATTTAATCTAACTACACTAAAACTTGCATTAATTTGCAGAGACAAATGTCAGGTAGATTTTCCTCTCCGAGCTGTTCTACAAATTAAGCAATTTGGATCAACTTCAATAGAGGACGGATGAGTGAATTTCCATGCATGGTATTATGCATAAGTTAAAAGCAAATGTTTTGTGTTGAAGAAATAAACTACGAGCATATTAAAAATACAGTGTGGATTTCTTTTCTTCCTGAAACTTCAGAAAGATTCTTTAAATATTCATTTCCATGGATACAAAACCATGCAATTGAATATCTTTCTTCCAACAGAAAGAGTATGGTCTACTCTTCTCCACAGTGGTCGTTCTGACCAAGTTGATTGCTACAGTCTGTACCTTCAATTGCTGAGAAGGAAGTGAGTCAGGTAGCCAGGAAAATGTTTACATTAGCGTTATAAGAGTCTGGCAAAGAGTGGCATTCTGCAGAGAAGAGTAACTTCCAAGATATCTCTTACTGCTCCACAGCGTTTTAAGACACGCTGCTGGTTTCTCCACATTCCAGTAAAAGCTAAGCCAAGAAGTAAAATTGTTATGCTTCAGTAACTAGATTTTTCTAGTTTCTTCAAGTATATGTTCAGCTTCTCAGTAGCATTATTTTTCATACGGCATTAAAATGCTACTTTTTCTTAACTACATGTACAATAAAATAAAATGGACAGTTCTTATTTAAATAAAAACTACCTTGCAAGGAGCTATGCTAAGAATGAAATACCTTTAAAACAAAGTGCTCCCTTAAACACTTTCTATGAACACCTAGAGACCAAGTAATAAACCACAGTTCCCACAGTCAATCTGAATTTGTTTTTATGTTCAGCATTGTTCAGTAAAAGTAGAAATCTGCAAGAACAGTTTAATCCATTATCTTTTTCCCCACTCTGCTGTATAACTTGCTTTCAGAAATCATTATTATTTTACAAAAAGTATAAATTTTCATAATTATTTGATAAGGAATCTTTCTGAATCAGACATAGTGGTTTTTCATCAATCAAAATTTTATTTTGATCCATCTGACCTCTTTAGACAGCTGTGAAATACTGTTAAAATAATTATTTTTCCAGATTTATTTGTATCATTTTATGTGAACAGTTAACGCAGTTCAACTAGCAAAGTCATATGGACAGAAGCCTATTTTGTGTGAAAGGGTATTTAAGGAAAAGAAGAGGTTTAGCTTTAATAGGAACAAGGATGAGCAGCAAAACTTTAAGCCTTTTCTATCTTAAACCCCAGGAAATTTACTAACATATACTGGCTCAGACAGCCAAGGTATAACTTCAGCTGCACTGACTTGTCATATGATTCATATCCAAAGGCAAAACTAAGATTTTGAGTTTTCGTTTTCTGAAGAAATAACTAGCAAAAAACAAAACAAAACAAACCATACTCACCCTTCCAAGAACATTTAAAAAATCCCTATTGTCTTACCTCTAGGATTTTACAGTAATGTCACCAGCAGCACCACTGGGACATCAGTGGGGTCTCTGTTATGAATGTGTTGTGGAATTTGCACTGAAGCAATGCTAGCCTTGCCAAAATTAATATAGGAGCATATGGCTGCCCAGCCCGCTGGCATTGCCAGAATACACACAGGAGGAGGAACTGAACTAATCCCAGACACTGTCAAAAGTCTGGATGAGCCAACATACACTAGCGCATTTACACCTAGATTCAGAGACTATAGCAATAAATATCAAGGTTTTGGTAATCTTCCTGAAACCTCATCAGGCTTACCCAACTTTACAGTTCTGAAATGAAATGAAAACATGAATGGTTCATAAGGGTACTGAAGAGCAGTGTTAAATCACATTTGTAACCTTCTTTGCTTAATTGTCCATCACACACAAGTTCCCTGAAGAGCTACTTTCATATTTGGAGCAGCATTTTTAAAATTCCCTCTCTTATTGAGTAACTATGATCCCCAACAAGACTAATTTCATCCAGCAGAACATCACGGTATGTGAAAATGAGTGCAACATGGAGGACAGGAAAGAGCATGCAGATTTAGCATGTCTGCAACTTATATTCCTTTTTTATTTATATTTGCAGAATCTTGCTACACAGAGGGAATCATGAAACCACCTCAGCTTCTTTTGGGAAATATTACGTGGCTGTTACCACCAACTGCCAGGAGAAGAGTTTTTCCATATAGTATTGTTGGCTTATCATAACTAGGATGCTTGACACTTCACATAAATGCACCCCAAAAATTCAAGATCATACTGGTTGCTAATTTGGGATCTGAAAGGAATCTCTTCCCCTCTCTAGGCAAAGAACCTGATTTTTTTTTTCCCCCTGCTTTTCTTCAAAAGGCAATATTTGCTACAATGAAATCTTCCACATATCATCCAAATCTTCCTTTGATGCAGTTCTGATTGCACAGTTTCCTTCCCTTGGCATGCTGCCTAGTCTCCCAAGTGTTTCTATCCAACTAATGTCTTGCACAAGACTTACAGTGTCACATCCAGCTTTTTAGACAAATATTTGTGCTGCATTTGCCGTCTTGGGGGTCTACTGAAGGCTCAGATATTGCCAAGAGAGAGACCTAAATGCCAGATTGGATATTTAACTGAATTTTGTGGGCTTAAGCTCTGTGGTACTTTAGTAGATACACTGTGCTGTAACAGGTAATAGTTACCCCTGCTCTTTCTACCAAAACTTACACATCTGATGCTAGCAGCACATCTCTATTCCAGAACAGAGATAACTCTCTTGTGACATGGTTCAGAAACTTTAGAGATTTGTGGCACTTTGCTGAGCTGATGGAAACAGACTGATTCAGGAGTCCGTTAAGCAGTCTTAAAATAGTATCTTTATATCGCCTTAAGGAAATAAATAACAATATATTTAAGAGTGGATTTGCAACATAACGGTCACTTTATTTATTTTTTTATTAAGTTTCAATACAATGTTCCTGTTGGTTACTTCCCCTTTTTATAATATTGTTTGAATCAAGACTGGATCACTGAAGGAGATGAAACTCATACATGACAAAGATTTGAACATTACTTTAAGCAATTGATATATTTAATAATTCTCTGAACTAACTCTGTTTCTTTCTCATTGCATTGAGACTTACATTTCAACATACAGGGTACATAGCACACAAAATAATAAATGGATTAACAAATTTCCTGTTTACATATAGCAATGTAAAAGAAATACAAATTGGATTTAAAGGGAGTGGGAAGAGACTTCTCTCCTTCCATAAAATATCCTAAATAAAATACTGATGAATCTACATTTATCTCACCCACTAAGAGGGGCGAGAGAGATGGATTATATAATTAAAGAGGGAAGAAGAGATTTCCCAGAACAATTGGCCAGTACCAAACATAATGTAAAATAATTTCCAGTTTTCCAAGACTTTTGAAAGAAACATTCTAATACAACTTGTAATCAGGAGTCAAAGATTAGAGTTTTAGACTGAGATTTTCAGTCTACCAGGTTTTAAACACAAGGAAGGTTCATCGCAGGACACAGGATAAACACAATGAAGTATCTGATTTTGATTGACAAGAGTTGTGAAATGCATAAAAACATTATATGGGGAGAAGGGCCCCTAATCAGTAAGGTACATTTCCTTAAGGAAATTGTAACTGAACTTCAAATATCATTATTATCTTTATACTTTGGATTCCTTATGTCACATTATCCATACAGCTGGTACATAGATGAGGCATAGTCTACTAACTCTACTTCTTACTCTACTGCCTGAAGCTGAAGCAGTTTGTGGCACTGGTTGGAAAAATGCTGATGATCCTAATTCATTACCAACACAGTTATAGCTGATCAGATGGCAGATTGTTTTCTAAGAAGTTAGAAATATGCAGGATTCTATTAATCTGCAGTATGCACACCCCTTTGTGAGCAAAATGTCATAGTTATGTATTGAAGCACTCAGAAGTTTGTCAGAAAAATTGCCTATGCATATGCAACTTTATAGCCTCTTTGAAACATCCATCAGAATATTTTAGTTACTTGACTCATTACATTTCTTCCTCTAAATCTTTAGTTGTATTTATTGCTATTCAAGGTAGTATTTTTTGTTCTTTTCTTTATTTCATGTTTGTTTGACCCCATACCTTATTTAACACACATTATTCAAAGCTTGAATTGAAAGTAAAATTATTTTCTTCAAGACTGTTTTCATGGTGGGTTAGCTATAGTGAATATATGGTGAATGAAAATTCCATAACTAGAAATTCATAAGATTCAATTAGTTACAGCCATTTTTCAGCTTGAAAATTAAGTTTTAATAAGATGCCTACTAGGTTTGGGTATATAGTTTTGGTCACTTGAGACCTGACTTGTTCATACAGTAATTTATAACATTGTCATCATTGAGAGAAGTTCTAATTGTGTTTCTTTACAACTGGAAACACAACAGTTCTTCAAATTTGATCCCATATTTTTCATGGTGTGTCCAGAAAGATGGAAACATCACACTTTAGATGAAAGGTATCTTTTTGAAATTTAGGAGTAGGTTCCAGGAATTTCCTTTTGCTTCCCTCCAGACTCTGCCATTCTTTCATCTTTCTTTCTCTCTTTCCCCAAAGAGACAGCTAGTTTACCACCTCTTGTGGCTCTCTGCCCTGCAGGCCTCCTCTTCCTACAGAGATGGTCTGAGAGATATCTGAGAAATTGTATATTCTCAGAAGTTGTACAAATGGTATAAATTCAACAGGAGTATTCAACTTTAAAATCTTCTGCTTCAATTTAAGAATGGAAAATGGCATATCTTCCTGAAAGCTTGTCTAATTTTTCCACTTATAGAGATACTACTTTTAACATAGCTGCATTAATAATGGTATCATCCAGTTTCACAGTCATCAGTTCTATCTCTAGTGTTACACATCTTCTAACCAGAAAGAAATGAATCAGACATCCTACAGAGAGCATTTTTTTCAATGCAGCCTGAGAGAACAAGGCATTCAATGAAGGCTTCTGTTAAAAATGTATATGATCATAAAAGCAAAGGCTATATTATCATTCATGTGTGTAGACCTTAACTTTAGCACTCCCCAATGCTAGGTATTCTAAAACCTAATTCCAAATAAAAATCCAGTAATGTCCACAGCTATAGTTTTATTAAAGCGTTTTCACATTTACATGTAAAACATTCATATCACAAACTAAAAACAGACCTACACTCTCATTTGTATTTTTATATTGATTAGCTGTAAACATAAGCAAATCTCCCTGAATCACCTGGAAGTATATTTGCATGGATATTTTGGTATTACCATTCTTATTGGTTAGCATGAAACACAATGACTTTTGAATTAATAAATAAATAGCAAATGAATTAAGTTAAAAAGGAAGTCAGAATACACTGATACGTAGAAAGGGAACTGCTGTGTCAAAGAAAACATAACTGCCTACATGTAGCAGTTGCTTGTATTTCAGCTAAATAAGAACTAACCAGACCAGCAGACAGCCAACCTCCTGTTAACTATCTCCTGAATTTATGCTGTTTGCTACCCACCACCTGTTATTGACCACCATCATCTTACCCTCAACATTTGTGATTTTGTGACACTTTATATGCGCCTGTCTGGATTTCTTAGACTTCTGAAGGTAAACAGACCTGGTAGATTCAAACATCTGTATTTCTGATTTAGTCATATGTAGATCCCTGTTTTTTCTCCATAGCTATTCATCTACTTTTCCCACCAGTGCCCCAGCCACTGCCGGGGGGAAGGAAAAGCTGCTGTCTTCAAAGTGAGAGCTTTCTACAACCACAGGTGCCACAGGAAATCCCCTCTCCTTCCATGTCACAGGCTGCTAATGTGATTGCTTTTTGACAGATGTAATTCTTATCTTACCTCAGAATAAATAGATCAGAGCTTGAGTAAAAGGAAAGAAGGGAAAACAGTAACTAAAATACTGTAAAGGTTAAAGAGGAGGAAATGTTTTTCATGAAATGTTTCCCTCTGTGTCCTGAAATACTCACATAAATACCATCTGCAGGGCTCAAGTCTGGCAGAAATCTGAGCCCTGGTGAACTCCATGACTCCAAGTGTGTATAGTTGTTGATATTTATCAAGTGGGATAGCAACCAGGGGTGAAAGGGCTGTAAATACCACTGCATTCCTTTGTCTACATGTGGCAGTGAGGGCTGATGAGGCTGGGAAAGACCATGCTGCTCTGTGAAAGCTGAGCAAGAGGATGAAGAGGAGGCTGAACAAGAGCAAGTAATCTAGTTCATGAAATCCTAGTTAGGCAAAGCCAGAATGCCTTTGAGATTTGCATAGATGCCTGCAGACAGCTTGTGCCCAATCTGGAGGTGAAACTCTGGAGGAGGAGTCAGAAACTGACTGAACTTGTTTGATAGGAAAAAAAATATGTTGCCATACTTGCAATCCAGTACAAAACCAAGACAGACAATGAGAGGAAATTAAAAAATTAAAAACAAAAACAAAAAAACAAAAAAACAAACAAAACAAAACCAAAAACCAAAGACATAGGAAGCTCATCAGCTGTCCAGCTGGGAAACACCTTCAGATTGCAACTGTTGCATGTTTTAAATTATTCTATATTTTGAGACAATAATACTACAGACTAATACTTTTCAATTTCTTGTCTCAGATATCAGAAAAAGCCCATGATTTACTGAGACTGTAAGTGTTTTAAGAACCAACCCAAAACAGGGCATGTGATTTTGTCTGATTAATGCTTACTATTACATCATAAATTAAATCTTAGGTGTTCTCAGTACTAAAATCACAGACTTCAAGGGCTTTCTTCACAGCAGACACTTTGTACTTGGACAGCTGAAAACTCATTACAAATCTCCAGCATACCTCCAGCATACCTTCCATAAATGTATGACTGGAAAGACAGGATATTGTCAATTTGCTAAATTTGGATCATAGGCTAACTTTACAGTCAAAGTTACAGCTGCAAAAAGCTAAATCCAGCTGATAATGAGGACATTTAAAAGAACAGTCTGATGCATACATGCCTGTATGGAAAGTATTCCATGTGGTAAAAAGTGGTCAGAGAGCCACAGCCTACCCGGAGCACTATTGTGGAAGCATTTGTAATGGAGAAAAATAGAGCCACTTTTATGTCTGTAAGAAATTTTACAGAAAGTTAATGCAGAGATTTTTAACAGGTGTAATGTAATGAGACAGATGAATAAGACAGGATTTAAGCTGCTGCATTTGTTATCAACTGATTCTCAATACTGCAATATTTTGAAGGTGAGAAAATGAGACTTAAGATACACCAAGCACCAGATTCTCAAAGACAGATTAAAACCCATAGCTTTCAGAGGGATTTTTTCACACCTAATACCTGGAAATGTTATATTGAGAGGATATTGAAAGGTATTGGCTGGGAGTGAACAAAGCTGCTGCATATGCAATGGACAAAAAGCTGTTTGAAGCAGAACAGTGATTTCAAACAAATATTTCAAATCTAGAACCAGGTGACAGGTAGGCAAGACAAACAACTAGAATTAAAGAGGGTGTTAGTGGCTGCATTCATCACTTGCAATCAAAAACCTGGATCACTTGCACAGGGGACAGGTTATACCATAGTTCAGGATTTGAGACAGAAAAATAGAAGGCTGAGTTCACTCATGCTTTTCCTGTGGAAGCACACATTATAATACAGGTTTTAGAATTCAGATTGGCACATGATGACAAGACCCTTTGCAATAAATGAGCTAAAGCTGGCCTTAATATTGGCTCAGCTTTGTGTCAGCTTTAGCTGAAGTTGGTGGTTTCAGTTACTGAGTGAAATGCAATATGTAGAAATTCAGACTAAACTGTCTAAAACTACCTCCTGCTTTAAATTATGAGACAGATTAGTTAGCCCTAGTTTAGACATCTCTACATTGGGCTTTTAAGTCTCAACAAGTCATTCTAGTCTCACTTTACAATCGACAACAATGGGAAATTAATCTCATGCTAATAAAGGCATCTAAGAAGAGTAAAATAAATTACTCTCTGCAATGTTTATCTCTGCTGACTTTAAAAGAAACCATGGGAACTGGCTGATATTTACACACCTATGCTTTGGATGTTGTCAAGCCTGGGCAGATAAATTTCTCTTTCTAAGTTTTTTGTTTTCTTGTTTTTGGGTTTTTCTTCCCCTGACTTTGTGTTTAACACATGTGAAAGTATATCCATTCTTGCTACTAAATTCTCTACACCCTTAGAAACAAGTGAAACACCCATTCATTTTTCCCATTCTTTGAAAAATCACTGTTTTGCTGTGTCTTTCTTTCCATCATTAAAATACATAGAAATTGTAAATATAATTGCAGTAGCTGAGAGAATAAAGTGTTATTTTCACACATAAATTTGTCAAAAGGAAAAACCACAACAATGAAAATTTAAGAGCTCAATATAGGAAATGTGCAAAAGGAGAGGATTGGAGAGACAAAACTCATTTTACAGCTGTCTTGTGATGAGCCTGGAACTCATCATGGGAAGGCAGAATGTGATTTGCATGGCGTCAGCAATACCTGACTCAGAAGCTTCATAGTGAGAGGTTATAGCCATACCATTTGAAATGATTTTTTTTTCTTGTTTTCAATGATTTGTAAGTAATTTTTAATACATCTTTATATAACTTAAACAGATAAAAGTTTAACTGGGATGTCTTTCACCCAGAAAATGACCTAACAGCCTGCAAATGCACACATTTCACACACAAACAAGTAATGTTCATCTGCCTACATCTGGAAGTAAATAATTCTAAGGAAGAAAGATTTGTGATAGCATCTTCTTTTGTCCAGTCTTTTGCAAATCTAGTAGTAAAACAGACTTACAAGGGAAAAGAATGCCCCAGCAACGGCCTGATTACACAGAAGCTCTCTGTTCACTGCTGTCACTCATTTGTCAGTCAACAGGCTCTACAGCTCAGTGGGTGAGCTGGACATGGGTTTCTGAATTGTCTGAATTGTCACATTCTGTATCCTTGCACACTTCTGGTACATGTCACTTTGGTGGAAGGACTAACTACAAATACATACTGCTTTTCACAATAGATATGGCATACGTTAAAGCTCTCTTGCTGGTTTTGTGACCATCAAAAGAAAAACTCCCTTCTTTTACAAGAGACGGCCATTACTGTACATTGACCCCCTTAACACTGATATAATTATCTAAAGATTACATTACAGTAATGAAAGTAAAGACATAAGTGTAGCATAACTGTACTTGAAGGAGTAATAGGGGACTACAGAATTACTGTGTAAATAACTAAAACTGAGATTCAAACACAAGATGCCAGTGCTCTTATTATTGAGTGCTATGGGTAATGATTAAAAGAAGGGATCTGTTAGATGAACAATGGGTACATATCACTCTTTAGGCCTAGACAGACTGTGAACAATTTTTCCATGGCAACCAACTAATGTAACAGTAGTAGTTGTAACAGATGGAGGCTTATTAACTCATCAAAAACAGGGACCCCTGTATTAAAGTTAGTCTCACAATCAAATCTGATGAAAAGAAAAATTCTTTTTAAGTATGTAAATCAAGTTGGCAAAACATAAAGTAAGACAGCAGATACAAAAGATGATACTTTGGATGAAGTGCTCCTCCAGTCACCATTCTGTCTCATTTTCTGAGATTCCCCTGGAAGCCAATTGTCTAAATAACATAGCTAATGTTTATCTGGACTGCTTTTCTATGATTTGATAGTTTATTATTTTAAATCTTAGACAGTTCTTGATATAATGTTAAGTTACACGAACAGAACCTAGTTAGGAGACTGAAAACCCACATCTGTTTCTTAAACAAAATCTTATCTTGAACCTACATTAACATTTTTTTTTGCATCTGCAGCCCTAATCGGGTAGGGCTGCGCATCCAGCATTTACTGATGCCTACAAAGAAGCAAACTATTGTATAGTGAGTTTCTTAAAAAAATTATTGTAGTTTCGTTCTGTAATGAGATAAACTTGTGTAAGTCCTAATTTGCACACCCAGATCATTTATCATAAATGGACTTTGTGGAAATTATTACAGAAAACAAACTTAATAAAAGAAACAAAATTACCTAAGTGTAGCAAAAAACCTCAGATATTTTTATGCAACTTGAGATCACTTGTCTCTGTTTTTCCAAAGAATTATCAGGATATGCAAAAAAATCAGATTACTGAAAATATTCTGAAATGCTACATAGTAAGGCACATTTTGGATGCATTTTTATTACAAAATGGAGAAAATAACATACAAAATTCCAGCAATATACCTCAAGGCATCTCAGTTGTAAAAGTCTTTTTGTCTTTTGTATTAATGACATAAGCCAAGTAATATTTTATGACATTTCATTCTAAATACTGTAAAGACTCAGAATTGTTTTCAGTATTGTCACATTTCAAATATTAAGTTAAGCTTTTTTACTCTATAAATAAAATACTGCATTTGTGTGCTTACTACACAGCATTTTCAGAAATAAAAGTCAGCACTTTTATAGTTTGTGGGTTTACTTTTCAGGCACTTAATATATTGGTATGTATGGGTGACTGTCAGACTTTATGGCATTTCATTACATCCATGCAAGAGGAGAGAAAGAGAGATTCTCAAATGTAAATTTGACAACTCATTGAAAATTACCAGTACAGCTTTGATTTTTCAAAGTACGTTTCTTGTTGTGAATGAAATTCAATAAAATTTGAAAACCACTATAGAGACTGCTGTATACTTTTGACATTTGAATTCTGCTCAGTCAAGTATAAAGGTACCACCCCACACCTTATTGTTGTCTGTTTAAATCTTTCATAAAAGATTAACTTGCAGTGTCAAGGCCACTGGCTAACATCCATTTTGACACTGATGAAATTACCTGGAGTGATGCAGTCTCCTGAGGCACACTGTCACAATTAATGAAATATGAAGGGACCAAAGAAAATTTCCTGGCTCTGCATAACAGAGCTGAGGAAGAAAAAGGTAAATGGAAAAGGCAAAGTAAAAAAGAAATAGAAAAACCCTTTGAAAAATATGACTGAGGACACATTTGCCTCCAAAGCAATCTTCAAATTCCACAAAAGCAAAAGAGATTTGCCAACAGTCATGGTCTAGAACAGTATGCATACAGCCTTTTGGCATTTTGGTCACGGTATCATATTCTAGAAAGGCAAGAGCAGTAGAGGGTAAATGATCCTGGCAGAGTTAAAGAAGGAAAATAATAAGGTTCAAGCCCACTTCTCCTTGCCAGTACTTAAGTCCACCCAGCTTTCCCAAATCTTTCTCCTAAAGCAGTCTTCCTTTTTATTGAAACTGAATTTGCCAACAGTCATCACACTTGAAAAAATGAAAAATAACTGTTTGCTCTAATTTTTTAAACAAGAGCTCATAACAGCATATGAGGCAAATGGAAATTACACTAAAGGCTTCCAGTAACTCCAGAGGACTTCAGATCAAAGCGTATGAAGGAGTATCCTTGTGAGTCCTGAAACCACAGGTTCAGGAGACCTTCATTATTAAGGAATTTAAGGAACCTTCCCAGCAAGAAAAGTTGTGTTTATACAAATGAAGACACCAATATAAACTTTTATAATGATATTGGCATAATCTCAATGCTATGGGCAACACTACTCTGGTTTCAGAATCTCTTGTTTTTTAATGAAATTATTGAGGCAAGAATGCAGTGTTAAACTCATACTATAACAGATAAGGAGGAAGGGAAGGTGTGAATCCTGTCCAGTTGGCTAAGCTTTTCTGGGACAAGAATGAATGAATCAGTGCTGTTGACCTTCAGTTCAACTGCTGAAAATTTTTCCCAGCCATCATCTTACATATATATATATATATATAAGAATGCAGTGAAGAAACTCAAAAATACAAGGTATTTTTTTCCTGCCTTTTTCCTATCCGTTTATCTATGACATTTTAAAGGTTATTATCATTATCACTTCAAAGGTCTATATCAGGCCTTTATCACCACTTTCATCATTTACAGAGATCCAGAGTTTGAAGTGTACTAGATGTAGTTACTGAACAGGCATCTCTCTGTAACCTCCTTGAGCTTGCCTTGAAACTCTTCATTCATTTGATAAATTTTGAGTACTGCATTGCCTCTCTTAATTTCCAGAACCTTCACCACAGTAGATTTGTCATATTGAAATATTAATTTTGGTAATTTTCGAATTCAGATGAATGGTGGGTTTTTCAACTGTCACTTTTAACAAGTAAACTACTTCTCATGTTTTTGTTACTAATATTCATTCCCTTAAATTCTTCAAAGCAATTGTGGGCAATGGGAAAGGTAACAACCGTAAAGAAGAACAAGTCATCAGCTGCTGGGCACAGCGCAATCAAGACACATACTAAGAACAGCGTGAGATTATTAAAAATTTAGTTTTTTATATTTGCAAACCTTACAGGAAACAGATTTTATGCTATCATTTTAGAAACTGGAACAAAGAATATTCAAAGTGACTAATGAACAGGCTTAAAAGCAAACTTTTGCCTCATTCTAGTTGGAAATATTCTTCCCAGCATAAAAGCTATGAATCAGGATTGAAAAGTACAGTTAAACTAAATAGCAAGGTACAACCCATTTATTTCTGTCTAGCAATAACAGATTTTGGGTACTACCAATGCATCATCATGAGTTTAAAAAAAAAGGAAAAAAATAGCAAGCTTTTGATAAGCTTCGTTCCATTATAGTATTTCCTGATCTGTAGCACTTACTAGGTGGAAAACTGAAGATAACTGAAGATAACTTCTGGGATCTTTTTATCTACTGTGCTGTATGAACACAGGCATTGCATTACCAGCGCTTCAAAGAGCTCTGCTAATTCTAGTGGTTAATTAAAACACCCAGTGAGACATAGCACTACCCCAAAAGTATTATTTTACCCAGAGCTGCCAGCATCATTATCAGAGACAGTTCGGTAACCAGAATATATTTTTTACTACTATTTCAAAGCTTTCAGCATTTCACACAAAGAGTATTTAATTTTTAAATTTAAGTTGATGTTGATTTCAATCAAATTTAAAAATGCAAGAAAATTTAGAACACAAAATAAGAATTTTACAATTTCTGTATACTAACTTCTAAATAAACTTTAGTGCATTAATGATTACTAAGCTGCTATGCTTAAAAGAGGACTGATCATTTCAGATGCCTTCATTTTAACTAGTGAAGTATATGCCCTGAGGTCTTTCTGCAACATTAATAGGATATTTCTTAAATTTCAGTGCACAGCTGAACACCTGTAAGCCTCTCTTGGAGTAGAGAGTTACAGTACCAGTAACCACATCAACAAAACCAAGAAAAAGTGACATACAATTAGGTCCTCAAATGTAATAGCATTTGATTTTATGAAAACACTGCCTTATTAGAACATTAGAACTCAGAGGAGGATTTGGGGAATTATTGACCTGTCAGCCTCACCTCTGTGCTTGAGAAGGTCATGAAACAGATCCTCCCAGAAGTTGTGCTAGGAGCTATGGAGGGACAGGGAGGTGATTTGAGACAGCAGCATGGCTTCTCCAAGGGCAAGTCCTGCTTAACCCAGCCAGTGACCTTCTATAATCGAGTGATCGCATCAGTGGACAAGGGAAGCGCTACAGAAGTAATTTACCTGGATTTCTGTGAAGCCTTTGACACAGCTCCCCACAGCATCCTTCCCTCTAAACTGGAGAGAGGTGGCTTTGATTGGTGGGCAGTTAGGTAAGGAATTGGTTGGACAGTCACATTCAGAGGGCAGGGGGTCCACGGCTCAGAGTCTCGATGAACATTGGTGACAAGTGGCGTCTCTCAGGGTCCATGCTGACACCAGCGTTATTTAATCATTAATGACAAAGGCAAAGGGATCAAGTGCAACCTCAGCAAGGTTGCAGAGGACACTGAACTGATCAATGCAGTTGCCATACCTTAGGGACTGGATGCCATCCAGTGGGACTTGGACAAGGTCAAGAAATGGGCCCATGGGAATCTCAGGAGGTTTAACAAGATCAAGGGCAAGGTGCTGCACCTGGATTGGGACAACCTCTGCTATCAGCACAGGCTGGGGGCAAATGGATCCAGAGCAGCCCTGCCAAGAAGGACTTGGGGGTGCTGGTGGCTGAGAGGCTGGACAAGAGCCAGCCATGGGCACTCACAGCCCAGAGAGCCAAACATGTCCTGGGCTTTATCCAAAGCAGTGTGGGCTGCAGGGCCAGGAAAGGGATTCTGCCCCTCTGCTCTGCTCTGCTCTGCTGAGACTCCACCTGCAGGGCTGCATCCAGCTCTGGGCTGCCAGCACAAGAAGGACATGGAACTGTTGGAGCAAGTCCAGGGGAGGCCATCAAGTTAATCAGAGGGATGGAGTACCTCTCCTATGAGGAAAGGCTGACTGTTCAGCCTGGTGAAGAGAAGACTTTGAGGTGGCCTTCCAGTACCTGAAGGGAGTCTACAGATGGAGAGACACTTTTTTCAAGGGCATGTACTGACAGGCCAAAGGCAAAGGGCTTTATTTGTAGGTTGAGATTATGTTTCAGGAAGCTATTCTTTCCTGTGAGGGTGGTGAGGAGCTGGAACACGTTGTCCAGAGAAACTGTGGATGCCCCATCCCTGACAGCGTTCAAGGCCAGGTTGGATGGGGCTTTGATGCTCATTTAGCATCCTTGATCATGGCAGGGCAATTAGAACTAGATCATCTTTAAGGTCCTTTCTTACTCAAGCCATTCTATGATTCCATGATTCTAATAACTACAAGATGACCTTCAGCCAGTACTCCCTGGCAAAACAGGTTTGTATCTTGGAACAGACCTAAGTTATACATTAATTCTATACAGCCTCATACTACTACCATCTCCCAGGAAAAAAAAAATCCCTACCAAATTTAACTGAGCATTTTTAGTGTTACCTATCACTCTTCTCTGAAATCTATTTTTAAAAAAGTAATTAAGCTGTACCAACTGATCCAGAAAAGAGATTCATGCATTGCAAGAAAATTTCCTACACTCTTCCCTTTCCTGGACTAGAAAGCATCTTTTAACTTTACGCAACAGGATCAGAGGGATAATTGCACAAAACTAACAAATATCAATGACATGAGACCACTATGGAGTAAAAGTTTTCAACTTACATTCTAAGCTAACACTTAGTTGGACACTTGAATTATCAAAAGCTACCTGCCCTAGAGCCATTCATCCCAGATTGTAACACATTCAGTCACTGCACAGAATGTCATCGTAGAAGCCACACAGCTGAAACCAAATGAGCGCTACATCTCAAAGAGAAAAGCCAACTGGTAGAGGATGGAAACATCCAGTTGTCATCAGAAACCATTTTTTCATGAAACAGTCTATCACTGTTCTCTCTTTCTCTTAAGTGAGATCTATAAAATACCTTTAACATATGAGCCTGGAAGCTAAAACCCATTTTTATACTGGACAGTAAAAGTTATAGACTGAATAAAGATATTGCACATTCCATTTTTCCCAGTGACACCCTGCCAACTAGCCCTGAATGTTACACAGGCATTCACCACCTGCTTCTGTCAGCTCCATGCAGAATAATGATCTTCCCACCTCTGCTTTATTAACCTCCCCTTTTTTCATCAACTGCCATACACCCTTTTCTCTCAAATTCCTTTACTGATTAGCAGAATGACACAACCAAACACAACTGCTTCTAACTGGTAGCTAATTTTTCACTTTTCTCTTATTCCCACATAAACATGTTTGAGTGCCCCATTTCAGCTAAGTCAGTCAATCTAACAAAAGACATCTATTTTCTTCTTCTTTTTTTTCTTATTAAATTGTGATGATATATGGGCACACAGTTCCACAAAATCTTCCTGAATTGATTTAATAAAAGGCATTTATTTGCAGTTATCTCCATACAGGGTAAGAAGTTAAATGGGAGTTGAAGATATGATATGAAGTACCATGAAGGATGTACAGATGGATTTAATTTTCAGTATTTCAATATTCAAAAAAAATCTCCTTTGCAAAAGATATATAGGCATTATGCCTAACTATGTTTGGATTCAGGTGCAAATATAGAAAAATACTTGGAACAAAATGCTTACACTTTATTTTTTATTTGTTTGAGGTACTCAATTAAAAAAAAATTTAAAAAACCCAACAAAACACATACTGAAATCACTGGGAGTTGTGGAAGTTTTCAAGGTCAAGTTGGATGAAGCATTGAACCACCTGGTCTAATGGAATGTGTCTCTATCCATGGCAGGGTGAGTAGAACTAGATGGTATTTCAGGTTCCTTCCAACCTAAAACGTTCTATGATTCTGTGAATCTACAATAGTCGGCAACTCTGAGAATCAAGTGCTTTCTTATTTATTACAGTTGATAACATCTTCAGAGTCATTTAACTATGTTTTAAAAGTGACATATCAGATGAAAAGAAATAAAATGTCTGAATTCCCATTATCAAAAAACCCAAAAAGTTGTAGCACCAGCTGTCTCCAGACAAAGTCAGATACAAAGTAATAACTTTCTCTTTGCAGCACCTGTATTCAATTTCTAAAGTACATCTGTCATTTTATTTTAACAAAGTCTAACAAGATCAGTTCACAGCCATCTGTGTCTCTCTACCTTGAAAGCAATTCAGATTAAGGCACTGCTTTAAAAAATACCATTCCAAGCAAAGCAACACAGAGCAGAACAAAACAATCATGCAAGATTAGAGATGACATTTTGAAGTTCCTTACAGCCAACAATAGATATCTCCATGCATCTACAAATGTAAGGCACTCAGTGCAGAGCTTGCAGAGGACACCCCAGTCTCTTTTCAGCAGCAGCTCTCTTGCACCACCACAGAGTTAAACCTTCTGGAAGGGCTTACACATTTTTGACATCTCATGGTGCTCACATACCCTTTTATTTAGTCATCCCCTGCTATGAAAGAGATTGAGAAGTCTTAGTATAATCAATGCTGCTATTTCCTCAGAATCCCTGTAGTGGAAAGTGAGCTGACAGAGGAGTCAGGCTTTCTATAGCAAGAAGTCTCCAAACAATGAGACTCCAGCCACAGGTTCTTCCTGTGGCTATAGGTTCTTCCTAAGCAGAACAGGCAAAGAAAAAGCAGAAAATGTACATTTAATTAGCTTAGGCATGATTTTTAAATTCCCACTTAAGAATAAAGAGTCTTAAAGACTGTGTATCAAAGCATAATTATTTAACTAAAACTAAATGAATAAGGATAAGCCTCTGTGCCTCACTGGATATAGTCTCCCCGCCTTCTATAAATAAAAGTCTACTTTGATCCAAGTCCTTCACACATGGTATCAAATCACATCTGCCAGAATAGCAGGAGTTTGGAAATACAACAATGTGTGGCATTAGAAACAGAATTTCTGATGCAGAAATTAGGACCAAGGGAGAGACAGCCCATTAATTCAGTATTAAAAGGAGCCAATTTAAGGGAATGAAAACAAAACACAAATGGAAAATTATCAGATCAGAGCCAAACACTGTGGATTTATTTTAGTCCCTCCGTAGTCAAACAGAGGATTTATTTTTCCTCATTTTTACAATTAAAACTTTGCTATAAGTAACGAAAATAAGTTGTAGTCTAATTATAAAAGCGATACTTTTTGTCTAAAGACAGATGCACAGCTTGTCAATCAGGCAGTTTATTGCAAATGCCACTCAGGGTCTAAAGTCACCTACAGATAAGGAGCTAAGTATAGCTGAATCCTGTCTATACAATGGAAGGAGCTGCTGCTGGGAACTTTTGGAGCTTTTGCACCAAGCCAAATGTTGAGTGCCAGAAACCTCAGGACACATGGGAAAGATGTCAAGTCCAAATCATTACTACAGAGTCCATCTGTGAGATCATGACAGACTCAAAGGAACAAAACCAACAGGACATGGAAGCATGGAAAACACCTAGCCAGTCAATCAAAGCCCACAAATATGGCAAAGGCAAGGGACTATTGAGAACTTAAGGCACTTTGTGCCAGGTTAACTGCAGAGAACTAGGCAGCAATTTAAAATTAGGAGTAATGGATGGATTATAAACACATTCCAATAGCTCTGTGCTGGAATGTAATGAAACCATAGACTCTTCCAAGTAGCAGTAAAAGGAAAACAACATCTGAGGTTAGAATTCATGCTGACTTGGAATCTTGACAGGTACAAATACTTACAGGCAGCAAGTATTTGTGAGGTAAAAGACATAGACCTCTGACCCCAAAAAAAAGAAATGTCCTTATACTCAAATCTATTTTTACGCATATCAACATCTGATTTTCTTTTTCTCCTTTCACAAATACTCTATTTCAACTCTTAAAGTCTCTGACTAGGAAAAAACATTATTCTCAGGTAGTCGACACCATGCCTCTGACAATGCTACTATAAACGCCCAATTCTATCAGGAAACATGAAAAAACAGCGTGTGCACTAAATAGTATACCCAGGTATCAACATTTTGTTCAAACAAAAATTCTTCTCTCTGTAAAAATCACTGGTGTCAGGGCTTTCCAATACCTTCCACTGGTGTCTTTCTTTCCAACACCTTCTAAGAAAGCCACAGTTCATTTCTCATATGTTCCCAGAGAAGACTGAAGTCTTTCCTTAAGTACTGTGACAGAGAATGCTACGGCAAATACAGCCAAGAGTGAAGCTGGCAGCATTGAACCCCTCATTTGGTGGGAAAACAATTACCTGTCCTTCCACTCCTCAGCTTGTGCTCTTTAAGTACTCCGGATTATCACTAAACTTTTAAAATAGTAACATTTCTGTAATGAACAGTAGTCTCTTTCCTTTTGGGTCTTTAGTGTTTTGATTTGATTATTGCTTGGATAATAGAATCTTGGTTTGTTTACACAGTAAACAAATATGTGAATTTCACATAAATTGTGTATGATGTTTTGCCTATTTTTGTTGTGAAAATCTTAGTAAATTCTACTTAAGGGATGCCTGATCTATCTAATTTATTGAAAAGATAACACTTTTAAGAACTGTAATTGGTATTTTTAAAGTGTAGGTATGTAACACTGATTTTATTTTTTTTTTCTCCTCCTGCTTTTAAATACCCTGAGGTCTTAACAAACTTACTACTACTTACAAACTACTTGCCTTTACACCTCAATTCAGGGTCACTTTCAGATTGTGAAGCTCTTGAAATGTTATCACTTCATTGACATATATATTTAAAAATTTCTCACAGTTGCCTAAAGTGTCTAAGGCCCTTCAATATGTCCCTTTATCTGAGATATTAGCATGATCCTGATTGAAGCAATGCAAGATCTCTGAGAGATTCATGTCCTTTTGGGCTGGAAGCTAAAGGATAGGCAGTCTCATAGGGCAAAATAACCCAGACATGAAGGATGAAATCCAACTCTCGCATAAAGGTACCCACACTTACTTACATACCCTGGCTCCTACTATCATCAACAGGGATGAAAATTTTAATAAAGTTGCCTGAACCTAAACATTCAGCACCATTTGAAATTTAGTTACATATCCCACCTGCCCTTCAGCAGCTACTCCAGAAGCGACATGAATGCTGTCTTTTATCTGGCAGAATGTCCCAGAAAGCCTACAGTGGCTTAAGCAACACCCAATACCTCTGTGCGGGAACCAGAAGGTGTCCTTAGCCAACTCAGTCAGGGCCTTGAGAGCTAATTCCTGGGGCTGGTTCAGCTACCAAAGCAGTGTCTGCTACCTTCTGGGATGTCAAGTAGGGACACTGATTTGATACTAATAAATAGGTTGTTGAAATTTATGGTCTATATTTGCAAGATGTTTCCTGATTAGGATGAGAAGTCAGAACTTGGCTTGCTTGCAAGCACCTGCGCAGTACACAACTAAATTTGAGCATTCTAGTTAGCAACTAAGTCTCACCCAAAGAATATCATTCCCTGTACATAAGCAACTCTATCCTTCTCCACGAGTCTAATACAACTTTGGTGTCAATTCAGGTGTCTAAATAAAGATGTCTAGTGTTATTTGGCATATTCTGTGACAGTCAAGACATGAGATGTCATGGGTTATACCAGGGACTATGCTTTTCTGAAGTAACAGCTGGAAGCTTTTAAAAGGTATCCTAGGTACTAGGTGACTACATATAGGTTATTTAATTAAGCCATCTACATTTTTATTTTCAACATGATCACAGAATTTTTAGTTTAGAAGCCCCAAAAATCATGCATGGCTAGATGCCAAAAAGTGAAATGTTCCAAAACAAAGGCAGAAAGCATCTAGAGAAGGCCAGCAAATAAATTTACATTTATCCTGACTTCCAAACAAAACTATTAAGAACATAAGTTCAATTTATTAAAATACAAGAAACAGAATCTCAAAGTTTCCCATTTATTATGAATTAATTAATCTAGAATTCTTGGTTATCCATTCTGAATGACAAGTTAGGACCTCAAACATCTCTTGAGATTAAATCTACAATTGAATGAGCTCTCTCCAACTAACACCCCACCCCTTTGCTAACTTGTATCACTTTAAATAGACACATTTTGTTCAGACAGTCTAAAATTGCCTCTTTTGGAAAACATAGGTTAATTAGTTTCTTGCATGCTCTAGCTGAGCTGCAGTGACATGCCTAGTCAACAAGGAATCCATTCAAAGCTCTGTGAAACAATTTATAAGTACTACTTTTGCACTGCCTTAGAGAATTAAAGCAGAAGAGCACTAATAATAATGTAGAATTTTGCTAGTAATAAAATATATTCTGTTAAAAAAACCCCAAACAAATAATGAAACATCTACCAGCTAAAATGAAACTGCAGTGAAGTTCTTGATACACTCACTTCATATCACTGTAACATTTTACTGAGAGAATAGTTTTTCCTTGGGTCATGCATTTTACTGGCTCTCAATGTTACAACCTTCTAAGAAATTAAAGGGTCTGCATAATGGACACTTCTTGATTTCTTATCCTATTTCACCCTATTTTGAAGAGAAATCACCCAACCAAGGGTGTCAAATGTGGCAGAAGCACTAGCTCCCTCCATTCCCAGAGGCTTCAAGAACTTTCTCAATTTCATGCTTCTGTGCACAACTTTATTTACACTAAAACCATTCTGTTTTGTGGTTCAGAGAAAATACTTCTTCTTGATCTCCCAGCAAATCTTGGCTATATTATCTGAATACTCTGTGAAGCTTTGACTCTTTACTATAGACTGCAGCTGACATATCAGGTGAAACACAAGTGAACTGCATAATGGAAGTTAATGTCCCGTCAAAATGGGGTCAACAGGATACAATCAAACGTGTATATCAACTACTCACAGTGTGCAAGCTTTACTTCAAAATAGTATTTAGATTTGAAGTGGATGCACTAACACAAATATCTAATATACAGCGATGGGGCTCTGCTAGTTATCTTTTTGAAATACAAGTTGGTGTGTCAAAGAGACACTTTCAACAGTGGTCATATAAATAATAAATAAACTTAAAAATAATTTTAAAAAAATATTTAAAAATCTAAATTTAAAATCTTGTGCTTTCTCAGCAACCTTCATTTCCATGAATAAACACAGGTACAAATATAAAGCCAAATACTTCTGGGGCTGCTTTTGACATGCTTAGTTATACAGCCTTTTTAAAAATTACTTTTATACTGTTTGTCTTTGTAAATTATCAACTCAAATTCAACCATTCAGCATAGTGTCTCCATAATAAATCTTCAGGCATATATGTGAAGAAATAGATTTTCTTCTTGAAAGATACTTTCTTTAATTCAGTAAACACTACTGAATACCTATCTTTTATGCAGAATTTTGAGCCTCTCTTCAAAGCTCTTATTTAAATAAGTTAACTACTTAGACACTTTTCTAATGCAAATTGGCATGAATTGAAAGACACACTGAAAAGCATTTTTGCTGCATGACATTCAAAGTTAAATGTACCTACTTTGTACTTCTATGGAAGTACATCTATTCCTTGCTTGCCTGGAACTTTTCTCACAAGAATTTAAATTATAAGATGAAAGAGAATACTTGTATTTCACAGTGTGATGGAAGGGACCTGGTTCAATTTCTGACTTTGCTTGTTCTGACCCAGCAACAGCTGTTTCATTCAAATTAATCAGACAAAAATCTCAGCTATATAGAAAACAACAGCACAAAATTACAATTGTAGTGCAAAATACTGCTGAGAAATCTTCATTACTGTCCATACAACTGCATTTTCTGAAGCCATTTGTCCAGATTGAAAGTGCTGATGGAAGTTGTGCTCAGTCTTCCAACTACTGAAAGATCACCACATGACTACACACTTCCATCTACGTGCAGCTGTACCTGGAATTCTGGATCTCTTACAGCAACTTCATTCTGTACCTTTGCTATCACAGAACATTTTAGCAAGCAGCAACCAAAAAAAAAAGTATTGGTGGAGATAATAGTACTTTACATTTTAAGTTCCTTCATAATAAAATACTTTCCAGTTTCTTGCTGTGATGTGGAAATTTTATTCAAGTGTCTACAGTTGGCAAAGACTTCCAATAAAAAGCCTTTTTAAAACTCTTCAGAAATTTTACTCCATTTTCTCTCATGACACAAGAGACAATTGTACAAATCACCAACATTAAGGCACTATGATCACAGCATCAGAGAATAGCTGAGGTTTAAATGGACTGCTCGAGCTCAGCTAGACCAACCTCCCTATTCAAGTGAGGCCATCTAGAGCAGGTTGCCCATGATTGTGTCCAGACAAATTTTAAGTGTCTCCAGGCATGGACACTCTACCACATCCATGGGCACCCAGTGACAGTGCTTGGTTACCTTCACAGGCAAAAAGTGTTTCCTGACACCCAGAGGGAACATCTTCTCTTTGAGTTTGTGCCCATTGCCTCTAGTCCTGCTGCTAAGAGGAACTTGGCTGTCGCAGACATCTTTTCATGAAAATCCTTTCCTTAGGATTTTTCCTCCTGAGAAGCTGAGAGGCTTCAGGAACAAAACGTAAACATTGATTATCTGCTGCTGTGGAATGCAACAGGTGGATCTGTGATTGGCTCATCTTGGATGTTTCTAATTAATGGCCAATCACAGCCCAACTGGCTCAGACAGAGTCCGAGACAGCTGCCTTTTTTATCATTCTTTTCTTTCTATTCTTAGCTTAGCTAGTCTTCTGAGGTAACGTTTTCTTCTATTCTTTTAGTATAGTTTTAATGTAATATATATCATAAAATAATAAATCAAACCTTCTGAAACATGGAGTCAGATCCTCACCTCTTCCTTCAACACAAGACTCCTGTGAACACACCATCACACTTGGCTACATCCTCTTTGCACCGTCCCTTCAGCTTTGTACAAGTTGATACAATCCTCACCCTGGACCCAACCTTCTCTGCTCCATGCCAAAACTGTCCCAGCACTCTCAGCTTCTTCACATATCTCGAATGCACCAGCCTTTAAATCATTTTAGTAACTATTCACTGGACTTGCTCCAGTGTGCTCATGTCTTACGGTTCCAGGTGCTTTTCTGCAAAGTTGGTTTCCATCCAGTCCCTCCTCAGCTGTACCTGCCCATGGTGTTGTTATTCCCCAGGCACATGGCTTTACACCTGTGTTTATTGAACTGCATGAGATTCCTGTTTTTCTTTATCCTTCTTAAAACAAATTACCGTGGGACAACACTCTGGAGAAATACAACCAAAAGGTCAAAACTATCAGAAAGATTTAACTTCTTGGAGTTTAAGGTACTATGGCCCTTTTGAAATGGCTTAAGGGATTTTACTTTGTAAACTTTCTATGTTTGTGAAATTTCTTCCTTCAATATCAAATCCATGCCTTCTTCTTCCTCTTATCCAAAGGTGAGACTGTCTAAATATGAACCTATATAATGAAAAACTTGAGTTAAGCAATGGAAAAGGAACAAAAATTCCATATGTGCAATAGCATAAATCTTTGCTTTTTTCATTTTGACTTATACCTTTTTTTAAAGAAAAAAACTTTTCTCTATAAACCAATGTGATATGTTTAAAATCACTCCACATCTGTAGATTTTCAATTTTGTTTTTTGCTTTCTGTATGAGGCCAAGTGGCCATCATTTTATTATGTCATATAATCACATGTGACAATAAAAATATGGAATATTCATAATGTAACAGACTTGCATCCAATCATATAAAGGAGAAAGAAGACACACTACAAATCTTCAATATTTACATAAGTGGTGTGCTAAATTGTTATATTCCTTCAAATCTTCCTTAGAACAATCTAACTACATGATCTGACTTCACTGCCTTGATCTATAGACCTCTGCATCTCTGAAAGCATTTTCCAACATTTGCTGTTAGCTGTCCATTGAGCATCTGCTAATTTCACATTTATTAGTGCAATTTTTAAAAATCTTTTCCCATCTCTGTCCTGAGATCAAAAATACCAGAATGAGATAAATTCTTCTTTAGAGGAGTCAAAACTGGACAACAGTCTCTTATCTTGTTTTTTGAGAAGCCCGGGATTAGATTACAATTAACATTTTAATTTCTTCATTTAGCAAAGTGATTGTGACATTATTCTATTTGATAGGGGATTACCTTTCCAGCCTTGACCTTGCTTTGGTTTATCTCTAGCTAGCTTTAGATCTGTGGTGGCACAGAAATATTTATCATAATGTTGACTCATACACACACACACACACACACACACACACACACAGACCTGTGATTAAAGGATAGTAACAGCAAGCAGTAAATTCTGTACTGAATTAACATTATCCATGGTTTTAACATGTAAATGGCACAGAAAAAAAGTATCTTTGACTCTAGAATAAAGCATTATGTAGAGTGGTGCAAGACCAGGATGGTGGCACAGACTGTGAAGGTGCTGATACAGGAGGAGGACAAGAGAGGCCCTAGACTTACAAATAAATCAAAAATGGTTTGGTCACTGGTCACTACAGGGGTTCAGTCTCAGGAGCTGGGTAAAGCTGACTTCAGTTCAAGGCAACAACAAGCAAAGGTCGGGAGTACTTATGCATTTGTCTTGGGACCTAGTGAAGGAAGAAAAAGCAAGCAAACTCAACAGAAGATTTAGGAAAACTTGCAAGCAAATATCCTCCCAAGAAAAAGCAGGAGCACGGAGGAAGCATTGCCCAGCACCAGCAGTGGCCTTCTGCAGTACAAAGCTGCAATGCTGATATCACTCCTGAGGAAGATGAGTGCTGACTGCCCTCAGAACCAGAGGAGCAGAGGAAGGGAATAACCCCAGGGAAAAGAGGCACATTTACACATGAACTCATACTGGGAGTGTAGCATTTTAAATTGTATTAGTATCGGGTCATTTTTTCACGATTGTATTCTTTGCTGTACCTGGAAGAGCAACTATTATTTGGTTAACTGGTAACCTTTGCACCATACTCACAATTTATTTTTGGCTTGGTATGAAAGGTCTGGTTTTGCCCATAAAAAAATTTTGCATGAAACACCAAATCTGTTTAAGGAGAGTAAATGCTCTGAGCTTCCTTTCTTTGAAAGGCTGTAAGAATAATGTTGGCCATGTGGGTTTTGAGGTAGACAGAGTATCCTTTCACAGTCTCTTTCCAACTCTTTCACATATTTTCTTGCTCTAAACATCTACTATGATTTTCTGCACTTGGTGTTCACCTTCGTCTTCCATTTCAATATCCGAAAATATTTTACATTCAATGGCAACACTAATTTTCAGACTATTGTACCATTCCCAGAGAAGCTCTGAATTTCCTTCCAATG
Organism: Melospiza georgiana; assembly: GCF_028018845.1. Classification (NCBI taxonomy): domain Eukaryota; kingdom Metazoa; phylum Chordata; class Aves; order Passeriformes; family Passerellidae; genus Melospiza; species Melospiza georgiana. Next base: position 33,940,305 of record NC_080431.1, read on the forward strand.
TCTTATTGCCCAAATATCTGGAAAATTGACTTTGGGATTCAATCCCTGACATATTTGGAACACTGACCCATCAAATTGGCAAACTAGTTCAGCATGCTAAAAGTGGCAAAATGTAAGCACTGGATTCAGCTTTATTTTGTGAGAAATATAGGGTTTGCCTAAAGAAAAACATTCTTTGAATTTAAGGCAAAGCAAATTACTTGACTCAGAAAAAAAAGAAAAATAAACCAAAATAAAGTGATATATTTTTCTTTTAAGTTGAGATTATTTTGTGCTTTGTAATTTCTCAGAAAAAATATTTTAAGCATTTTAAAATAACCAAATTCTTCTCAGGATATTTAATTCAAAATTTTCATTTAAAAGCTATTAATTTTCAAATTCATTAAAAATTTACAGAAAAAAATACACTGTTCAGCTGATACATCCTCCCCGCACATATTTTTCTAATCAGCTTCCAAATAGAGGGAAAACTATAAATGTGATTAGACTAGTACAGGACAGACTAGGCCAGAACTACACCTTTCATCTTCAAGGAATGCATGCAAGCAATACTTTAATCATCTTTCCAATGCCCACTGATTCCTGTGAGATAAAAGTGCATGCTTAAGAAATACAGCATCCTGTCCTCGATGTTTCTGTCCCTGCACAAATCAAAACATCTTCAAGCATTGTCATTTCCCCAACTCTGAAAGCTATCTGGATGTCTATATGACATATTCTGCATCTATGGAGGTGAACAAAATATAAATAAAAAGATCATAATATTATCCACATCATTATGACATTAAAAATAATCCTGGCAAAAATACCATGACAAAATACAAAACTTCCATGAATTTCCATTCTGCTCTTCATAGAATTAAAGAACATCCTCTCCCAGTGAAGAAAATAAAAACCAGGCCATCAGTGTATTCAAACAGCAGGCCAGAAAAATATTTTAAAAAATGCTTCCATCAGATTCTGACTCTTCTAATTTTCTGTGAAACACTTATTTAATACATCCATGTACCACAATTTCATAGCTAGTGGGTTAATTGTGGAAAAAAATTAATTTGTTAGTATTTTAATATGCATATATTTGGGTATTGTACAGTAAAGTTTATAAAATAATAAACCGATAAGATATTAATTATTGCTACTCCCAGTGAAAATGTAATCATAATCACTGGGACTTGGTACCTATTCCCAGACCCTTCTTTCAACAGACGAAGCAGAAAAAAACATCTATAGAGATATTTCATGGATAGTTAGAGGATTGTTGGCCATGTCAAGTACAAGTTACATTCTGAAAATATTGCTTTGAACATTTTTTTTTAGATTTGCCTGTGCATTTTTGTCACGCAGAAATATTTTCATCTTCTTCTTTGTCAGTGTTTCTCACTGTGACATGTTTTCGTTTTAAAATACATACAGTGTTCTTCAAGAAAATAAAAGAGGACATTTTTTCTTTATTCATTCCTGCAACTATTTTCAATAAGCATAACTGTACAATTAATTTATCAATGTTGTTCCAAAATTAGGACTTCCAAACATAATATTTCAGAATTTCAGTTTTAGGCTGGACAAAGTTCTAAAACTTTGTCTGGGACTGCACTAATCAAAGAACTAGCAGACGTAGGAATATTGACCTGTAGAGGACCTAGCTGCCAAAACTCAGCATTATTTCAGGCAGTGAGGTATTCTTTCTAGCTTCCAGCTAGCTTCCTAGGAAAAGGCAACTCTCCTGGAGACCTTGTACTCACTTCTGTGACCCTGAGCCCAGGCAGTCTGCCCTCTATGAGACAGGACTGGTTTGTCCCAGTCTGATGGAGCCTGATGGTTCATTAGCTACAACATGCAATAGAAGGAAAGCAAAACTAGGGATAGCTGACCAATCGCTAAACAATTGTTTAGCTGATGAAGGACTTGAGAACAATAAAATCTGACATAAGAAGGTATAAATCAGTGTGGGGGGGATAGAATGTAAGAAAATAAAGATAGTGCAGAAGGCAGTCTCACCCCTGAGGAGTTGCAGCTGTACTAATCACCAAAGATTAGGAACAAACCTGTCCTTAACAGGCCACAGCTGTGTCCAATGAAGATGAGTACCATGAAAGAGTGGGTTAGCTGGTTGAGAAGTGAGCTGCTGTTTGTTGGCTGTGCTGTGAAGAAGAAGAAGTTGTCAGTGCTGTGAGGAGAGGGCCATGAGAAATCACCAAGAAGGTATGGAGTTTTTGCAATAAGAGGACAACAAATCAAAATCATGAAGGCAAAAAGCAGAAATGGTAACTCAGCAATGCTTAGCATCAGCCTGTCCCATATGTAAAGGCTGAGTGTTCACCCAGCTGGGATATCCAGCCTGGGGTATCTCACTGCAGGATCGTGTTAATGTCTAGCCTAGTAGCTCATTAGTCTCAGTTATATGTTGTGTGTGTCAGTCAGCAAATAACTGCTTCACACTCATAATTAATGTGTATTATTCTTTGGTGTGTCTCTCTGGGTACAACAAAATTTTACAGATGGAAAGGCTTGGGTTGGAAGGGGAAATTTGTCCCTGCAAGAGGAAAGAATGCCTGCACATAGTCTATCTAGTGTATCTCATGTCTTGACATCCCTCAAGATGATATGCCTGGCTTCCAGCTACCATGTCAGAATACTGTAGATTTCCAGTGTACCTGTACAGTGTATCTGTCAGTCCCATGATGATGTGGCAGATAATCTAGGGAATTTCAAATACTCCAACTGGACAACTGACTCTGCCCATCTTAGCTCCAGGTTACCTGCATAACATGCAAAATCTATGTATTTAATTTTTCTAGTCGGAAATTCATTCTCTTTGGAAGATCTTACTTTCCTCATTGACTATACTGAATTTTAGGGAACATCGAGTCCTGAATATATTAAATTAAATCACTAAATACATCTCTTGGTAGCCACACGAAGATTAGCCTTAGACAGGAAAAATATACATGTAGATGCCACCAAAGCAAGTGTCTAATAAAAGGTCTAATTCAAAACACCCCCAACTCATCTGTGACATTTTCTGGGAATGTGGAAGCCTCCTGTTATATTAAATGAAGATCTGGGAAGTTTATGGGTCTCAATTTAGCTGCTGAAAACCAGTTGCTAAAAGCATTGAGATAACGGAGAATGTATCCTGGAACACACAGGCCATCTCAGACAGAATTTGACACAGGCAGGTGGATGACTGTCCAATATTTCTATGTGTGTTTAGGTAAGTTATGGTCAGGCAAGCAAAGCAGTGGATCCAGAGAGCTACTTAGTTTATCTCACTGTATAGCTGAAGAAATGACAGCATCCACTGATGATTTTGGCTAAATTGCAAGTACTCAGTTCAATTTCTTTATCACAGGCAACTACTGTCATTTGAAATGCATTACTGTAATCTTCCTAGCCTCAAACTGTCACAGCAGAAGAATGTGGGTCTCCAAAATGTCCTGTGTCTTATCTTTCCACTGCAATTAATGGACCAATTCCTGTCAATTGCAACAAGCCTGGATTGGTGACCTCATGAACCAGACCAACACGAAACAAATCAGACTCATCAATGTCTCTGACAAGTTCCTGTGTCATACCTACTATTCTGATAAGTTTTGATTACTCTGGAGGGTTTCTTTTCCAATGAAAATGGACACTGATGCTTATATAATAAATTTGTGCCTCCTTTGACTTAATTGGAAGTTCAGGTAGCTAAAGTACTACTGGTGGTGCCATTAAAAAAGAAGGTTTTTTAAAAATTAATGTAGTTTCCTCAAATCATGTGATAAAAGCTTTTTCCAGGGAGGTGAGGATGGGACAAAATCAAAAAGTTCCACCATAACTCAACCTACTAAATATTTTAATGGCCCAGTTAAATAGAAAACGAAGTCTGCACATTCCTAAACATACTGGTTCTTGTATGCATCCGAAAAAAAAGTTGCATAATTTCTTTGCAAATTCCTCTCTAAAAAAGTCTAGCCTTTATGCTGAAGTTATGGAAAACTTCTGAGAACAGGAAAGCATTTACTTTCTTCCATCTCTCAGCTCACAATCACAACATCAGCAACTAGAAAAAGGAGATTTCTTCACACTCCAAAGAGAACAAAGACTCGTAAGGCTTGGTTATGAAGCTGGAAAATTTTATTTTGCATGAATTGCTCTCCTCCGTCTTTCTTACTTCCCATAGTCTTGCACACATTTCTACAGTATTTCTGCAGAAGAAACTACCTACATAAAATTAATCTTGATGACATCATGTGGTGCTAGTTAGTCAGAACATTTAAGGAGGATAAAGCACTATAGCCTTAAGGACTCTTAAAATGAGAATCATTTATTCTCTGTTGTCTTCTGTGAAATGGATTCTTGCTGTTACTAATGTAAAAACCTGCTGCTAAATGTTTTGACTGTACATATTAGCCAGCTGGTGGTTCAGTTCTCAGTATTGAGTTGCCCAGAACTGAAATAATTAATTTAGCTAAGAAAAGTATATTGTGCTGTACCTTTTGGATTTGTGACTGTAATCTGTAATCACCAGGGAGTTTATGTGGATTTGCAATAATACTGGAGTTGGTAATTTATAACAGAACAGGAGCTCACTAAGTAGAGCTTATGAAGCTTGAAGTTTTTCGATAAGTTGCAGAACTTTCTATAATACGGATGCTGTTAGCAGCTTACAGTTGGCTCAAACATTAATCTGTGGTATCCTAATAAACTGAAGGCAAAACCCATGCATTTGAAAGGTCCCTTTCTAAGCACAGGTATCCTTAATATTGTCTCTCCATACCTGCATAGCAAGAAATAATTCAAAGATGTAAGCATAGACTCCTATTTACTGTAAAAAGATTGGGCTCAAATTCTCAGGAAAAAGACTGTTTAGGCCAAAGAGATGCATTAATGACAATTTTTATAACTTTTCACAGCATAATTGTTATTTCCTTTTGCTTCTCCTTGCTCCTTGTGTTGCAATAGGTTTCTGAGAAATGTAATGTGTCAGGATTATCTGACACTTGAAAACTATAGTCAGGCAAATATTGCTATTTAAACATATTCATTCTTTATTTGATCCAACCACTGATTTAGATTTTCTAAAGGAATAAAGGAAAAAATTACATACAAACAGAAGATAATCATACAATATTCATTATGACAGACACTGTTGGTCTAGCTTTATATTTTTGTTTGGTTGGTTTATTTTGTTTTGTAGAACTTCCTTCATGGTCCAATATTTAGATAGAGATATTTATTTACCTTACTTGCATAAGGAATGGACCCTCTCATATATCTAATGGAGCCAGACGCTGATCCACCCATCCTTGAAGAGCTCAAAAGAAATGGAGGATTACAAAGGTTCTCAAAGCCATCTACTGAAGGCTTTGTTTTCTAAACAAACTGTGTCTCTGCTCACAGGAATGGGTGGCAGACCCAGTGATTTATTGATTTTACATTAAAAGGATGCGCATTTATGAGACTTGGCATATGATAGATCCTGTACTGGTGCCAGATGAAGACTTAAAGGGAGGAGACCATCATATTCCTCTGCAAAACAGAGAAAGTGAGAAAGCTATAATGACATCAACAAACACTAATCCCTCTGAAAGGCAGCTGGTTTTTGTTATTGTTATTTTACAACAATGAAGAATTTTACAGTTGTGCATCGCTACACTTTGTGTTTTAATGACGTTGTTCTATTTTTTTTCAATTTGATGCTAGTCTGTTAATGTGCACTTATTCACAGATGTTTAATTACTGTTTACAGATGTAAAGCATCAAATTTTAGCAACTTGACTCTTTTTAGTACCAAAAAGTGGTTCTTGAATCATTAAAGACAGCAAAAAAAAAAACATTGACAGTACTTAACAGTCTCTTTCAGCCCAGGTGTGCCATGGGTTTAATAAAGTTACTAAATATGATCCCAATTTAAAAGTGACACATAGAAAACACTAGGTATGACTGTGAGCAGCACACTGAATATGTGTCATAATTAAGAACAGAACCACCGAATCATTTAGCTTGGAAAAGATCCTTAACAGAGACCAGCCATCAACCCAGCACTGCCAAGCTCACCAGTAAGCCATGTCCCTAAGTGCCACATCTGCACATCTTATAAATATCTCCAGGGACAGTGACTCCAGTGTTTCCCTGGGCAGACTGGACACGTGGCATGACAATCCTTTTCATGAAGAAATGTTTTCTAATATCTGATGTAAACCTACCTGGCACAACTTGAAGTAATTTCTTCCTGTCCTGTCACTTGTTACCTGGGAGAAGAGACCACCCCACCTTGTTACAGCCTTTCTTCAGGTAGTTGTAGAGGTTGGGAGGGACTCTTCCCCAGCCCCCTTCTCTCCAGGCTAAACACCCCCAGCTCCCTCAGCCAATCCTCATAAGACTTATGCTCCAGACCCTTCACCAGCTTTGTGAGTACTGAAAAAAGTACTGAAAGAAAAAAAGAGTACTGAAAGCGGTACATTACTTTAATTTTACTGTACCAGAAGCTATTGCTGATGCATCTTTTTTTTTTTTTTTTTTTAAGTAAAAGAAAATTAGAAAGAGAGTGGAGCACTACCGTTTTATTGCTTTTGGATGAGTCCTCTTTTGGGTTCAACAAGTCAAAATTATTCTTTGTTTAAATAAAAATGCATGAAAAAACCCACAAAATCAAACAACAAACAAACAAAAAAGCTTTTCTGGCTCAGTGTATTAACTCCCACATAAAGTAAACAATATCAGGCACCAAGAACAAGGAAAATGTGTAGTAATAATCAATTAGAGGGAAATTGAGATTAAGACAAGCAATGTCCTTGCACCACACTGGCAGACATACCAATGGCAATTTCCTTGATAAATATCTCATATAACAAGGACACCAAAGATTCATACTTTTATTTCTCAAGGAGAATCCAAAATGAAATTAAGAACTTACAGAATTATGTTCTGTTTAAAAATTGCTTCTCATAAATAAAGATGTTTTGAGCAGCTTAGCTTTTAGACTAGTTCAAAAAATTTATGTTAAAAGATAGATGTAGAGAGAAGCTGAATTATTGTTTGGTGAAGTGTTTATCCATTTTATCCAATAACAACATTGTGATACTAAATGAACTCAGAGATACTCTTCCAGTCATTTTTCAAAATTTGCATTTAAATAAAATATTCTGGTTTATACTTCATTCAGTATTAAGTGTATGTAATAATATCATCCCTCACTGAGAAAATGAAATTTTCCTGTGGTGATGTTGAAAGACTGCCATTTATGTGCAGATTCTGGCTTTTACAGCAGTGAAAATGCATTATTTCCAATCTGAGCAGGAAAATAAACACTGCTTAAAAAAAACAAAAATTCCCCCCAAAAAACTCAGGAAGAAAAAATGTCAGGTATAATCAAGCATGAATTAGCTTCCTACTGATGAGAAACCCCAACTTCTCAAGAAGATTTATTTTATTGCCATTTTATTTACTGAAAAAAAATTTCAAAACATCCAATTTGTCTTCTTCTCATTACTTTCCCTCCACCTTATCCCTACTGCTTATTGCTCTAAGTTATTAATCCTCCTGACCTCCACAGCTCTGGACTCTGAGATCATACTTTACTCTCTCTAGGTTTAAAAGTAGTATTTAACTTCCACCTCTCCATCTTCCACGACATGAAGAAAGGCATGCAGACAAGTGTCCCTGGATGCTGCAGCTCTTGAATGCAGCTCAGACAGCTCCAGTTCGGATTCACTGCTGCATCCTCAGCACGGACTCCTTGGTATTTGTATAATTATTCTGCAGCCATCAGCTGAAACTTTTACACCTTCCATACTCACCAATCCAAAACACCTTCCATACACCAATCCATTCCTGCTGTGCTGTGTGCCATGTGCTGGTAAATCCACGTGGCACACCTGACTACTCCATGGACACTCAAAACCCTGTCTGCTGTGTTTTGAGCTGATGCGTCCTTTCTTTTGCCATTTGAGCACAGAGAAACTGCCTTTTCCATTTGTGCTGAAGATAACCATCATTCCTAGTTTTTCAGTCCATATCTCTTACTCTGCACTTGAAAAAGCTGATCCTCACTTCAGTTATTGATGTAGAGGATTCTGGTGCCATTTGAAGTCTTTTAGCACATTTAAGTTGTCCCCACAGAGTTAATGCGGCTTACATGGGACCTCTGTCTCAACCATGTCCTTTGGAAGAGGTATCTGAAGGCCAGGAGGAATAACTGGTGGCATTTCATATGGCATGAAGAATATTTATCAAAAAATGCTGCTCCTAAGCAGACATTCAGCATATGAATCAGTTGCTGAAATATAAAGGTATGCTATTGTTTTCAACGATGTGAGATTGTTCCTTCCGACTGTATCATATTTGCCTAACCTCTGCATGTGTCTTGGGAATGCTGAAACATCTCAAATGGCACCCATGTCTATTGTAAGGTGAGTGAATTTCCCCCTTGTAATTCAGTGCGTGCTGTCTGGAGGGAAAATAACATCCTGAGAATCTGAAAGAATAAAAGCTAACCGTGGGAACATTTTTCTCAATAAAATAGTTTAAACATATTTGATTAACTTTGATTACCATTTAGCATAACAGCAAACAGCAGATAACAAGACAATTTAATTACAGTGTATTTTCCTAAATCCAAATTTTCGTTTAAAAAAACAAAACAGAATTTTACTTTAGGGTCTAAATGCAAATAACCTTGCAAATATTCTGTCACTTTAACAGAATCTTGCAGTTGTTCAGGAGTGAACTCCCAAATCAATGAAGTAAGGATTTCCCAAAAAAACTGGCTCATTTTCCCCCACATTCCATGCCACTAGTGATTATGAGTAATGTAGAGGGATGGGGTGTGGTATTTCCTGGGCCCCCCATGGCAGGAAGGAAAGATGAATCTCCACGTTCTTTGAAGGCTAATTTATTATTTTATGTTATTGTATTATATTAAAGAATGCTATACTAAACTATACTAAGAATAGAGAAAGGATAGTTACAGAAGTCTTAACAAGATATTAATGAAAAACTCTCTACTCAGAGTCTGACACAGCTTGACCATGATTGGTCATTAAGTTAAAACAATTCACATGAAAACAATCAAACAATGACCAGTTGGTAAACAACGTCCAAACCACATTCCAAAGCAGCAAAACACAGGAGAAGCAAATGAGACAATGTTGTTTTCATTTTTTTCTGAGGCGTCTCATCTTCCCAGGAGAAGAAATCCCAGTGAAGGGATTTTTCCAGAAAAGATGGCAGCGACAATGGGGAAATATGATGTGCAGGCACCTCAAGGGAATTTGACTTTTTGTGAGATTTCATAATATTGGTTGCTGAATGACACTGCTACTGTATGCCATACATACTATGGACAATGATCATGGATAGCTCCAGCCAGGACAGAGCATGTTTTTTACATTATGCTTTCCAGGGGTAAGAGATTAAAGTACCATTTTCAAAAATATGCTAACCCTCCTGTTTTTGTGTACTGCAGAGGAGCACCTTACTGTGGCTAAGCATTAACTTCCAGTCAAACTACCTACAGCAATATATAACAGTCAGAAAGGAAGGGAAAAGGCTTCAGACTGGGGTGTTATTCACAGAAAGCACCCCAGCTATTTTAAAAGTGGTAAGGAAGCAGAAGTTTGGTAAACTTAAGTCATAAAGGCAGTGTTTTAAACATTGACTGACCACCTTGCCTCTCATGAAATACTCAGTTATCATCAGTTATAGTATGGACTTAAAATATTCAGTGTCTCTTGTGGAGCACAAGGCTTGTGCAGGATTGTTCTGCCATTCCCACAGGGCAGACCACCCTTACAATGAATAAGGGTCCTTCCTTGTTCAGGAAGAGTGGAATGTTCCTGACAGAATGGGCTGGAGAAGCCACAACAGTAATGTTTAAGCTCTGCAATACTTGCCACCAGCATTGCTTGGGGGCATCACATTTGACTGAAAGTAGAAACATTAAAATATCATTGAAGAGACTTATTCTGTGCATTTTACAGAAGCATTTGTACATGGGAAAAGAAACAAAATAAAACACAAGCTACAAAATCCAGAAAATATTCTTCCAGACAACACTGCTATGCAGAAGATATAAACACAAATTCATATACGCATGCTGCAAAAAGGATCAAGTGAAGAGATATTTTTCTTTCTAGTGAAAATCTAAGTCATATGAATATGAATGTAGACACTTCCTGAGCATCCAAAACATGGGGCTATCCCAAATACACTCCTGCATCTTTGTTTCTGAGAAAGAGAAATATCAAGTACCTCCAGTATAGCATCCAGCATACAGCAACATCAAATTCCTTCTACTTTCACACTCAAACTTTTTACCAAGAAGCCAAATGCAAAATAGAGAGCCTTGTAGCCTTTAGTTCTATATCTCAATGAGTTAAATGGGAATGTGCCATTGAGAAGAGTGTTGTCTTAGAAGTAAAGTTATTACTGCTTACCCAAAGAGATGAGAAATTTTCCTTTTTGAGAGATTTTCCTGTATTTTCTGTGACTTGCAATCATCTCTGAATGTTTTGCTTACATGAAATTCATAAAAGGTAGAACAAAACTGCTTTTATCAGGTTGTTGTGTAAAATATGATGTGAAAAGAGCTAAGAGTTGCTCTTTCACATTTAACTTTGTTTACACTGTCACTGAAAATGGCTTTTATTTCAATGATCTAAAACATGCAATAACTTGCTGGCCAAGTATTGCTCTAGGTTTACTTTTTCAATTCCATACTCTTCAAGGAAAGTGAAAGACAAATGTGTTCATATTTGTAGAATGTTATTTCACAACAGACCTAAGTTTGTGCTCACACATGCATGCAAATCATCTGGGCTGTATTTTGTGCAGTAAGGATGATTTTAAAAGGGTGAAAACATGTCTACAAAAAAAAAAAAAAAAAAAAAAAAAAAGACAAAAACCAGTCAGTCACCAAATTAATAAACAAAGTCTAGGTCAACTTCTCCTCTTAAATCATAGTTCTAATGAAATCTGAAAGAATAGGAAACCTGATACCTGATGATCTCTTACCTCTCTAAAGCAGATGGCTTCATTATCATTTGTGATTGAAAAAGCTCAGTGATCAGGGATTTCATTAATATTTGGAGAGAAAAAATTTGAAGGTTTGTTGCTATATCTATAAAATTAGCCTAATATCAATTTTCTGCTGCATGAAAATCTGAAGTGAACCAAGTTTAAATCTGAGGAGTTTGAAAATAGTGCTATGGCATTGGCTATTCTATAGTAGATCAAAATAATCTCATTATATGTCCCATGTATTTGGGTTCCTTCACTGTCCTCAGTCACATATAAGGAGAATGTGTCTGAAGTCTTGATGCACTTATTACTGGAGTCCAGCTGCGATAAAGAGCCATTAAAATCTCATTGGCTGCATAATGTTATACTTAAAACACAGCAGAAGCATTTTGTACCAGCCAGATGCATTAAAATATCTCTCAGACTGGGGAGCATTGATAGTATTCAACATAACAGAGGCTAATGTGTTAACTGGAATATAAAAGACTGTAGGAAAATAACCAGAAAATTAGTATTTAATCTATTCTCTTTCTGTTAAGTGAAATCTGCATCTGGAAATCCAACAGTGAGATACCCAGTACTGTCATCCTTCAACAATTTTTTTTACTATGAGAAGCAATTTTAGGGCCTGAAATCTCCTGATATATGCATAAATAGAAGCAGAGTAATCCTCTGTATCCATAAGTTAAAGAAAAAAAAACCACAACAAAACAAAAACGTGAAAAAACATAAGCCTGCGCAGAAATTTACGTAGAGGACTCTGAACATGGAAGGAATGACATGTCCTTAAAACATGAAGAAGAAATAGCTTCTATTATCATGGGATAGTGGCAACATCATTCTTTCTGGTTGTGATCACTCTGATATATTGTGATATCACTGTACCTAACTTTAGATACCTGTGACATGCATCTGATAGGCTTAATCTTCATTTCTTGCACAGTTAGTGGAGGAAAAGAGACCACTGTAAGATGTATTAATCTAACTTGTTCTAAATTAAGAAATATGCTGTACCCCGAGAGTTCCTATTTCTCTCCACTGACTATCAAGGGAGTTGAGACAATTTGCTCAGATGAAGCCGTCCTCACACTGGCTGAGATCCCCATTCAGAAAAAAAAAAAAAAAAGAGAGAGAGGGAGAGAGAAAGAGTGGGAGAAAGGGAGAGAGAAGGAGAGGAACGAAAGGTACAGAGGCCAAGGAACTAAGCTAAATGGAAAAAGTGAGAAGGGTGACTGTGAGAGACTGGACTGCTAGTGATTAATGACTCAAACATTTGACTGCTTGTAGTAATGACCCAGGTTCCTCCCCTCCCAAGTAAAGGGGCATTCAGATATAGGATGAGGGTATTCATCTCAGCTGATGGGGTATTATGGGCCATGATGGACTCTGCAATAACATAAGACATGGCTGCAACATCTAGCACGGCTCAAAGACTCATGGGGACATTTTCCACCTTCCCTCAGCATAATATAAACCCTATGGACCTGGTCTGGGGTGGACGGTCCTTCTACCACTTCATGCCCATTCTGCAACCACTGAGAAGACTAGAAAAGGACCAATGGGATGTTGTCAGAATTTATGGAGTGGTGATTTTACTTTTCTACTTGATCTGTTTCTCTATTGCTCTTTTTATTTTTCTCAGGTCTCATCTTCCTTTTCCCCATCTGTCTCTCTACCTCATATTTACAGTTTAAAAAACCCTGTACTATTGACTTTGGCATATGGTCTTTTCTGTACCTTAATTTGGGCAGAGACTTCTCTCTAATAATTTTAATAACTGTGTCTTAACACTAACCTTTAACATTTAAGTCCCATGTAAAGAAGAAAGAGAATCATCAGGAAAGAAGAACAAAAGCAACCAATATAAATACCTTAATTAATAGAAAGTGATAGGCCAGTGTTTGAACTTCTGGGAAAAGTACGGACAGGTTTGCCATAATAAACCTTTGGACCAAAGGATACAAATTCTTAAGGATAGCCACTTCCCTTAACTTTGTGCCATGTAAAGTTTGTTCTGTGTCACCACCTAGGCTGCAAATGAACAGTAAAGACCCCAGCACTGGTCCCCTGGTGCGCTGGGTACCCTCTCTTCAGGAGCTGCCTGCTGGCCACCGTGGCACTGATCACTGCCCTTTGAGCCTGATAGCCCGGACGATTTGCTACTCACAGAGCAATCAGATTAGGCAGCCAGGGTCTCCTCAGCTATCAAATGAGAACACTGTGGGAGATGGTGTCAAAAACCTTACCAAAGTCAAGGTATATTACCTCCACGGCTCTTTTCTCATCTGCAGAGCCAGTCATTTAGCTGTAGAGGCAATCAGGTTGCTCAAGCATGATTTGCCCTCGAATGCCTGCCGTGAGCACTTGTGGTGCCTGAATGCAGCTGGCCTCACAGTCTTTTAAATTTAACACCTGCAAACTGACAATCTCGGTCCTGCAAGGCTGTTGAACCCCAAACTGATGTTGAAATGACACAGCCAACACCTGCTACACTTCAGGACATCCTAGATTTTTATTCTTTTTCTTTTTTTTTCAGAGTGCTGTTTCTAGGGACAGCAAAAGACTCTAAAGATCATACTTGCAAATTAATAAGCAGCAACAGAAATACTAAATTCTTTAATATCTCCACATCTCATTTTTTGGGAGTGTCTTTTTACTTCTAAAATCAAGCCTTAAAACTAAATAAAACTAACTTGAAACTACTCAGTAATAAGGACAGAAAGTGTTTTTAGAGTAATTCAGACATTCTAAATATTTGTTATAAGACATCTGATTAAAATAATTGCTTACAGCAATTTTCTATGAATGATAACAACTGTTCATGCTTACAAGACTGCAGAGCTGTACACAATACATTTACATCTGGGACAGTTTTCCAGGTCACATAAAGGTATACCCAAGTAATTACTGCTGTATTTTTGTTAATGCCATCACTTTTATTAAGATATCCTTCATGGAGCCTTTTCAAATACCAGGTATCATTGTTTCCATTTAAAATAGCGTGTTTTGAAATTGTGTCAGGGCTACTTTATAAGACATGCATTTCTGTCTTTCAGAGCAAAGAGAAACAGATCAGTAACCGAACATTAAAGGTCAAAGCATAAATCAATCATTTCACTAATAAGCCATCTTCAAGCTGTACAAGGAATGGAAAAACATTTAGCCTTGTATTCTCTGCACAGACATTTAAAGAGAAAAGGCTGAAAATGACACCTGATTCCCATCAGTCTTCAGAGAACAGAGCTAAGTGCTGTAACAGGCAGGTGCTAGGCCAGCCAGCAAACTAATAATGTGTATTTTATGTGTCAGCGAGGAAATGGATGTTTAGGTGTCTTTTTAGTATCTGCAAACAAATTTCCTATCATCTTCATCTGTTGAAGACATAGAACACATGCATTTTCCCATATTTCTGTTTGTATGTATTTTCCTTAAACATTTCTGACCAGAAGACTAGGTTACCTGTGCTTTGCTAGGTACACCTGTGCTTTTGCCTCTGGACTCACTAAGGAGATGAAATGGTTGGTTTTTGCTCTTCTATTCTTTCTGTAAATATTTTTGTTTGCTGCTTTGTCTGTTTGTCTTATATAGGTATGTGGACATTCTGAGTATGTAATCACAAGTGTTTATATCAAATTAATGAAACAATTAATGTAATAGTTAGTTCTCTCAGATAGTGTCCTTATCATTCCAAAAATATTATTAAGCAACTGCTGCCACTTTTCTGTACTTGTGGTATGGGAACACATTCCTAGAGGACAAATAACATGTCATAGGTGGAGAGGAGGGAGAAAGAATAAATGCCAGAATCATCTCTTTACTAAGTGCATGTGTTGATAAGCAATACCCTTCTTCCACCTCTGAAATTTATGGGCAAAGCTGGATCTTGGAAATCATGCACCTACCAGAAGATAGAAGCATAAATCTCTCTCCAGCTTAAAAGGCAGCTCTCTCTTGACTTTATGAAAAAGACAATCTTAAGAGGAGTAATAATTATGTATCACTGATCTGAACTTTTCACTGTTCTTAAATATAAAATTGGTTTTCCACTTCTATATATGGTAAATATAATTTGTCAACTGAGCAAATTTTCTAAAAGATAAACTGTATTTGAAGTCCTTACCTACAGAACTTCTAGTCAGGAGGTTCTGCCTGGCAGATAAGAAGTGCTGAAAAATATGCCTTACTTCAATATTCCTAATTTACAGTTAGCTCACTACAGAATTGTGTCTGGATGCCTGGGGCAGAATTCACTGGCTAAAATCAAAACCCAGCCACTCCTAGTGAAATAATGCATTTATTTATTCATTTTGGAGAAAGTTAGAAGAAATCAAGCATGAGTAGCCTTCTACTGTTTTAGATATATATACTAGGCACTTCAATAACCAGAAAACAGAGTGGTCAATGCAGTAATGGTACTCATGGAAACATTTTTAATGACAGACAACCTTAAATGTTTTCATGAGAACTGAATCTAAAAAAGGCTGCAAGTCTACTGCAATTTGGTAACAGATCTGAAAAAAAAAAGCCTGATTTGTTTGATAAATAACTGGGGTTCAATGATCCACTTCAGCTGTGGGAAGCTGTCATGAAGTTGAGGAGCAGAAATTTGATATGAGAGCAGTATTGTTTTGAAAGATCAATGATGAGAAGATGTTATGGCAGAATTTCAGCAACCTAATTAGAGATGTTAGTAGTATATCCCAAAGAGCTTGTGTCAGATAAAGAATACAGGGTTTTTCTGCAAATGAATCATCTAATAATCACCTGGATGAGGGACTAAGCAGCACAGTAATTAAATTTGTAAAGATTATTTCAGAATGGGAGGTGTTACAACAACTTATATAGAGGGGAAACAAAAAGCCTGTAATGACTGAAAATCAAAGCTGGCAGTCACTAGTGAAGTAGTTCTACCTGGAAAAAATGCAAGTGAATGCATTAAAGACTAATGAGAAAAAATTCAAGAGGAATACCTTTGGGACAATTACCTAAATGTAATGTGAAGGTGTAACTCTGTTGCAGCATGGAGAAAAATCAGTTTCATTTCATAAAGTAAAAGATATTGTACACAAGAAACCTATTTTATTGCAACATGGTGCACTCACTGAATATTGTGTATAGGTCTGGACATTTCTACAGCAAAAATCTGACCTGAAAGGAATTTACTAAAAAGTAATTAAAAGTGCCTATGAAAGAAATTCGAACTTATGAGAGAAAAAAAAGTGGTTGCTTACAGCAAAAGCTTGGATCAATGAAAACTAAGAGAAACTATATCTTTCTCTAAAAAGTTCATGCCATTAACATCAAGAAGGTTGGGGTGGGGTATGTATAAGGCCTGAGAAAATGCAGATGAAAAACAGACTGTTCCATTTGCAATTTTGTCACTACCAAATTTTGTGACATCAGGCAAGTCAGATTGCCTCTAGGTGCCTCAGTTTCTTCATCACCTCTCCAATTATATTAATATATATATACAATATATATTGTTAGAATATATATTGTAAGAATTTTTTTCATTTCACAGAGAAGTTAGAAGACTTTAATTAACTAAACTTGATTTAGATTATTTTGAAAATGTAAGAGAAAATATAAATAGTAGAATGAAAATAAATGGAGTGAAAAAATATGGCTGAGATACTTTTAAATACAAAAGATCTTTCAAGATCTGGGTAGGTTTCACTGTTTGAAAGTTAGCATCCACATCATTCAAAGATTTAGAGATCTGTGATTTATGCTCTCATTTAACACCTATGAGTTCCATCTCCGTCATTCTGAGAAAATGATCTTTTGCATATTCATCCTTCTGTGAATAATCTGTATGAAGTCTTCTTATGTGACTAAAGAAAATTATGTATTTGGTTAAAATATGACAATGCAGTACAGCTCTGTAAAATCTGACTATAAGTTTTCTTTTCAGCAAAGTGTTTTGAGTCTAATTTCAGAAAGGTTGAAGCGGATGCAGAGTTGAAAGGAAAACCTGTTGTTCAGAGAATGGATATAAAAATCATAATGGTCTTCTTTGATAGTGGATAGGTAGGGGATAGCAATTTTCAGACCACATTTATTTAGCTACTGAATTATAATTGCTAGACCTGTTTTCATCCTTTCTTCATATCTCACCAAAGAAGACATGAAGGCATTGACAGGAAATCCTGAAAATCCACAAGCATGTTCTATACTCAACAGTTAAAATATTACAGATAGAGTTACAGCAGCATCAGAAATAGCTCTGTTTCTTCACTATCTGTGTGAATAATCTCAGAAGCATGCTTTCACAAGGAATGTGGCTTTGGAAGTTTAGACATTTCTAAACTGATCTCTAAATTCCTCCCCAAATGACACTGAACTCTTTGGAAACAAATCAGAATATTTTCTTTCCCCTAGTCACACAAACTGGCATCATTACTCCAAGCTTTGAGCTGCCCTGGCCCTGGTTTACTTGATACTTAAGCTGGCAAACACAGAGAAATGACACTTACTTGAAAGATAACTGCCCTCCAAGAAGGAACAGCATAGTAATAGCACACCAAATATGATAAATATAACAAATAACACTATTGCCTTATTAGAAAATGCGGCTGTTCCCATTGTAAAGCACAGTGCATCTACATAAAACCTAGATCTATTTCCTGAAGAGACTCCAGGTCAATGCACCATGTGAATGTGATACTCCATTAACTCACACATGTTTTGCAAACAGAAGCTGAGAAGAAACCTTTTAGCTGTTGCAGAACTTGCTGCACTTGTTCACAGATGGTCTATTAGAGAATTTGATAGTGTGCTGTTTTTCTGGGTAGTCTAATGAAGTCTTTTAAACAGACTAAGTGCTAAGGCATTGTGGGAGTAGTGTCTGGCCCTCTCCTAGGTGCTTGAAATCTGCTGTTTCTATGTCACATAACCACCTACCTATTGATTACCTCCTTCTCAAAATTTTGACCTCCTAGTTTTGTTACTCCCTTGACAGTGTTTTGTTCTCACCTCCAAGAGTTACTTGCCATACTAATGGACAGATCCCTCAAATTTTGCCACTGTTTTTTTTATCTCTTCTGCCCCTTTCTTTTATCTGAAGGAGCCACAGCACATTTTTGCTGATTTTACAAGCTAAGCCAGCTTAGTTGGTTTAAAGTTGACTGGTGGTATGCACGAACATCACAAAACTAAGGTGGTCTTGTGGTTGACCCTAAGCTTCAGCATCTGCAAGTCTTGAACAACAGGAGTTTAACTATAACCAGACTACACATGCTTATCATATTAATGAACAAAATTTTGAGTAGGGACAATATCAGGTCTAAGTAGCAAAAGGAGATGTTAAATAGAATTTTCAGAAACTCTACACAAGTTTTAAGCAAGGAAAACAAAGGTCATTAGCTCAAAGAAGAGTATCTTCAGGCAGTAACTTATAAATCTTTGAAAGCAAAAGTAATTTTAATTTTTCATTGGAAGTTTTTTTATTTTAAATTCATTCTAATATTTTGACCTAAAAATGTACTTGTTACAAGATTACTAGTTTTCCCCTTTATCTGTGCAGCCTTTAGCCATCAGAAAATTATCTTACCACCTGTAGGTCTAGTAATGATGCAACAATTAAAATGAAAGATCAATATTTATCTCCTTATGTAAAATTAAAAGCACTGCACAAACTCACAAGCAATATTATCACCTGATTGAGAACTGCAAATCCTCTGTCCAGGGATACCTTGTTTTGCACAACTACACCTCTGCACTTGGGATGCACAGATCATCCCTGTAAATGGTCACTGCTTCTGTCCTTTCCCCCTCTAATGTTGTATATGTTTTTATTCCAGAGATTACCTAAAAGCCTCTCACATCACTGCTGTTCCAAAATTAAATATGGATTATAGCTTTCCTGGCTATTCTTAAAATAGAAAAAAATATATAAATACAATACAGAGTATCAATAAGGGCATTGTCAATCTGCATATTAACACAGTTTCTATTTAGGGAATTTGCAAAAAGCATCATTAGAGATGCAAATTAAGGAGATTAAGACATTCAGAAATTTTAGTCAAACCAGGGAAGTGCTATTGTCTTTATGCTGTGCTAAGATTGTTTCCTTTCAAGCTGTGCATTTGAAGGCCTAATTACAGATACTTGCATTCTGCAGTCTCTTCCGAGCTGAAGAGGAAAAGCAGGTGCCAGGAGGGGGGCAGATTTATGTCCTAGATAATATTCCATAACAACCACAACTCCTGCTGGTAAACAATCCTCAGGCAACAGCCGCCTACTCCTGCTCATACCTTTACACAATTCACCAGATCCTGACAATTTAAACAAATAAATCCCCAGGCTGCAAGAGCAGTAAAGCCCTGTGAATTGCTCAGTGAGAGACCTTTGCTGAGGTGGCCTTTGGGTTTCAACATTCACCCATCCCTTCATGGGACTAAGGCCACCATAAAAGTATAGTCAGGTCTCATCTGTCCTTTTCTCACCTCTGAACTTCCCTTCCTCCTCTGCATTGCTCTTCTTCCATGCAGCAGATGAACAAAACCATTTCCTCCTAGGCACAGCACTGCAACAGTGATAAAGTTTCAGCAAGCAACTTAGTGATGCGCAAGTAGAAAACCAGATCACGCTTGAGAAATGCATCTCTCAGCAACACAGCTACATAAATCACAAGCACAGCCCAGGTGAAGGTGAGGATAAGGACTTTCATTTCAAAGGGCTTTTTTTTTTTTGTAAATGGTGGGCACAACATTGCTTTGGCTTGTTGCATTTTATTTCAAGCATTAGCTGAAAATGCAGTTGATCCCCATGCAAAGTCCTGGCATTAAGCCTGCGTATACTTAGGCCCAGCACAGGCTTATCCTTGGGCTAAGAACAGAACAAGGATTTCTCTAGTTTTATGTAGCTGTGGATTTCCATGCATGTGAAAGAAAGCAGTTCAAAAAGCCAGTCACATTAAGGAAGAGAATGTGGGAATATAAGATGCCAGAAAATCCAAATAAATCACTGTGCTTTTAGTGTTCCTTTGAACAGTTGAGCACGATATTATCCTGGCATGTATAGTACTTTCTCTCTGGCTCTGTTGTTAGAACTGGTTATTATTACTTTGAACAAACAGTAACATTTCTTTATTTTCAAAGAATTATGTAAAATTAAAGAAAAAGAGAATTCAGGTACACTCAGATTCCTGAGACCAGTAATACCTTCCCTCCAGCTACAAGGAGAATTGCTGATGAGCCATTTGGAAACTTCTTTCTACATCTCTTTCATTTTCTAAAATTTCTTGTTCTCATCATATTTTGTTTTGGCATAAAAAGAAGTTGCTGTACAAGGATATGCAGACAGGTCCTGATCCAGTGATCCCATCTGTATGGAGATTACATGACACTGAAACGGATAAAAATATTAAAGATATGCCCATATTTACTCAAGGAGTGTGATGCTACTAATGTGGGGGTAGAAAAGTCTCTTGTAGGGTAATTTCTAATTTAAGCTGTATAAATCCTTAATTTAAATTTCTTTAATGTTCACTTCATATTTAACTTCTCATTGATATACAATTAGACTTACAATTAGAATGGTTCAGCCTCTATGCCTTTATTTAGACTTAAAATTCAATGTGTGAATAAATAAATCACAACTTTTAGAAGCTGAATACCAATATGCTTACGAGTACACAGTGGCCTTTTAAAATGACATATCATGTATTCTTTGGTATGAAAAGAGGTAGCTGAATTCCAAATATTGACTACATGTAGGAAAAGGATGTCATTTGGCACTGAAGTAAGAAGCAGAGTAATTTCAAAGCCGTAGCTCCCCATTAGCTGTAGCTCACTAGGCAGCAGATCCCACCTAGCTGTGTTTGGGTAGAACCCAAAAATGATCCTGAGATTTCTGAGGCTCTGCATCTTCAGCTCATGGCCTGTACTGAAACTTCCTTATGCACTCTAGAAGGTGGGCCAAGATTCCCCCTGTAAGTTATTTAATGAGATATTAAATTAATTTCTTATTTACTTGTAGGAAAGTTATGGAGATGCATACAACAGTAGACACTGAAAAAAGCACTGCTTTCTTGGAAGTATTTCAGATTTGCTTGTAAAGCTGACCAAGTGTTAACATCAGAAACTTGTAAATATTAAAAAATGCAGTGCTGATGTTCTTCCACAAACTCACAGAACTTCACTGTACCACAAAATATACTATTGGAAAATATTTGATAATAATTTTTTTCTTAATTTTTAATTGCAACATATTAGGTTTTTCAGCTGAAAATAACCTTTAGCATTCATTTGAAATCTTTCAAAATACTTGATTTTACTGAAATTCCAAAGTAAATCTGTATAGTATTTTGTGGACATGAAATACATATTTCAGCTCCAATTATTGCTTCTTGCTTTGTGGTGCTTGAAACACGGTGTTTTCTCCAAAAATTATTTCCAGCCTTTGAAAATTAAACAACTCAGATTGTCTATATTTGCTTAGTCTTAGTAGCTACAGTGATTTCCTAGTCTGCATACATTCACATGCATTCTTTTCTTGTTATGCTTTGAAAGCTTGCTGTCTTTTTCCCCTTAAGAGATTTTACATGCTCCAAAAACTAGTTCACATCACACAGAAATCACCTTGTCTTCCACCTACCAAACTTTGTTTCAACTTTTACACAACAAGCTTGTATAAATTGATGCCTTCCTTAAGCCGCATATCCCTGTGAAACTGCTTCAATGTCAGAAAAAGGAAAAAGGAGATAACAGCAGAATTGATTTCCTCAGCACAGTTTTAGCACCTGTGCAAACCAGTTGCTCTTATCAGGGTAAAAATTAATTCACATACTTTGTGCCCACTCGCTGATGTTAGCATTCAACAAGTACCTGCTGCTGCCTTTTCCTGGACATGATCTTGATGAGATTTCATTGACTGAAGGAGTCCTACATTTCTGGAATGAGTTGTTTTCCCCTCCTTCCTGCTTTACATATGTCTAATGTTTTCACTATGAGTACTCTTCAAGAGTAAGGACAGCCTTTTAGCTGCGAGTTGATGGATTTCCTAACTCAGGAATGGTGAATGGCTTCTAGATGTTCCTATAATAACACAAAAGAAGTATCAATTTACAGTAAATAATTTCACCTAGGTATGTTAAATTAAGAGCCTGCCATATATTAAAGAAGATATATTACCGGCCTTAAGGTTTGGTTTTCTTTTTATTAAGAGTCTTGGGGGAGATTCAAAGCAGACTTCAAGCAGCAATGGTGTCCACCATCTGTCTCTCCACCAGTGTGAAGACTCTTCCACAGAAGCTGCATTGTTACTCCTCTCAGACTGTTCCTATAAGCCTTATACTGTCCTTTACATGATCACAGCTTAACAGATAGCTCATGACACAGTATTTTTGGTCCTCTCTCTCTGTCCCCCTCCCCACCAGCCTGTGCCAGTTCATCTCCTGCTACTACTGAAACACTGGACATTTTACTGCTGTGTCCTTCTGAATGCATGAAGCACATGGGTTAAAACTAGAAAAAAAATTAAAGGCTTTATTTCTGATAAAGCTTAAAAACCAATATATATGTATCCCAGAGTAAACATGTGATGTATAGACAATAAACACATTAAGCAAAAGCATTTCAGCATAACTTTGAAAAGATGGGAAAGTTGAAAATGAAGATTCCTGTTCATGTAAAAATCTTAAGAAGTGAATGAGTGGGAATTATATCAGAAATATTCAGAAAAATATTCTTTCTGAAGACTAATTCTCCAAGGTGGAGAATCAGTGAAATTTAGAGTTTGAAGGTATTTAGGAAAACTGGAATATTTCAACAACATAGATGCCATGCATTGTTTTAAATTCGAAGTCTTCAGAAACAAATCCTGAACATTCATGCACAGTAAAAGAAGCAAGAAACACTGCAGTATGGATTACCTAATGGGGTTTGTGCCTTTGTGATCTGTGTTTATTTTACCTGTGGTAGCCTGGCCAGCAGAAACTACACTCCTTACAGCGATGTCACATTTAACAGCAGCTCGGTGGTGACTATGGTGTGGCACTAACCAGCTCTGTCAGCCCTCAGCAGCACCCAGCAGGGCTGTCCATGCAGAGAACAAGGGCTGCTACTTTCCAGCAGCACCCTCACAGACAAGACGGCACTCTGGGAGTCTAGGCAGCAAATGTTTATTTTTACCTCTCAGCCATTGGTATAGAATGAGAGTTAATGAAAAGCAAGCAAGGAAGACCTAAGAAGCAATACCTCTTTGCCACATCTTCCCTGTCTCCTTCCTGAATTCTGGTAGCTCTGATTTATATATGAAATTTTCATAGTTGCCACTAAGTACAGCACAAGTGGACATTCATATGCCTGCTTTTAAGTTATCTCTAGAAGTATTCCTATGGCACACAGGCATTTAGGCATATAGCTCACTTCTGTCCCCATTCCACTGCTGAAAGTGACTGTCCTCCCAGAA
Organism: Melospiza georgiana; assembly: GCF_028018845.1. Classification (NCBI taxonomy): domain Eukaryota; kingdom Metazoa; phylum Chordata; class Aves; order Passeriformes; family Passerellidae; genus Melospiza; species Melospiza georgiana. The sequence continues at coordinate 33,963,723 of NC_080431.1, forward strand.
AAAATGGCAGTCCTCACAGATACTGCCCCCAGAAAAAGATCCACCTCCATCTTTTTCTTATAAAACATAAAACAAAAGTAAAAGGAAAAAAAAGGAAACAATTTAAAATAAACTCTAGAAAGTCTTTTAGGTAAGCAGAGAAACAGGGACAGAGAGTCATTAAATCATTTTTCAGTATTACAGGAACCTTTTCATGTTACACTGAGTTTCCTTTTAATTTCCCAGTTGTTTGGATGCACAGGCAAAAGAATTAGGAAAAGAAGGTCAGCAAAAAGATAACAATGGCTGTTTATAACAGCCATGAGATTAATCTAAAAAATAGTATTTCTGCATTTAATGAGGGTTGAGGACAACAAATGAGAAATTATAAGGCTTCAGCTCCTATTATCCAAAGTGCTGACAACATGTATGTATAGCATTTTTTCATAGCTTGGGTTTTATGAACAGTGGCTATTTTTGATTCTCACAGCATGGTTTTGTCCTTGCTGTGTGTCAGGTAAGCAGCTACCATCAGAGTAAGAATCAAACAGGGGTAAGAGAGTCTCTGTTGGACAATTGCAAGAAGACATCAGTATTATGGACTTGAGGCTGAGTCCACTATTCTATTCTGGGTCCACATGCATCTGAAGCATCTTTAATCACAGGGGGTTTAGTATTTGTAAATCAGTAATTTCACTTATGGGTTGATATTTTAAAGGATTGGACACTTAGAGAACAATTTTCATCATAAAATATTAAAAACCATACACTGTTCAGAGCTTTGCTGAAGATTAAATGTCATTTGAATTCAACAGGATAGTATTTTTTTTCAACCAGCATAAGACAATGACTGACCTCAATAGTGCCTACCTGTCTCAGTATTTTAAATGTTTTTTTCCCCTACAGAATCCAAAACAAAAACAAAACAAAAAGAGAGGATGGCTTCTGCAAAAGAGGCAAAGAAAAACCACGAAGAGAGCCTCTGAAGTATTTCAGAAGTTTCACTCCTTTATTCTGTTCCTTGGGGTGGAATTTATCTGAACAATTGTATAAGTAAGTCCAAAGTATAGGCATCTATGTCATAACTAAATACCCTTTCTAATCCATATAGAGAAATATGTACTCCAGGGAAAGATTTTTCCAGACCTATTTGAAGTGTAGACTTTACACTAATGTGACTTGCACCCCTCATTCCCTGCTGACTACTGAGGGAACCTACAGGAACAATTTATATCATGGATACCTAACCATCAGCAAGGCAAATTCTGCTTTCTGTTGCATGGCAAAAACACCATATATCTGCCCTCCAAACCCAAAAGCCTGTTTGGATTTGGCTACACAACATGCTTTCTAACAAGATCTATTTGAGAGTGGGTGAAATCCACCTACTTCAGCTCAGGGTAGAGCTTGTTCTTTGCTTTGCAGGTTCATAAATTTGATGCAGCTGATTAGAATAGTACTGTTCCTCTGACCAGCTGCATTTAGAAAATGAAACTCAGGAAGACCAGAGCCCATCCAAATGCTCAAAGTGCATTTCCAACTGCAGGGAGTGTGTGGAAGACACACAATATCAGAATGTTGACTTTCAGCACTGGACTTAGCCAGGAGACAGGAATTAGCATCCCTGACTGGAAACTGTTCTTATAACTAGGCAAATCATTCTTATCCAAGTTTTGTAGGCTTATCACTTCTCCTCTTTTGGTTAATTAAAAGAATGAAAAAATTGCTTTAATGTAGTTCACTAATTTTGACATAATATGTGAAATTGATAAACAGTAATCTCAGGGTGAATTTTACAGGATTAGAGACTAAAATTGTTTGCAGGCAATAGAGGTTTCTCTTAGGCTATCATCAGCTCTGATAGGATTTGGATCAGGGGTAGAATATTTTATTTCCAAATTTGTGTTTTCTGTCGAATTTAAGGTATGGCATCTCTTATTAAGAACCTCTTTGCTGCTTAGAAACTTGTACCAGATGTCCAATGAAGACTTGCAAGCCATTACATACTACAAGTCAACAGATGTTGCATTTATTTAAGCTTTCTATTTGCTCGAAGGTATGTATTTTGGCAAACACAGAAGTTAGGCAGTGTGTTAAACCACTAGATGAATTATATGTAAACTGTAGCCCTGCTAGCACTCTTAAAGCCAAGTAGTTGTGGATTTTAAAAATCCACCTGTCCTGCAGTGGATTTTGCATTTGATGTGAAACATGTTGCAAAGCAACACTGAAATATTGTAAAAGAAACAAAGTAAAACCAACCAACAAACAAACCAGAACCATCTTGCCCAGAAGGAAGTCCCAAAATATCTGGTAATCCAGATTTGGTATGGTGTAGCCTGCATGCTGCCTTGGGCATGGCAGCACTAGAATAATGTAAGTATTTATTTATTTGACTTTCCCACACCCCAGAGAAGCCTCCTGGCTCCCAAACAGGTCTGTTGAAAAGGCAGTCCTTTATGACTTCCTGCTTCCAGAAACCACACAACCAAGCCAAAAATCTTCATGCGGAAACACTGCCCTTTCGCTTTGGATGCATGGAAAGCAGAGTATTAAAAAATATCCTGCTGGAATCCCATCCTTTATCTGCTGACCACAACAGCATCAGTGTACAAGTGTCCTTCTGTGTTGCTGTATTCCCCGTCCTCTGCAGAAATCCACAGAGGTGAGTGAGCCTGTAGGCATGAGCTATAGCTCAAGGTAGGCTGGCAGACTGGGCAGCAAGAGTAGGAGGAGGAGAGAGCAAAGGGCAGGAGACTTACACTGGCCATGAAACTGAACTTCAGTGTATTCCAACTTCAAGAATCTCCTTTATTTCACTTCTCACACTATTTTTTTTTTTTTTGCCAGGTTTAATTAGAGACAGCTATACCTGACTATAATAGTTAATCCCTTTGAAAAGTTGTAACATTGTTGGAAACCGACTTCAAAAAACATACTTTTTTCAGCTCTAGTATCAAGGAAGGATTCAAAACTGCTATTTTTCTCCAAGTTCTTTCATAAGGTGTGCAAGAAAAGGGAATACAGAGTGTCTGGGATGTTACCTATTCTTTTAGGTATTATTATGGGAGATCATCTGTGAAACTTTCTTTGCTGCCCTGTAATTTACACCACTACTGCTGGTAATGACTGTAAGATATATATGAGCGGCACTAATGGGTATGGATCACTGTTCTCCTAGACTGCAAATAAAAGGAGCACAGGGAATGATGACACTGTATGATAGATCAATGCAGCTGCAGATTGGTCCTCAGGCTATTCAGGTTATTTTCCTTAAAAGGCATCATGCCTCACACATTCTGCTGAAGGCTATCCATATCCATTCAAGTCCATGACAGCTATTCTTAGACATTCCTTCATTTTTAACACCACTGCTAAGACTGCTAGTGTAATTTTTAATGAGAATGAGGAGACAGTGTGTCTTTTATCAAGTTCTGATCTATTTAGCTTAAATTAAAACTCTTTGTTATATTTTTCCCTATGCTTATTCAAAGGATTAGTGAGAAAATGTCACAGAACCGCTACTTGTGTCCTCATTAACATTCATGACAAAACCTTCCGGCCAGGCTGGTTTCAATTGCTGATGGAGCAATACTTAAAAGAAATTGGCTTGTGTGTGAAACAGCTGCTCAGCAATGTCACTATGCAAGGGAATTGGTGATAATAAGATGATACTATTACAGCTAACTGGGAGCATAATATATTTTAAGCTGCTTTGAGGTATACAGTGGAGGTCCAAGAAGTGGAGCACGATTACTTGTCTGTTGTTAGGAATAGGAAACAGCTGATCATTAAATGTCTACTCATATGGGTTAGTCTTACACAAAGCCTTGAGGTAAGAAAAAAAATGTATCTGCTAGGATTCTTCACTTCCTGTGTTTTTCCTATCTGTTGGAAAGGCTTTTTGTTTCTCCTCCTAGTGTTTGGAAGGGTATGTGTGTCCCACTGCTGAAACACTCTCTGCCAGGACCATCAAGCACTTGTTGTTTCATAAGAACTTTTTTTATTTCAAGGCTTAATGTATTTGGTAAGATTCTTAGGAGAAGTTTCTGTGGATCCTCACACATGTATTAGTGAAATCCCAGATACTGATTTTCCTTGAAATGACCATCCAGTATGTCAATGCAATGACAAATATGCAGATGATAGCAGTACAGATGTAAACATCTGCACATAAAGCTCAGCCAAGAAACAACTAGCAGCTGGCATTATGTTGTGTAGTGACTTATGCTAATGCACACCACTTGTCTAGAACATGGAAACTGAAGGAAGAATTGTATTGTCAGATCTTTGATTCTGAGACATCTTTGAACTTCATATACTGTGAGGAATAAATGAGTCTAGAAGAATGGAGCAGTCAAAAGTCCCAATACAGTGACAACTCTTTAGAAATGTGGAGTACAAATGAATAAGAAATGAAAGATTATAAAGGGCTTAAGGATGCAAGAACTGTTAGGCAATTAAAAGAAAGGTATAATTTTTCTGATCATAGATGGTTCCAAACAGTTTAGTAATTTCCAAAGTTCTCTGTTACAAATTTAATCTTTAGCTGCCACTGCTTTTAACCATTACAGACATTTATTTCTTGTATAGATTTGGAAGTACCACACTTCAGGTGAAACAAAATATAAAACTGACAGAGAAATTATATAGGTAGCCAATAAGCAGAGGGAAGGGAATTGTCATCTTAGCTCAGTGCTGATAAGGCCACACATGGAGATTTACATCCAGGTCTGCACTCCCCAGTGCAAGAGAGATATGGACACAGTGGTGCAATCCAAGCAAGGGGCAGTAAGATGAGGAGGAGACTGGACTACCTGATCTAAAAGCAGAGGCAGAGAGAGTTGGGACTCTTCATCCCAGAGAGGAGAAGGCATAGAGGATCTCATCAATGTGCATAAATATCTAGTGGGGGGATATATAGCCCAGCGATGGCAGTAGGTAAAAACTAAGAAAAACAAAACAAAACAAAACAGGAGATTCCATGTAAACACAAGAAAACACTTTATTGTGAAGATGGTCAAACACTGGTACAAGTTGCTCGAAGATGCTGTGCAGTCTCTGTCCACAGAGATATTAAAACTACAGCTGCACATACTGCTACCTGTGATAGCTGAACCTGCTTGGAGCAGGAGGGTTGATAAAGCCACCCTCATCACATCTCAGCCATGCTCAGATTCTGTGATTCTGTGTAAAAATGTTTGTCTCATCAGAGGCTAAAGAGACAACGTTCAAGTTACAGCAGATTGAATTGCCTTTTAGATTAGATCATGAATAGGAATCTGAGAAAAAATCCTGAAAAGGAAAAGAGATCTCAAATTGCCTCTCAAAATGGAAATCATAACATCATATCTATGCTAAGTTATCATATCTAAGCTCTATGGTTGTGGGGCAGAAAAAATTAAGAAAAATAAGTCTTATGAAGGTCAGATGAAAATTCTAATGAGCTCACATACCTCTGAAAAATCTTATGTTGCAAAACTTAGTATTACCCTAAGACGCCTAGTACAGCATTAAAAAAACCCAGTAAAATCTACAAGATATTGCTTTGATGTCCTTTCAAAATTTCTCAAAATTGTATGAATGTCTGAACAAAAAAAGGGCTTGGCAGCAACTATAGTTGAAATTAACTCCTCAAGGGACCAACACTGATATCTATCTCAGCGTTACTTGGATATTCATATATTCTTTTAGTGCTTACATATGCTGCTCTTGACAAATACAGGTACTGCACAAAACTTCCACAAAATCATCACAATTGGCTGTATCTGTTTTGCTATTTGTGGTGTACTAGCATTAAATGGCAGAATCATGTACCAGAATTCCTTTGTGCAATCACAGTTTCAAATTAAAAACCAACAAAAAAATGGGTTATGCTCGAACAGTTAAAACATGGACCTTAGCTATTTCTTTATACTGAAAAGCATCATAGCATTTTAAACTGCAAGAAATCTAGCTGATTTTCCACTGGAAATCTATTAGATGAATATATTTTTCCATTAATGTCTTTGCCCTTCTGGAAAGAAGCAATTTTTCCATACAAGTGAACAAATTTTGAACAGCTTTAAAATAGCATTGAAATTCTGAAAGCATACACAAAGTTCAAATGCTCTCTGATAAGACATCACATTGCAAATTCCCTTTAAAACATCAATAATAAGATAGAAGAAACAACTTAGTCTTTTATTCCAATTTTCTGTGGAGCAGATCCCAGATGGGAGTATTTACGCCCAATCAGGAACTTTAAGCCATACCTCACCATCAGTATTAAGACACAGAACTTCAGATTACTGAAATAGCTGTAATGTCTTTAAACTCAATGCAATACAGAAAGGCCTGAAGTTGACAAAGATTTAGCAAAGTGCTGTCGGAGCTCTGTGGTCAATGAGTCCAGCATTTTCAGTGTGTTGCATGGTCACTGAACATCAGTGATCACCCCAGTTTCCTTCCAGGAATAAAAAGCCCTGTGCATGCTCTAGATGGTTTGAAATGTCTTTTCTGCTTGCACACTCATCTTGTAATAATACACAAAAATTCTAGATTTATTTTTTTTTAAGATCCTTTGAAAACAACTAATTTTTTTTAAATCCACTACTTTAAAAAATTATGCTTTTACACTAAAAAGGGAAGCCATCATAATTCAGAGCAGTGCACAGTCATCCCCACCTTCCAAGGACATTCTCTAAATTACATTAGCATCTGATCTGCTAGAGATTTTCCACCAGCTCATCTTCTTATTACACTTTTTCCATTGCTTTTTTTATAATTCATTTTTTCTTCTGTGTCACATTGAGAGAATCGATATTAGGAAAAAAAATCTTTAATTGGATAATAATACAGAATTAACCTAAGGAGTTAGAGACATCTTCACTTCTTTCTGAATGGGACCAAAGAGTTTTGAAGCAAGCTTCCAAGTTCAGAGATAACACTTCCACAATTCTCCTAAATGTGTGCATATGATCCATTACCTGAGGTTAGCCAGCTTCATCCGCCTATTTGCAGGATTTCCACCTACATGCAGCTCTGCAATTCTCTTTGCAATGCTGATTTACACCTCTTAATGCCAGACTCTTTTGAACTTACACAGATGCAGAAATGCTCAGGGTGACACTTTCAATACAAATACAGATTTCATATTTAGATAAAACCATGATTTGAAAACTTGGACACAACCATAAAAACAGCTTAATGTTCAGACAAACACTTAGCAAATTGTCACACCATAATCTTGATCTTGAAAAGATCTTATAAAGGCTGATCAAAAGGAAATTAAGCCCTCAAACTGTTCTTTTCTGTTCTTTCTAGGTAGAAAAGATGTGTTCAATCAACTGCTTAAGTGGTTTGCATGATAATCTCTCTCAAACACATCTCGAAGCCTCAGTTTTTGGAAGCCAGAAGCCCTCTTTGAGACTGTACATCACAAGAAAATCATGCAGGAAAAAAACAACAACCTTAAGGCTAAAAAAAGGCAGAGTACACAAATCCTGCTCCACAATAACAAAAATCATGGGAGATCCACTGTTCATCTTACAACAGTGAACATAATTACAAACCTATATTTTGCATTTGAAACTAGGAGACAAAAATCATAAACCTCTCTATGCACATCTAATCTCTTTTTTCAACATTAGCCAAGCCTGCAGGCACTTAACAGTCTGATTCTTGTAATTAAAGGCAATACTCACAAGGCTGATAAGCATACCAGCTGTATATTAACCCTTATCTTAGCAAAACTGAAAATTGCAAATGTGGTATCTAATTGTAAAGAATAGAGCATTGGAATTTATTACGGATATTATGGCTTTTAAATCCTATAACCTTGAAAATAAGTAAATTATATCCAGCCTACCATCAAACTTCTTGTGCCGGGATACGAAAGTCGTGCGTACAAAGTGACTTGTCTCCTCCACTAAGTTTTCAAACTCCAGTTTGCTCTGTTGGCTTAACTTGTCCTCCATTTCTGAGGTGCAGCATGTATATTCCTGAGGGCAGATTCTCAAATGTTCCCCTGAAATCACAATAAAAGAAGAAATTAGAAATATTTGAAAGCTGATAGAAATGTGCCAGAACCAAAAAAAAAAAAAAAAAAAAAAAAAAACAAACAAAAAGGGTTTTCAGTTTTGGTGGGCTGCCCAGGGAGCTCTTTAAGGCTTGACCTAAAGAGCTTGACAGGAAACATCTTGAATTTGTATCAACAACTTTGCTATGGCTGGGTATTCCTCGCAGGGGAGAGAAGACACACTTTGCAGAGTTGCTTTTATACTTCAAAAAGTAAAATTGCCTCACACCAAAAGTGTTCTCCCATGCTGAAGAAGCCTTCCACATTTACTGAGGCACACTTAAAATTAAAAAAAAAACAATTGCTTGTGTTGTGTTTGTATTCAAATCGCCTGGAGAAATATCTAGTGAGATGACCTATTACAAGCCGCTGGATCTGTCAAAAATTGCAAAACAAAAACTATGTTGTCAAAACCTGAATAACAGAAATTATACATTTTTGTAGACAAGTCCCACTTGCCCAAGTGCACCAAAACATTGTTCCCTTCTCCCCTTCCTTCCCCTCTTCTTAAGTGTATTTTAATGATTGTGTTTGGGTTTTCTTGGGCAGCATTTCTTGTCAGACTGAGCAAGTGCTCTGCTGAATAGGAGAAAGCAGTGAATAGTTTAATTAATGCTTATGTTATATGGAAATGCAATGTAAAAGGTAATGAAAGTCTCTTATTTAATTCAATAGATTTATCTCTTGAAGCACTCTGCCAGTTCTTCTGACAATATTGCTTTCTTCAGTACAATTTGCACGTGGAAACCAATTCTTCAGCTCATGAAATTAAAATGGTCTGTTATTACATGAAATGTGAATTTCCAATTGACACTGTACTAAGGGTGTCAGAAACATTTAGCTTGGTTTGTACAAAGGCAGAAAATTCTACCATTTCCTCTTGAGAAATAAAGAGAATGATCTGCCTGTATGATTAAAGTTACTTGTAAGGCAATGAAAACATTTAGCTTTCTGTACACCGAATCCTGATTAAAAATCCCGCTGCAAATCTCTTAAAGGTGCAAATAAAATGATATACAAAGCCCAAGGGTTAAATAAATACTGGGGACCTGATTCTCATTTCTATTGAGGCTCCTTTCTACTACTGCTGAGCCATAAAGAAGACTAAAATGCAATTTATACCTACTTTAAGGCTGCTTTTCACCATTCTTATTATGTAGTGAGGAGAACCAGGCCCTAAGTTTTATGCTTCCCAGGGGTGTAATACATTTAGCTGCTGCATCATTCTGAAGACAGCATCAAAAAGAGGTTTGCACATGCTTAGAATAAACACTGTCTTGAGTTTGCCCTCACCTTATTCGAATTTATGTTTTGGTTCTCGAATGAAGTCTTTTAACTTGAAATTTAGTCATTTCTCAACCCTGACTCCTCACCCCATCTTAATTTGTTTTTTCTGCAAGAGTTTGTAATATATGAATTATAATGCCATGAGGTTTCTTTTAGCAGTCTCAGGACTTTTTAAAAGCTCACAGCTATACATCTTCAGAAAGGATCATTTTATTATTATCAGTTACTGTTTGGCAGTACTACCTACATGTCCCAGTCATGTCCAAATGAACCATGATATAAAACTTTGTGTAAAACTGGGAAAAAATTATATCCCATGACCATCAAAATATTGTAAGGATTGCTTCCCAAGTCTGCTACACCCTCCCACCACAAGAAATTAATTCCTCTCCATCCTCAAAGTCACACATCTAAGCCATAAACAACACATACAGGGACTGGTGAGCCAGCTGCTGTCAAACATAAAAGATAGTGGCAGACTAATGTGTGCCTTACCCTCTACATCTCTGTCACATTAAACTGCAACTATTCAACAGGTAAGGAAGGTGCCATAATAAGAAACAATAAAGGTTATTTCAGTAACAGTAATGTGAGTTTTTATTAGATGCCAGAAAGACAAGTAAAGTTGAAATATTGTATCATTAGAAGCAGTGCTGTGTGCTTGATGAAATAAAAAAATACCCCATCCATAATGTCTGCAACCCCCTTTCCTCAATAAATCTATTTTTTTTTTTCCTTATTAAAAACACCTACTTTCCCAGTTCCAGTCAAAGTGGTAGTTTATGCTTTTTATTATGATAATATCCTCTGGTGTGATTGCAACCTAAAATTTTTATAAAATGCACTTTTCTTTCCTCTCTTCAACTGAAGTTCTTATTCTTTTTGGTCTGGCTCTGTTTGTTTTTCAGAATTGTCAGGCTACAAGCTGGCCTAATGGTAATCATCATGTGCTTAGTAAGTAACACCCATGAGTCTAAATCTTTTAAGACATTATATTAGGCTGAGTATTATGACAAAATAAATTCTATTGAATGGTCATTTTTGGAGAAATAGTAATTTTTTCTTTCTCTGATTTATTTAGAGTCTTAGTTTTGCTTTGCTACAAAAATTATTTCTCACTTTGCCCACTACAAACTCATTCAGATTCCTAGTGCACTGTTTTCTTTTACATGTATTTGCATTAAGTTTCCTCCTTTTAGTTCACTGGTTATTCTTTCATTCATGAGGCTCTTGACTGTAGAAACTCACATTTATCAGCAACACAACTCCTACCTTACCTCATTGACTTTTTCTCCCAACAAAATGTCTTCTTCTAAATCATCTATACTAGCCACCCACCCTCGTAACAAAACTTTGCTGTCCAATAATGAACTTTATTTCAAAACACATTTCTAATTCTCTTCTCCCTGTTCGTAGAATTGCATTACTGTAGAAATAAATATTAATGGAAATATTGTGCTACTTTTCATATTCTGTTTCAGGATTTTTGCTTCCTTCTCTTTCCTGCACTGGAGGATCAGGTCAGACTACAGATAAAGTAAAAGAAAAAGCATTTTTCATTGGTTCACACCAGCAGAGTCTTTGTATGCCTAAGATGTTCAAGCTAATTTTGTAAAAATAAAGCTTTTAGAAATTTTTGCTCATAAGCCCTGCAATGTTTATACTGGCCAAGACTGTTTGCAGCTTCCAGAAGTTCATAACTTGGACAAAAGCTAATGTGCTTTCCTGGGAATGGCAAAGGGAAACTCTCTGACAAAGTAATTTCTGTATGCTTAATCTTTTTTTTTACTTTTTAAAAGCATGATTCTTATTTTGTGCTTGCTATTATCAAACCTCCAATGAATGTTAGAATTGCCAGGTCATTAGTTCACTCCTTGTAAAAAAAAAAATTAAAAAATGGACACACTTTTCTTAGCATTAAAGTAGGGGGTTTGTTTGTTGGGTTTTTATGTTGTGTTTTGCTGGGAGGGGTTGTGTTTTTGGGGTTTTTTGTTTGGTTGGTTTTTTGATTGGTTTTTCATTTTGTTGTTGTTGCTAGTTTGGATATTTTTAATTAAGAGGTGTGTGCTTTATTTTGGATTTTTTTTTCTTCTTTTGTGACCTAAGAGGCTGTTTGGATTGAAAATAACTCTGCAGGCTAATTTGGTTGTGCTTCCTCTGATTTTTTGAATTGGATCATTTACTATTTGCATTTTGTAAAACATTGTTCTATTACCATAGGAAGTGTTTAATCACTAATTTGTGTATTTACACACCTCAAGTATTTTGCAGGCTGAAAATGCGCTCATAACTAATGTACCAGTTCTTGCCTTGGGAAACTCCATATGGTCTAGGTTCTTATGCTAATTTTAGCACCAATTTTTGTGGCACAAGTGGCATTGGTTATAACTGCCTAGCTTTTCCTTGTTGCAAATGGTGTCTCCCCAAACAAGTTTGACACGACTGTAGTTACACTGCACCAGGCTGAACAGCTACTAACTCAATATTTCCAGCCACCTACCACAATTCTTCTAACCACTGTTTCCAGCTGAAGATGCTGACCTACATATCTCTCCTCATGTGGCTTATGTTATATAAATCAAATCAATTGCCTACTACAAATTCAGCTACCAGTATTCAATTTCAGTTTTATTACAGCTGTAATCTCACACCTGCCTTCACATGATCCAAATTGGCAAGTTTTGCAGTTGAATTTGGCAATCCTGCTAGCAATGCTGCTTTGAAGTGTGATAAAGCAATTTATAAAGCACTTGTTTTATATTCAGATATATTACTGTTTGGTGTCCTTAAAATGTGCTACAAAACTCAGAAGTCTTTAAAAAATCGCAACTTACAGCTCTCAAGCTGAATAAATGCTTTTACTGCGTATCAAAATGCCAGAACTGATCTGAGAGTGGTAAATACTTGCGGAAGATACAGTCTGAAGGATCAGTAAACCCTATGGAATATAACATTACCCTCAACAATTTAACCACCAGATTTCCTTAACACCTTGGTTATATTATTAGAAATGGAAGTATTATCAAATAACATATTTATTATCAGGCAGAACTTTTTATGGGTCATGTAGCAAGTTTAGCAATTTTGGAAGCAATTTTTTCTCAGGCAGTCAAAATTTTATAGTTCTTATTCTAATCATAAATTTAAAGCCCTGATAGTGGTCTATTCACAGAATGGTAGGGCTAACTGTATGATGGGGAGAATAGAAGCAGAGTCACTACCCTGCTTCATAAATCCAGAAATGAATAAAAATTATTAAATAAAAGGGGTAAATTAAAGGTGTGCTTTCAAACTTGATCACTTTGTATGCATCAACAGAGTCTAAAAGAAGAAAAGGTAGCTATACATTCTTTATCTTGCAGGTTACATTGATGTGATTTGGCCTTATCATTAGCTGTGCTCTTGACACTTGAAATACTCGCTTCAGACCTGCTCATATTCAGCCACTTGTGGAGAAAGCAGTGGAATTTAATTAACAGTATGAGCTTTAACAAAGACAATTCAAGTAGTGCAGCTGGAACAGAATAGCCACAGAGCCCAGCACATGCTGACACCTGTGTGGCTGGGGAGCTGCCTTGCTGAAAAGGATGGGGGCTCCTAGGGGACACCCAGCCAACATGAGACAACAATGCCCTGCAGCAGCAGATGTAAATCTGATACTGGGCTGCATCCCCAGGGGCACTTCTAGCAGAGGCATAGACATGATCATCCCACTATACTCAGTGCTCGTCATGCTGCACCTGGAGAACCATGCCCCATTCTGGCCCCCACAAGACAAGAAAGATGCAGACTGGAGAGGGTCCAAAGGAACATCAGGAAGATTATCAAAAGACTGGAGTGTAAGGAAAGACAAAAGAGTCAGGTTTTTTTTTCCCTGGAGAAACAGAAGGCTCAGGTGGGATCCAATCAAGGTACTATAGTTGTTAAAGGGAAGGTACAAAGAGGATGCAGCATCTTTCTTCACAAGGACCCACATGGAGAAGACAAGCGGCAAAAGATACAAATTGTACCAGGAGAAGTTTCATCTTGGCATAAGAAAGAAATTTCTTAAAGTGAGAACTGACTGTCTAGTCACTGGGACAACCTCCCCAGGGACATGGTGGATGCCTCATTGCTGGAGGTTTCCAAGATTTGATTGGACAGGGTGTGAGTTAACCCCATCGGGGCTCCCTTTCCCTCAGTACCTGAGACCAGATGATCTGACAGCATTCCTTTCAAAGTGGGCTCTTCTGTGGTTCTGTGATTAGTTACTTCATATCTTCCTACCTCTCAAAATTATAAGGGACTGGAACAACTTGACTTTGTTTCTAAGTTAACATTTTCCACCCAATTTTCTGTATTTTTTATTATTGTAACAGATTATTTTAAACCGATGGTAAATAGAGTTAAAAGAAAAACCTCATTCAACTTTAACCCTTGCCCACTATTTTGAGATTTGGATCATTTTCAGTATGGGTGATGATGTTTTTGAATGCCTACTTTTTGAAGTTTTCAAGGATCATAGTAAACTCTTAATGATCACATTATAAATTTTCTATTAGTGAAAGATATACTTCTCCAATACACTTACACCATTCTGTCACACATCTGCTAAGAGGAAACAGTGCTGTAGAAGAATTTGACTGATAATCGTCTTTAATTAAAAAAAAAACAAAAAAACAAAAAAACAACCAAACAGCACTATCATGTTTTTGGCATAAACTTTTTTAGCAGTTAAAAATTAATTATAAACATGAATTTTAGCATTTCAGGCAGCAAAAATTTAAATATAATTTTGCATTTCAGGCAGCCCAAATTCAAATTCAAACAGCACAAATTAAAATATAACTTTGTTGGACAAAACCCTGTTCTCTAACCAAAAAGTCCTAAGGCTCCTTCTGACTTTGTAATTATCTTCTCTGTGGGGTATAACAGCCCTGCAAGCAGCCTCCGTAAAACTGCACCTGACATTCATTTCAAGTCACAGATTGAACTTTCCTACTCAAACTAAAAGGAAACAGATTATGTTTTAAATTAATTCCATTGTAATATTGGCCTGACAAGTGATGACAGGAGCAATATTTGCACAGAAAATGACAGTTGGAGGAAGGGAGGGAAACCTGTCTGTAACACACAGATCGCGCCATCAGACACAGCTCTCCTAATTTTAATCAAAGGAATATTGAACTTGAAAACCTTTTATGTCTGGTGGACTCCAATAAACCCGTACAACTACCCCAAGAATAAAACTGACTCATTGTTTGCCTCGGAACTCAAACCATCTTTGCTCAGATTCCTTTTGTTCCTTGATTTCTTTGAGGTCAATTAAAAAATGAATGCCTTCCAAACAGACTGATAATTAGTTAACAGTCTCTTCATTACAGGTCCCACTGGGAACATTCATTTACAAGAAGCCCTGACCCTGTTGTCCTTGGGAAGATTTCAGTAATAAGTTACCGAAGCCGAGGCCAAGGCAAACTTGTTCAGACTAAGACTATACAGATGCTAAGGAAAGAACTGAAGTCCCTCGAGCATTCCCAACTAAACTACTAGAAGCAGTACCACTGCTCCAATGCTCAGGATCATTTTATTTTCCAAGCATACACAGTCAGACAAATTGTTTTTTGATAACACAGTTTGTGAGAGGAATGTCTAGTTACCTCTTGGAGAGTGTATTACTGGCTTTGTGCTCAGTGCCTTGTGGAAAGCAAACAGCAAGGCTGTGATTCAGCACCAACAGTTTCATCATCTCACTGGCTACATGGCTGCAATTTTCTGATTTCAAAGCATGCTCCCACCTGGGAACAGCAGCCAACTCCCCCTCCCCCTGAATTGATTTTTGCTGTTTATTATGTTCCCTACTATAACAGCAGAAATATCTTATATAGCATTACAGTGAGAAGTAGAATACAAGCGGCACATTTCTTTACCATGACCATAAAACACAACGCAAGGCAGGCTTTAAATTTAATCAGCCCTCAGAACAATTTAATGATTAAGATAGCAGGATGAGATTGTACACATTCATTTATTTATAAAGATTTTAATCAGCATTCTTCATGTAAAACTGAAATCCAAAGATGTGACTGTAGCACATGGTGTATCAGAGACAGATTTACACCACTTAGGCCATATACCCCCTGAAATACTGTTGCAGTAGAAGACCATGCTGGATTAACTTCCTGGGACTAAGTGAGTATGCTGTACTGCCCAAACCAGTCCTTAAAATACCATTACTAATATACATACATCAAAGGTTAAAGCTGAATGGGATACAGTCATGCCATTTGATTGAATTGTCAAGTGTATTTTAAAGCCGTGCAGATCCCTTGCTAATCACTACATTGTAATGCATAAAATCCATGTTTCTAAAATACTAAACTTAATGACAACTGTTTAAGAGTCATTAATCAAAGTGCTCTCCTGTTATTCTCTTATATTGATGCCTTCAATCAGCCCAGTGAAACCTTTTTGTGCTACCATTAAGCAGATTAATCTACGTTTTTGTCTTCTGATTAATAATGACATGCTTTCCTGCAATGCCAGTCACAGAAACAGCTCAGGAAGACAAACATGATAATGTTGAGTTGGTCATAAGTTATAGGCTGTAATGGATAAACCAGTGGTTAAGACTTTGGTGCCTCTGCCATAAACTCTTTATTGAAATATTTCTCAGCCTAATCTCTTTCTTAGTTACTTCAGGAAAAAGACAGTACAAAAAGGGAGGCTACAATTTGTAAAGATCTGAGAGTCCTGTTATCATACTGACTCAAGGTCTACCCATGAAATTTAGGGCCAGAAATGCTGGCATTTGTCCTTTAATTTCTGTTTGGAGCCAACCACTGTGAAAAGCAAAATGCCTCTACCAGTTCCTAAGTATTAACCTTACTGTGACCAAAGTCGTAAGGCAAGAAGCAAAACTTTCTCCAAGTTTGTGTATCTGTGACTTAATAAAGGAGGGGGGGAAATATTTTTTTCCTTTTTTGTTTTCCCCCAGAGAAACATGCTAAGAATACATAAACAGGTATAATGGCCAGAGAAATCACTCAATACAAGAGAGGTCAAATGCTGCAAAAATTAATGTCCTGTTACCCCCTTGCAGGAGTTCTGTGGTCTGTGAGCCAAACTTGGTGCAAGTTTGCTTGTCCCCAGCTTGGTTCTGCAGATCCAATTGCTGTTACAACGTGAGAGAGTCCCTGCTAAAGCCAAATAAGGTTCTGGAAGCAAAGCACAGACAGAATTGTGGGAGATTCAAGAAGAAAACTACTGATATGGGAAGGTGTAAACCCCTACAGGAAAAACGTGACAAACTGGAGGGTGGCAATGAAGAAACAAGGAAAATCAGCTAATTCCTGACCCAAATGATGACTGCATGAATACCTGAGAGTTATCAGGTGATTTATCACTGATGATGGTAACCATCTACTGCTTGGCCTCATAGCTCATTGGCTCTAGTTGAACATGCTCTGCAGCGACTTTGGGAGCCTTGACTCCCAGGGATCATGGAAAAACTCCCCCAGATGCCCCTCCTGATCAGACAAGTAGAAGAAGATACCACAGTATGTGGGTGCCTTTTTCTGCATGTGGCCTCTCCTCCAGGTGGGAGAGTCTCAGAACTACAGAAATAAGTATTCAGGTCTTTCCTAAAGGTGCAGAAAAGGATGTCCTATGACTTCCCACAGTAAATCCTATGCAAGTAAGGAATTCAGACCATTTCTGCCCACTCCGATGAAAATCAACACTGCTGAAATGACTTTCCTTCAATAACAGAGGATACCAGCTGACACAGGAGGAAGAAATACAGTACAGATATTCACTGAGATTGTGCCAGAGGGAAGTCCTCTCATGAAAGATTTTTTTATTCCCTATTGAGTAACTACTTTCAGACTGTTTTGATTCACTTATGTGACAAATTTAATTTCATGGAACTGAAAATAACCATGTGTTAAAGCATGCATAAAAATACTCTGAATTGCAAAGATTCTAATTATCAATATGAAACAAAGGTTTCTCACTGAATATTGTCAACTGTATCATGCAAACAGAAATTCTATATTATTAAAACCATGGATAGGCAAATGTTTTATGACTATGCAAGAAATTCTGAAACATTTTCAATAAATTATATTTCCTTAGGAATCTCAGGGTTCAGCAGAGAAGCCTGACATTCTAGAAATCCTGCTCATTGCTGCTTTCAGATTCTCAGTTTCAATAACTTGCTATCACACCTTGTAGAGCCTGGGTGGGGGTGTCCAAGTCCTCCCTTCTTTCAGACAAGCTGGACTCATGGGGATCCTCTGAAGAGGGAGGCAGCTGGTATGTGTGCAGCTAAAGTTTCCTGGGATTGGTTTGGACTGAAGGTGGTTCAGAAAATAGCATTGTCACTCTTCAGCAGAATTTGGAAAGTTTTGAAGGATTCCTGAGCATGGACTACATGGTTTCTTTCCTGTTACAGGCCCAGTACTGTCTTAGAGCTTGCCAATTTTCATAACCTCTGAGGTTTCCACATTACAGGAGATAGAAATTCTCTTAGCTGCTGGTTCAGGTCAAGTTCTCAAGTTTCTGTCTCTCTCCATGTGTATCCAAGGGCCATAGCTATATCCCTCAATAAAAAGAACCTGGCCACTGATACATATGGTTAGATGAGCTTGCAGCCATAAAGGGAAAATCCCCTTTTATGCACCTAAAAATTTTGGGTGAGGGCTTGAGCTAATTTCTTAGCCCATTTTCATACAAAGATCCCAACAGAAAGGACTGTTGCTTTGCTTGATTTTAGGATCCTTCTGCTCTGGAGTGGGATCTGGACAGGCTGGATGGATGGGAAAGGCCAACGGTATGAGGCCCAACAAGGCAAAGGTCCTGCACCTGGGTCCCAGCAGCCCCACTCCCTGCTACAGACTGGGGCCAAAGAGCTGCCCATTGGAAAAGGACCTGGGGGTGCTGGTCAACAGTCAGATGAACATGAGCCAGCGAGTGCCCAGATGGCCAAAAAGGCCAATGGCATCCTGGCCTGTATCAGCAATAGTGCGGCCATCAGGACCAGGGCATGGATAGTCCACTTGTAGTCAGCCCTGGTGGGGCCACACCTTGAGTTCTGTGTCCAGTCCTGGGCCCCTCACTGCAAGAAAGACTTTGAGATCCTGGAGCATGTCCAGAGAAGGGCAATGGAACTGGTGAAAGGTCTAAAGCACAAGTCCTACGAGGGGCTGAGGGAGCTGGGGATGTTTAGACTGCAGAAAAGGAGGCTCAGGATAGAGTCTCTACAACTGCCTGAAAGGAGGGTATAACAAAGTGGAGGTTGGTACCTTCTCCTAGGTAACAAGTATCAGGACAAGAGGAAATGGCCTTAAGTTGTGTCAGGGTAGGTTTAGATGGATATTAGGAAAAATTTCTTCATGGAAAGTGTTGTCAAGCCCTGTAACAGGCTGTCCCTGGAAATGCTTGAATTGCCATTCCTGGAGATATTTACAAGGTGTGCAGGTGTGGCTCTTAGGGACATGGATTTTGGTGGCCTTGGCAGTTCTGAGTTTTTAATTGGTCTCTCTTCATGGTCTTTTCCAACATAATGATTCTGTAATTCTAACAATGAATTAGAGAGGGGTGCTTCAGAGGTGCTGGCAGAGCAGGCATGACACTGTCCTTGACTTTAAGTGGTTTCCCAGCTTGAAGGAGGATACAGGGCAGGTGCATCCTGCACTGCTGAGGCTGCAAGCTTGAGAATGTAGGCAGTATAATGAATGCAGTGCAATAGAAAAACCTGTTTGCTACATCATAGTGTTTTTTCAATCAATATTTTCCAGCAGAACAGTTTGCTCTGAAAAAAATTTAAGCTCATCCTAATTAACAGAAACTATGTTTTCATAATATCATCCAGCCACAGTAATCACTGCCAAAAGGAAAAAGAAAGCTTTTTAGAGGATAGCAGCTAGCCACAACAATTTCCCTTTCCCACTATTCCCAATAGTGTTTGAGATCTAATCTATTGTTAGCCCTACAGAGTGGGCATTTTGTTTTTTTGTTCATGTGGGAGTTATTGTTTTGGTTTGATTTTGTTTTGTTTTTTCCCCCCTGCATTTAGACACAAAAGCAGTCAGAGCAATTTCTTTTTAGCTTCTTTTTTATTGTACTTCTATCAATACCCTCTATGGACTGTGATACTTGGTAAGGGTCAGGGTCTTCAAAATCAATAACTGAATGTTTCTTGCTCTTCAAGTGTTTTAATGTTAAAGGTTTGACCTTTATGATTAAAGCTCAGCTTGAAAGGAAATCCCTTTAGGTGTCTGAAGTCTTCTCTCATGTAATCACATTTTTGAATGGACATTTTTGACTGTGTAAATTAAAAGTCTTCAGTGCGCTTTTACAGATTTAATCAAAGCATTTAAATATAGAAGTATAAAGTAATAAGCTAGACTTTTTCTATCAGTTCTTTAGAGAATTCCTTTTACCTTCTTAATGTACCTTTTTTGGGGGCTTATTTCTTTAGTACAATCACAGCTTTTGACTGGCACCTTACAGCAGTGACCAGCCTCCCGTTACTTTGTGGTTATTTTATAAGCCACACTTTAAGAAACCCAAAACTCCTGAAATAACAACCAAACTTAAAAAAAAAATATTTATTGAAAGAACATCATCTTCAGGATATGACAGGCATCATATTTGCCTTGAAGAACCTTAATACTTCTTCTTCATTATGATTAAATGGGATATTTCCTATAAAGAATATTTGGCACTCTTTGTTACTATTTACTCTGTATACTTTGGCTGACATAACATGGACAGATAATATCCAAAGTGAGTACTTGTCTCTCTTGGAGAAAACTCTTTGCAGATTTATTGCAGATTGAGCCAGAAAGAAAGTTGGCAAACACTATGTCAAAGTGCTTTGTGCTTTTTGCCTTTAGTACAAATAAGACTCTGAGGCATCTGTCTGAATTCAGATCACCTTGAGTACATTCCTGTCTTAGCTCCTTCTCTCAGAAGCTACTCAGAATAAAGTATTCCCTGTCCTCTGCTGCATGGATGGAGCCAAATTAAGGTATAACAGTAATGACAGGCAAAAACATAAGGAAGTCTCTGAGGATGTCTGTATGAACGTCAAATGACTGCCCAACTTATCCCAAAAAATTGTTTAAAGCAGCTCTAAAAATTCATAAACCCATGCAAGCCAGCATTTCAGATGTAGATATGATGATTCCAGGTTTTGTTATTATCTCTGAAGTTGTAGATGTAAGGATTTCTCATTCCCTGTGGAAGGGTCCATTGCCTTCCCTGGGTGCCTTGGATTAAACCATTTGAATTTGCCTTTCTTTACACTCTTCTTCCCTTCTCCTCCTCTTTGGATAGAGTCCTGTGTCCCTGCCAAGGGGCTCTGTGATTGTGCCATCTGGGCAAAAGTGGTGCCTATTTACACCCCTAATAGGGAGTGACTGTGATTATCTATAGAAATCCCCACAAACAGCAAGAATAAATCTCCAAAATAAAAGGTCAACACGCACATTATTCCAATATGAATCATGTATATTTAGGAAAGAACAATATTTTGGGATTTTTTTTTATAAACTATGAACTATATTTCAACCCTGGGCTCAGCAGCAGCAGTAGTAAATATATTACAGCAATTTTTGGCGCTCTGTTGGACTAATATATACTTAAAATCTTGGGCCTGGAATATTTCAGGTTTTTTCACCCTGGCAAAAAAATTGTAAAGAAGAAAATAGTTCTAGGCAATATATTATTCTTTAAATATTAGTTATTAATAATTTCTAAAGTCTATAAAGTTTACATTTTCAGCAACAGTATTGACTTTTACTGTCCTTACAATTATTTAAAATAGAAAATGCCCTGATAAAACTCACATTATCCTTTTCCTTATCACTGTCTGCATTGATTATCAAAAGTAAGTAATATATACTGTATTTTCCTTGTATATCGCAAATAGAGTTATTAAAGATGACTGACAAGTTTCAGTTTAAGAATACATCTAGTAAACTATAGATGAAAAAACATCAAACTGTCTTTCCCAGCCTTCACAGAGTAAATGTCAGCAAGTAATGTCTGCAATTACCAAGGAGAAAAAAAAACCAGTTATGTGGTAAAATGCGCAAACCATCTAAAATATCTCCACTCACTGTGATTTGTACATGTGCCTTAAGTTACTGCAGAACTGTGTCACAATTGAACATCAACCTGCAAAGTTTCTCCTTCATGGTTTGATTCATGGGCAATAAGGAGACCCAGGAGATGGAACTTTCCTCTGAAGTGGTGATTTACACAATCAAACTAGAAATAGTATGGACAAGTTATGAACATTTGCACAACACTATACATGCAATTAAAAGCACAGAGTGACAAAAAGATTTTTTTCTTCTTGTTAAACTGTTGAAAGCCATTCTCTGAAAAACTGGAGTGGTTTGCCTGCTTCTGTGACAAAAAGCATATCAAGATCAGTCTGCTCATAGAGGGCTTATGAGATAAGGCAACAAATCACATTCTGCAAAAAAAGTCATCAGCAAATAAGCCAGAATGGTTTATGAAAAAGTCATATACAAAATATACACATCTGCCAGTAAATAACCTCTTCACTGAGCTGGCACTTTTCTAAATTACAAATTAGGGATTCATGATCCTAATAAATACAATATACTACCAGTTGACAGGTTTCACAGCATTTTATGTTTCTGAAGGAGATTTATAGGTTTATAATGAGAAATAATATAATGCAGGTGCTATTAACTTCACTAAAAGCCATGTGCAAAAAAGGAAAAGGAAATCCTTTACATCTTGATTAAACAGAAAATACCAAAGCTTTTCTAATTTTTTTTTATTGTCTACTGTTTTCTAAGGAAAAATGTCCCTATTTCAAGGCAATTTCTAAGCAGTGTAATTAATGTGGTGCAGCTCACAAATTGCCTAATGAGTACTGTGTTTAATGAATATTCTTTTAAAGTTTCTGGCTATTTTCTACATCCATTCAGCGACAGCAGTTGCTCAACTGCAACAGTAGTTTTGAGCACTTGTTGCAGATGTTTCCAACCATTTTCTGCCAAACACAAATTCAACTACTTGAGTGATTGAATTATCAATGCCAATCTTAGATGATACTACTGTTAAAAGATTAATGTCCTAAAGGGAGAATCAGATTACTACTAGCATTCTTTTAACATCACTTTAGGAACACTCTAAATCCCCTTTCACAGAACAGAGTGCTTCTTAAAATCTATATAGCACATTTAAATAGATTTAGCCTTCCTCACAATATGGTTACAAAGTATCTAGAGCTGTGGTTGATTTACCCTGGCTGGATGCCAGACACCCACCAAAGCTGCTCTATCACTCCTCTCTGCAAGTGGACAAGGAAGAGTTTATGAGTTGAGATAAGGACAGGACTCACTGATTGCCAATATGGGCAAAACAGACTCAGTTTGGGGCTATTAACTGAATTTATTGCTAACAAAATCAGAGCAGGCTAATGAGAAATAAAATATATCTTAAAAACACCTTCCTCTCCCTCTTTCCCAGCTCTACCTCCTCACCCCAGAAGTGCAAGGAGATGGGTCCAGATATCCCTGCCAGGACCCTGCTCCATCATGGACCTCCCATGGGCTCACAGCCTTCTTTTGGGCAGCCATGGGCATCTTTTGGGCCTTCCACATGGGTCTCCTCCATGAACCGAGGGTGCATCTCTGTACTCCCATGTACATTCAGGGGCTGCAGGGTCCCAGCTGCCTCACCACGGGCTGGCTGCACCACAGACTACAGGGGAATCTCAGCTCTGGCACCTGCAGCAGCTCCTGCCCCTCATCTGCACTGACCTTGGTGTCTGCAGAGTTCTTCCCAGCACATGTTCTCACTCTGCTATTCTCTGGCATTACAACTGCACAACAACTTTTATCCCCCATTGTTTAATGGTAGCACAGAGGTGCCTCCACCATTCCTGACTGACTTGCCCCTTGGCCTGCAGAGCTGTCCTGGAGCCGGCTGCCATTGGCTCTGTCGGACATGGGGGAAGCTGCTGGAGCTTCTCACAGAAACCACCCCTGGAGCACCCCCGCTGCCAAAACCTGGCCACGCAAGCCCAACACAAAAGTTAAATTCTGTCTTAATGGAGTTGTCATACAAAATTAGTGCTGCATAGTCTCTGACAGAGTTCTAAAACTACACAAAAACTAATTAAAAGCAAGTCACAAAACAGCTATCTAGGCTACTCCTTGCTGTCATTTAATAATTCACTAGTATCTGACAACTCTTAAAGTAACTACCACAAGATAACATTACTTCCTAAAAAATGAAAGCTACCCACAACGTCCAACATAAACTCTTAAATGAGGATGATGATGATGACAGTAATAAATTCTGCAATAATTTTTGCATCTGAAAGTATCACTAAACTCTATGTGATAACTTACACATCTGAAGTCCTTCATCCATAAAACCTGCCAGCATAAAAATTCATTAGGACAAGCTGCTGAAAAAATTTTTTTTATTGATATTTGGAGTTTAAATTTATAATTGCATTATTACTCATCATTTATTGATTATCTAATTATTGATTTTCCTTTTATACAGCTACAAAAACACAGGACAATTTGGGTATGATCATGAGCTCCACACTCATGATTTGGCCACAGTTGATCTAAAATGAATCAAACGTGCTTGCTTAGTTATAGTTAAAGTTGTACTTGGTATACAATGAAGTAGTATGATTCATGTATCAAATGATTATAGTCCTTGATGCAACCTTTGCCTATTACAACATATAAATGTGTGACTACTTACTCATAATCAGATGATGAATTCAGTCAAGACAACCTTAATGTATTGATATCTAAGATATGTAAGAAAAGAGCAAATTAAGCACCTTCACTGTCTTCTTCATTCAAGCGATACTCAAGAGCTTCCAGAGAAAGAAACTAGAAATCCTGTGTGACCGACTTCCTGCTGAACTCCCTATAACAATCTGAAACTATGATTACTATTACCACTAACATAAAATTCTGTTTAAGAGATTAAGAAATGGTAGCCATATAATAATAAAGACTTAATGAAGGCACATATGCTAGAGACAGAATCTTGTAAGGTCCCACAATAATTCTAAGTTGATTTGCAATATAGTAGATCTATGAAGACGAAATAAGTAATAAAAAACAGTTCAAAGCTTTAACCAATCTGTCTCCTTCAGGAAAGAATTCTAGAGTGAAGATAAGAACTGAGCTCCCTGCATTTTTAAAGGTAGATGCTGCATACTTCATGTCAAGCTGCAGATCAGTGAGTACAGACTGCAAAGAGAAGCAGCAAGCAGTGATTTAATGCTAATTTGAAACATCATTCAGAGTTGAGATAGCATCTAAGACTTGTTTGACAAGACACACTCAAAATACAAAATGATCAAACTGAAATTGTGTCAGTTATTTTATGAGCAAATTTAGGTCTCTGAATGTTGCAGAATATCCTTTACAAGGGGCTGCATCATCAGAACAGATTAATTAGATGAAAAGTAGAAGTACTACAGGGAACGACATCCACACCGGTGAAAGTGGGATGGATCAAAGGAATACAATGGTATCATGATGTTCCCCAGGTGACTACATCTTACTTTATTAAATGTTCCCGTAGCATGGCATGATCGTTTTTGTGCTTTATTTCTGCAGCACAGAAATGAACAAAGTTCACCCATTTTGTTTCACAGAGTCAAGCTAATATAATCTTCAGTTCTGATCTGCCTAAATTGCCATTCTGCAAGTCTGAATGTTTCCACAATCTTCTAAAAAAATGCAGTCAAACTTGTAAAATTTTCTTTACTTACCCACTTAATGCATAAGTTTGCATAACTATGAGGCTCACCCAGGATTGGACTGCAAGCCTTAGATTGTCTCAGTTTGATTTTCGATAGTGTAATTAAATTGTCAAAAAAATGGTCTAGTGCTTTTGAAATATGAGAAGGAAATGAGGACTGAAAGAAAGGGAAATGAAAAGAGAGAGACAGTCAAAGTGTATTAATAATGAGGGTATAAATAATGTAACATTTGTCCAGAAAGAACCATATCATTGCTATTTTAATTTTCATAAGCTCTCAACTAAAGTAGAATATAAAAGCAAATCACACTAATTATTTAGACAGAACAAAACCTCACATTATTTCAGATACTTTGAACTGAAACAATATCACCTGAATAGATGCACCAATAATGCCACAGCATTACCCTTTTATGGGAGCACAGAAGAATGAAGGTTAAGGAATATGAAGTGTGGGATAAGTAGGCAGCTTCTGCTCCAAAAGAGGTAGAGTAATGTGAGTATGAGCTCGACCATGCCACATGCTTTGGGACTGTATATTTGGCTAGCAGTTTTCTGGTTAAGCCAGGCAGGCAAGCAGACATATCCTGGTCTTCTACAACTTCCTGATTCAGACACGGTTCTTAAGAAACACAATCCAGTGTCAGAATGAAGGGTTTGCATCTTAAAGAAGCTTTTTCAGAGTTGGAGATCTCCAGAAAAAGACAGTTGTCCTTCCTGCACGTTCACTGTGCAACACCCACATCCACAAACACGCTGTAGCTGGTAGTTATGCTTTCAAGATTTTGCTCAATGTTGCGCAGCTTTGCTGTGAATGCAATACATTGGTATTTTTCCACAGAACCCTTGCTTCTACAGCAACTTTTAAGAGGTTTTGTCAATTAGCATTCTTTTCCATGCCAAAACACAGCCAAAAGAGGGTAACAGCAAGCTTGTATAGCTGCATATGAGTGAAAAACCAGACATATGGAATGTGAAAAAGAGAAGTGAAATCATTGAAGAAGAGCTAGCAGATAACGCTTCATACAAAATTAAGCCTTTTTTGAAACAATGAAAAGTAAAAAATGTGGAGATATTTTTCTAGACGTAATCTGTAGCATCCCACATTTTTAGAATTCATTTAAACAATCTCATTCAGATATTTTGACGTTACTGACTGATGCTTGTGCCTTCAGTTGCACTTAGATCTGATCTGTACCACAATAACAGAACCAAATGCACAGAACTTCAAAAATACAATAAAATCTTCATATCCAGTCTTCCTTAATCATATTGTCCTACATACATATGCCTTCAATCTTCAAAACTGACTATTCAGTTTCACTGAAATCTGCCACATGGGCTAAGTTCAAGGATAATTAGTGTTTTGAAATTTTAAGTTACCTAATGGTAGCAAGCTGAAATTTTAAAAATATGAATTAAAACTCAATTTTAGGCAGATACTCAAAAAACCTCAAATGTATCTCCACACACTCCCCAAGCAACTGAGCTGTTAAATTACAGTTGAAGCAACTAGGTCTTCATAAAAGCTGTGGGTATAAACACTACAGTTCAACACACAGTATTTGAAAATAATACAATTAAGTACTGCTGCAAACTAAAATTGCTTTTCCTTAATCATAATCTTATGCTTCTAAGAATTTAAAATAAAGACAGGAATTTTCATTGTCAATCCATGGTAAGGACAGTGTCTTAACAAGATGCAAAGATTTACAAGCTGTCGTCCTGGTTCCGGTACTACGTTGCTGCAGAAACCTTCAGGGGACAATGCTGCCTAGGATGCCTCACTCACAAACTAAATTAAAATGCTTTTAAGTTTAACCAAGAACTGATGGGTGAAAAATAAAGAGGTATTTTCCTTCTCAGTGCACTAAGTTTTTTTTTTACTGAGTAATATTTAATGAAAGTAGAAAGAAAAGAGTTTTCGAGTCTGTTTCTTCAGTTCAATTCTTTAGAACAGACTTCAGATACAATGATTGGCAGGACTCATGGAAAACTTGAAAGACCTGCAAGATTGAAAACCTTTTTCTCTTACCAGTTTTCAGGATCTGCAACTTTATGAAACCCCTTCTGCACAAATATTTTCCACATGCATTTTTCTCCTTATGCCACCTTGGAAAAACTGCCTTTCTGGCTCATAGTACTGTTTCCATTTTTCTTTCAGAAAACAGCCAACAGTTTGTATATCCACTTGGGACTGGTCTGCAATTCATTCTAAGCAATACATTTAAATAAAAGGGAGATCTGAACATTTTAAATTCTTTTTTAACTTTTTTACATCTGACTAAAATGAGCTGTCTATTAAAGTGGTAGTCTACTGGGCTCACCTCTATCCATGTTATGTGTCTCATAAATATTCAGAAACTTGTTTTGATGTTGAAAATTATTGTATTGTTTTTGTTTTATCTCACTGTCCTTGAAACAAAAGAGTGCATCATACTGGCAAAGAAGTTTTCATATATTGTCTACCTAAAGTTTCATATCCGCTACACATTAGAGGACCTGGATGATTTCAATTTAATTGACAGGTAATTCTCAGAAGTGTTTAGGTAAAAGATTAGTTGGCCTTTTTTGGAAATAGTGTCTTAAACAATAAACTTATATGTATGAGGACTTGCATCTTCCAAGAGCAAAGTGCAAAGATTCATATCAAAGCATTTTTGCAAAGAATACAAGTGCAAGAAAGTACCAGCTAATACTGGTCCAAAGTTATTTAAAAAAATAAGAAAGTTGAAGATATTTTCTGTTTGTAGTGTATTGAAATATGTATTTAAATTATATTTAATTTTAAAATAAAAAATAAAAAACCACATAATTGTTCAATATAACTTCCTTTGGGCACTTAAATGCATTACAATAAAGTCTATTTACTTTGTATTTACTGCAAATTCCTTCACTGGAAGGAGGACTTTTCTAAGCATTCAGACAGAAAAAATTGGTAGGGGGAAAAAACGGAGCATTTAAATACACTAAAATAAAAATTTTAAAACAAAAAACATGCTATCAACAAGGAAGCTAATGTGAGACTATATTCTTTTAAAACATATCTAAAAAGAAGCCTACATTGTCCAGCTTGAATATGCAGCACTTGAGAAGGTTATGAATTCATTTCATGATGGTTTGTGAGCCCATACAATTTGTGAGGTACTCGATTACATTTTTGCTATTTGAACACTCTCAATCAACAAATACTCCAACTCATTAAAGTGCTGCCTGTTAGGAGAAAGCATCTCCCCAGGTGTAGTGCAAGAGTACTGTGGGGAGCCCCACAAAGTTTAGGAAGTTCCCAAAGCCTCCTTGACATTCCTTTCCTGGATTGGGAATCATGCTAGATCACCAGTTACTGTCTAACTACTAAATTATGTCTCAGTCACTACAGAGAAAAAAATACGTTGGTGTTGTCATTTTGACAACCAGCTCTGTAAAAATCTTGAAGGTAGGCAACATTTTTCATTTGTGTTAACCTTGATATGAAGCTTAGCAGAAAAGTCAGGACTTGTTTTCAGAGTTACACAGGAATGAGGAATTTTTTTCCTGAGAATTTGCTCTTTCTCAGGAATTAGGTGATTGTTCATGTATTTATTTATTTTGGCATGATAAGAATATAGAATCACAAATGTCGAAAATCAAATGTGAGCAAATTTGCACTACAAATGCAAAGTACTGGCAGCTTAGAGAAACCTACAGATGTTCTGCTTTCAGTTCATAAGTGTTTACATGCAAACCTGGATATTCTCAGAAGAACAGAAAGTTCTATCAGGGGTAAATTGCTGGCATTTCCTAGACACAGTGGTGCATAGCTGGCTCATCATCTAACACTGCAGAAAGAAACAGTGAAGACCAAAAACCTGGTTATTCAGTAGATGACAAAAAAGAAAAGAGACACCACCATAAGGCAAATGTCTTTGTGGCAATAAAGAGCACTCTTCTGACATGTTTAAGTTTTGGTCTTGAAGGATGTGCTCACTGTTTTGACAATATAGGATAAATTGTATAAATGACTATGCTGAAAAGAAAGCAAGACACGTGGGAAAATGCTAAAGAAGTCATTCCTCCTAAATAAATAAATTTAAGGTAAATGCTATTTACTCTGTGCTAATCCAATGGAAACATAAAAAAACTTTCTTGAGACGTATGTGAAATTATATTTGGATAGTCAAAAAATTGAGAGTAATATTTTGTCTTGACTCATCTGCTATACAGTTCACTACAAATAAATTTTTAAAAGTAATTTTGTTAAATTTAAATTTAAAATAAGTCAGTTAAGACAGTTTTACAGGCTGCCTCTCTGATGTTACACAACCCCAAAATTTTTGCGTTTGCCTTGATTTGATTTTTTTTTTTAATAGGAAAAGTTCTTCTGCTTGGTGCAACACTACTCCCAAGTCAGATCTCCTGATATTGTTTAATTTATTTTAGCTTGCATTTCCTTAACAGATGTGATGCCAACTTTGCTTCCATTAAAGTCAATGGTACTTTGGCACTAACTCCCAACATCAAAAATAAGAGTTGCAGTGTAACTTACAGCAACTTTTGTGAACAATTTGAAATTATTTATATTTTGTAATTTATTAGTACATGGCCATTTCTTTTCCATTGAACATTTTATTTTATTTTAAAAAGCTTAAAAATTTCATCTTACTTTATGCAAAATATGTTAAATTACAGATGTTCACTGAGAGTATTACACAAAAAGACAGCCCCATGAACACTTAAATTTAAGGCCTGTTTTGAAATAATATCTATGATGATATATTAAAAGTCTACCTCATTGCTTTTAAGTACATCTCACTGTTAATATTGTTTAAATATAGAAATAAAACTGTATTTTTTTATATTAACCTATCTTATGGGAGATCAGTGCAGAGCAGTCTGCACATAGCTCTTGATTGAAGATTAAATGCTCTTATCCACAAATTTGTACTATCCCAACAAAAGCCAATGGCCCTCTGGTGTCAGAGATCAGGACTTTGATTTGAGGGTTGATGATGGAGCTTTACAGCCACAAAACAAAGTAACAGAGGGACTTTTTTTTTACAGAATATTCTGAAAATTTATGACTAATTGTATAAATAACTTCCAAATATTTAGGATTTTTCATTAAAAAGTTCTCAAATATTAAGATTACTGCAACATTATTTTAAAATTAAAACCCATATACAGATTCTAAAACTACTTCTATATAGCTATCAGTTATGTTCTAAAATCTTTTCCTCTATTTTTGCCAAGAAATAAAACATCATCCATGCTAGCCAAAGGTATTGTGTAACAGTGTTGTTCCTGATAATTGATTATTAGTTACAAAGAAATCATGACATATCTGATAAAAGAGTTTTGAACACTCTCCACTGGATGAGGGAAAAACATTCTTTGGATAATAAAGTAAACTGTGATTTTACACATTTTAGTACATAAGTTGTGAAGTGGCACTGGTTACTACAGAATAAAATATTTATTTAACTGTGAAAACAGTCTCTGGGAACCTACATATTCAATACTATTTTTTGCAATATGGTATTTTCTCTTTATAAAGCACACTTCTACATTGTCTTAAAAAAGTTAACTAAGAAAAAAGTGACCTTTTATGTGGCATAAATATAGAAAGCACATTTTTACATCTCTCAGGTTTGTGCTTTAATTATTCAGGTAAAAGAGAATGTTCCACAGGCTTAGAAGTTGAATCATCTATCTGGCACTTTGTATTGCATATAGAATTCACCAGTAAACAGTGCCATTAGGTTCATATGAAGGCATTAGAAACAAAAACTATTAAAAATTGTAAAATACTGTTTTCTTTTCCTGACCCAGTTCTAAGTACATGCAGGAAAAAAACAAACGACAAACTGAAAATTCGCCTCTCAGATCTACATCTGAACAATGCTTTCCTTCCTGGTCTCTCCTAAGGTTGCAGAATATACATGTATGATTACCATATTGATCTTCTTCTACACTTCTAACAGATCCCTCAGATTCTTTTCTATTTGATTATAAATCAGCAAATATATTTTCCAGAATAAAATGAGATATATACTCTTCTCCAGAAGATCATAATGGCCATGCCAGTTGAGATTAGTCCATCAAAATTCTCATTTTTTTAATCAAGAGAAATACTTTAATAACCTCTTGTCACGGTTTAACCCTGGGCAGCATCCAAGCCCCACACAGCTGCTTGTTTGCTCCACTACCAGTGGGACCAGGGAGACAAGAGGAAGGTAAAAGCAAGAGAACTCACGGGTTGCGATAAAGACAGTTAAATAGGAAAACAAAAGCCACGAAGGCAAGCAAAGAAAAACAAGGAATTTATTTGTTCCAAAAAAAGCAGGGTGTCATCACCTGTAACATTGGAAGACAAAATTCCATCACTCCAAATGCTTCCCATTAATTGTTCTTCCCCCTACTTTATGTACTGATCATGATGTCCTATGGTCTGGAATATCCCTTTGGTCAGTTTGAGTCACCTGTCCTGGCTGTGTAACCCCTGCTCAGCAATAACAAAAACATCTCTACATTACCAACACTGTTCAGCAAAAATAAATCCTATACCAGCCATGGTGATGAAAATTAACTCTACTCCAGCCAAAACCAGTACATCTCCCTAAATCCAAGAAGTACCTTCTACTTGCCTATAAGCATCAGGTATCTACAACTTTCTCTTTCTTGCTTCCAGGGTATTGAAGGGTGTAAGTTATTAACTCAGAGATATTTTTTTTTTAATCACAGCAGAGAAGCAGTTACAAATAAAGAAAATAAACATAGCCTTTTATGAATGGCAGTGAAATAGCCAGGAGCAGCAGTTAAAACAGTGAAGAAGCAGCATTGTCAAAAACATCACTATCTGTACTGAGGACTCTCCCTATTTGTTGGTTAGACCTGTAGACAGCTAATGCTTCTCCAATATGCTTCATTCATGCTTTGAACAAAGGACATTGGTCCAGGAATTGGAGAACTGAAGTTTAGTTGCAAGCTTTCGACTCTGATCTCCACTCTTCAGAATTCCACAAAGTTGCATATTTGCTGTTGTTAATTAAACATCAAATTATTGTTGTTTTAACACTCACGTCACTTGTGGGATGAAGAGGTCAAGGAGAAGTCAAAGAAATGTGCAGGCAGTCTTAAAGGCATTTTGACACGGGTGGTTCTCTACCTCTGATGTGTATATTCTCCACTGACACAAACATAGCAGACTTCAACTTGATTTATTGTTTTGATTTATAGTCAGGAAATTCTCATCTAGTTTTCATCCTGAGCTCCATACATAACCTGGACTGGTTTATGAAGAGATCCTGCACAGTGTTTTCAGCTTTTAAAAAATATAGTTAATAAAGATATTGTACTATGCAACTAATTCCCCATTGCAAAAGAACAGTCCTTATTTATGGAACATTATTGTCTGCCACGCTAATAGTTACAAACAGAGGAGGAATTTTAGGCTTTGGGGGTGTTTGGCAGAAGTTGAGCTAATGGTGTTCAAACTTTATAGCATCTTTGAACTGTACAGTACATCTCAATTCTCAGTGCCTCAGATGGATTTCAGGGATTTAAGATATTGTAATGGTAATGATTTTCCTTTATTTCTAATTTTTCCAAGAGTTTCTCTACATGCATCTTCCTGCTTTGGGGATGCTGAACTAAACGAAATAGATTTGCACGGTCATTTAACTCTTCCCATCAATAAGTGCTCTTCTGCACAATGGGGATTTTGCTTCCATCAATATCCAAACCAGTCTGGATATTACAAGTACTATTTCCTTTGCATGCAGTCCTTTATTATAGTTTTCAACATGATGATGATATCATAGATTTAAGCTAAATTCCTCTTTGATCACAGAAATAGGTGTTTTCTTGAGGGGAGGGAGCATGGATGTATACATATATGTGTGAGCCAGCGTGTTGGTGTGTCTTTGACCATGTATATGTGTCTATTCTCTAATTCTCTAAATAAAGTAGAGTTTCATATGTAAGTTTTTGGTCATTCTATCATTCTACCATCCAGGTTTTCAAAGCAGCCTGAAAGCTGTAAGTTTCCTAGTAGAAGGAGCCAGAAAACTGAAGCAAAACTGGTCCATTAAGCACTGTTTGCAGAAGGTAATCAGTTCACCAAATCATCAATTTCTCATTATAACTATTAAAAATTTTTAGGTCTAATCAGGGGAATAATAAGCACACTGAAACATACTTGCTTTTATTTGCTTTTCATTCATTACTAAAAGAAAATATTGTAATTCCATGACAGATTTAAGGTCATTGCCAATCATTTTTCTATACTGATACTGTCAGAGGTCAAGTAACAGAATTTTGACTATCAAAAAGATCGAGTAATAGTATTATAGACTCAAAAGTACTCAAGAGACAAACTGAATTATATTAAGTATATTTATATCTTAAAAGTCTTGGTTGCTCATTACCAGGAACATTTTTCTGTACCCAAAAGAAAATTCTACTGGTAGCATTTTAGTACTCAGCTTAAATTGCAGAATTTGAATTATATAAGCACTTTAACTCACCAGCTGTAGCTGCCAGAAGGCCAGGTTAAAGTAAGCAAAACCCAGGCTTCACATTACTGACATTGGGCTTACCTTTGAACAGACTGATTAAAGCTTTCAGGTTTGGGTTCTTTTCAGAAAGATTCAATTACCTTAAATTTAAAAAGGAGCCCAGATAAAATAGAACAAGAAAAGTGTTTGCTAATTAAAAAATACATCCTTCATCTTCAACTTTTTTTACAGAAAAAAGAATTTCCCAAGGTACCAGATGTATCTTTCACTATTTTGATTTTGTGTGTTTTGGCTTTTTTCCTCCAAATAATATATTTTTCAAGCAGTGCAAAACAATTAGTGCAGATGATTGGTTTCTTTTACTGTTCTCAACTGACAGCTCCAGCAAACTACTGTGAAGACTTTTGTTAAAGGCTTTTTGTTTTGGTTTTTTTTTTTTCATTTAAAGAATTTGATTTCACTTTTTCTCTCTTTCATAGTTCTTTAAACTTCCCTTATGAGATCACTGAAAAAAACAGCTTTTCTCTCAAGAGAAAAACATGTTATTCAAAATTGTTCCCTTCTTATTAGCACTATGTTAACCAGCAACCTTCAGGGCAGGTTCCCAACTAGTCTAGATTCCATTTAAATGGAAAAAACCCATTTGTTGAGAGGGTACATTTTTTACTGTAGAGTGTCTACAGAATATGAAATATATCAAAGACAATACTTTAATGCAGAAACACTGTACTTCTTTATTTGGCTGCCAAGCAAGAGAAAAAATAGTTTTTCTTCATTCATTCATTCATTCATTTTATTTCTCTGGTGGGCTTTTTTGCACAGCATGAGTGATTCCCAGGTTAGATCAAATCTGTCATGCAGTTTTCACTGACCTACATACCTACTTTTACCGAAGTAAATATTTGACAACAACAATTATAATCATAATCATACATGAAATCATCATTCAGGTGTTGGACAAATTGTTACCCAGTTTCTTTCAGTGAACCTTTGGCATTTTTGAACATTTAATTTCTCATTCTTTGCCACAAAAAACTGGAAATACAGTTGTTCAGCCACAGTAATATTGCGATCATTTTTAGGCATCTTATTCGCATAAACATGCATTAAAAAACCAAAAATCTCCTAATTTCCAATGATCAAAAATTTGTTAGCAACTCTTCATATCAGCAAATGGTAATGTAATCTGCCCTAGGTCCTATATGAAAGGTTTGTATGGGTTACAGAGAAATAGCAATATGGTAATTTGGTTTATTTTCCTTAATGAGGGGCTTTATTTCTTTGCACAATATGCCAAACAAGTTAACTCCCTCTGAAAGAGTCAGAGACTGAGATTACTCCTTGAAGTTTGTACTAAAATGTTCTTTCAAAATGATAGCTGAAGGCTACTATTCTGAAAATCGCTATCAATAAAAACTGAGATTTTCATCACAGCTAAATTAGTGTAACAATTAAAATATTACTATTCCAGCTATTTTTTTGGCCATTTGTATTTCAGTTTGAAACCCTTCAAGTTATTACTTAGATTATAGATTTTTAAGGCAGTAATCACCATTAAACTTTCAAGTCCTGCTGCTCCCACATTTAGAACAAAGCTACAACCCTGAATGTTTCAAAATTCATACGTATTACAAAATGGGGATTTCCACCCAAATAATTTGCTTTCAAATCTTTAACTAAAAAAAGTTTGCTTGAATCACCACAATGGAGATGTAATAAGGATGTGCAAAAAAGTATTAAGAGTAGGAAACATTCATCAACACAAATCATTTCCTGTAAATTTCTTGTCAACTGTGAGCATGGTCTGAAATACAGGAGTCAGTAGGAACAAAACAAATGGTGAGTGCAGGGGTTTGGGATGCTCTGCAGATCAAGTCAGCTAGCCCATCTGCTGGTGGGCTGGTTTGGAACTGCTCTTTGAAGCTGCTGAGGACATCCCTGGTTGTAGCTGCTCTGAGAATTGCAGAGCGTGGCTGCAATGGCTGCATTTCAAAGCAGGGCTGAGAGAACAGACACACAGCTCTCCACTGGGTACTGCAGCTCTGGGCCACTGGTTTTCTAAATAAAATGCTATAACTGCCAGGCACTATTTCATTATCTTGAGTGCTAGCTATACTTCAATTTTGCTGCAAACTTGACTCTCCTGAAAGCCATTTAAAAAAAAAATTATATAAACCCAAGAGTTTGAAAAAGCAAAAAATTCTGATTCTTGTGTCATGCGGATTTTTTTGCTTGGTAGGAAATCAAAATGAAACTCTGCTATACAGTGTCATGTTGAGATTTTTTAAGCATTCTGTATATGTAAGGAAATGAAAAATATAATTTAGGCTAATTATTCTTGACATTTTGAAATTATGAAAATACTGAAATTCAAAAGAAATTTTGCTTATGCACACCCTGTGTGGTATTCTTAATGAGGATGAATGTAATTTTACACCACAATAACTTCATAATTATTTTGTAATTAAAAGGTCTACTCCTCTGATGACTTGCACTTACACTTGACACATAATTAGATGTAATATAATTGATTACATAAAATAACAGAAACTGAAAGAAAGAATAATGTTGAGAAGTAGATAAAATAAAAATATGTATTTGAAACGACACTGGTTTTTTTAAAAGAATAATTTCAGTGGGTACTCTAAGATTTGCACTGATTACATGCTGAATTTTGTTTTTAAAGTATTTTTTTGTACAGTGAGATAATTCCTTCATCACATATGAACTTTTGTTCTTATTAGCAGGTGAAATTGGGATATACCCTCACTCACCCTCTTCTCTTTTGCCATGCCCTATCCCACAAAATACCTGAGCTGTCTATCTAAGATGATAGCCTGACTATTCCAAGTACATTTTTTCCATTTTAAGTGTTGGGGAAAAAAAGGCAGCTGTTGCCCACAGGCCCCCTTGAGACAGGGATTTCTGATCTTCACATAACTCTCTTGCATGGACTTTTTTGTGCTGTGACAGCAAATGCTGCTCCTCTGTGTGCCACTTTTGGACAGTGAGCACGTGTCCATTAAGGAGGGGCTCTGCCCCTAAGGATGCACTATTCTGTATCCTGAAGTGGTGACAGCTGTGGATGTCTCTATGGCAGCAGGATGGCTGGAGCCTCTGTGGATCTTCTCTAAGACATCTATCTACTCCTACTGCTCCCTCAAATCTAAATTTTCTCACTTCTTTCTTCCTGCGCACACTTTTTTTAGAAGTTCCATAGTCACTTTTCTGAAAACAATGAGGTCTACCTCCTGACATATGGGGTACCACTCTTTTCCAGAATAGCAATGTATTTGGGCCTAACTTGACCTTCTGATTTTCTGCTTTAGGGATGGTTTCCAGTCTCAGACAATAACAATTCTTGACCAAACTGACCAGAGAGATACAGAATCTTTTAAACATAGATACAGGTGATTCTGTCTACAGAATAAAACACATGACTTATTTTATTGGCATGTATCAGAAAAAACGATGCAAGCCAAAATCACCTCTACCAGGGTGTGTTGGTAAACTTTTGCATATACAGTTGTTGTGAAGATGAAGAGATTGATTTAGTTCACACAAATTACAGAGTCACTCTGGGACTGTATAGGGAATAATAAATTGCTGTTCAAGTGCCAGCACAGTCCCTGGTGAGAGGCAGACTGGCCACACTCAGAGCATGAAAAGTTTGCATCAAGAATGGACAAGCTTTGAAAACACTTTGAGGAAACAACTTGGGGATATTTTGTTCCTTTTAAACTCACTTTTTTGCACAAACAAGGAAGCAGAGACGTGGTAGTAGAATTGCTTCAAGCGACAAGAAGATGAGAGAGGTTTTCCTGTTGTGTTTGCATAAGCAGATGGCTGTTCTTGATGTGTTTCAGTGGGAACATAATCAGTGCATTGCAGAGGCATGCAAAGACTCAACAAAAGTGACAGAAGAGCAGCTGGGCTTTAAGACTGACATCACTGACGAAACTGGGGTGGCATGGCTTGAGATTTATGTGAAAGTCAAACTGTCAGGAGACTGTGAAGAACAGAGGCATGTAATTAAAAAAGCATGCGCTTTAACAAAGCAGATTTAAATGGGAATTTCACGTTACAGGAGGTTTTTTTAATCAGATTTTTTTTAACAAATAAGGAAACACATCAAGAAAAAAAACAAAAGATAGAAAAGAGTTGTACAAGAAAATGTGCATGATTCTTGACATACCAAGCATTTCTTGTTAATTTCTTGTAGCATCTTGCTACAATACTGTCTGGCACTTGGATTATGTATTGTTAGATGAATGGGTATAGAATATATTTTCCCACAAAGTTGATTTCCTTTCAATATGGATTGTTGAATTTGTTCACATAGGGGATTAAAATGGGAAGAATCACACAAAATCAAAATATGGGGTTCTTTTAAATTATTATAGCTGAACATTCACAGTGAAGGAGCAGTTAAGATTTTTACATCTTAAAAAAACACCCTGATACTTTGGCATGAGTGTGCTTACCAAAATGTTATCTTTAAGCTACCTTATGAAAGCATTTCAGTCAATATGTCATGAAAAAAATCAAAGTGCTTATACCATCTGCAAACCCTCCTTTAGAGCATGATAACAGTTTGAGCAAAAGTAACTATTATGCAAACCAGAAGCAAATAAAAAGAGTCAATTTACTATGGCAAATTAAAATGAGATCACAGAAATTCCATCTCCACACAAAAAAATATTTAGATGTCTCCTAATTGACTTACAAAAGTATTCAGAACAATTTGATTTGTAATTCTGTTCTGAAACTGCATAAACAAAAGATTAATTTAAACATCTTTTTTAGAAGTGTCTCTGAAAAAGCACATTATGTTTCTCTTTCCTGTTTAAAAATTCTCATTGAAGGCCCCTTCATCACCTGACATACACTGCATTTTACTACCCCCAAAAATCCCATTAGACCCAAATAACACTTAGATAAATTTGTGCGTGCATATTTTTAATTTATGTCCACTACAGCAAGTCCATCTTGGGAACATTAATACAAATTGCAAATTACAGACAACAGGAGAATTACAAGCCAACACTCTTGGCTCACTTTGCTGTGCTTAATCTCACTGCTAGGCAAAATTAAGAATTCCACACTATCTGCGGCCTATCTGTAAAAAGGCTGAAAAAGTGACATGATGATACTGTTAATTCAGATAATATCAGTGCTGGAAAAAATATCAGGACATAATAGAGAATCTGAGAACATCAGCTCCTTGCCTGTTTCTCTCTTCTCTTCCCGTCATCTTAGCTAGAATATAAATATCACAGGAAGATCACATGTTTAAACATGGGCACAAAGGGCAAACTTTGGGAGTCATGATAAAAGGCGGTTTTCCACTGTAAAAGAAATGACAGGCTCAGGATGGGAAGTGCCAGTGGCGTCTGTGTCTGGTGGGGCAGAAGAACATCAAACCATGACCAAGCAGCAGTGCCCTCACAGCATTAGTGCACCATTCCATCAGGAGGGCAGACAGGATCACAGCAGCACAACTTGGTTTTTATTTAGGGCTATTCTCACTCCTGCAATAGTTTGGCTGTAATTCAAAAATTCTCTGATTGCAGTTTGGTATAGATTACCCCATGACCAAGAAGATAAAACTCACAGAGCTATCTGTTTATGCCTATGCCACAGTACATACTCACTTCCCTGACACCAGACTTGCTCTGAAAGTGCTAGAGAACTAACAGCAATTAGCACTTTGCTAAAGAGAAAGGAAAACCATCCAGACTATACACTACATTTTTTCTTAAAGCTATGCAGCACCTGAGTTTTAAGAGCATTAACACTTCATATCTGTCATATTACTCTAATCGACTTGACTTGCAGCTGTGACTGCTGGGCACTCCTGCAGCCATAATGCTGACATTTCCTAACATTTGAGGATGTGGCTTTTGAGCCTTTCCAGACCCTGTTTACAGGAGTCTAATGCTCTTTTAAAAGTCACTTTTTCTGCTGTATACAAACAAAGGAAAGTAAATGTCACATATGCTTTGTGAAACCATAATGAGCTCTGCACTAAATGTTAGATGCACTGGACGTTCAAGCTAATTCTCAGTTGCTTTTGCAGGGTACATATATGCTGACAAGTAAACTGGAGCAACAGAACAGGATCAGCTAATCAAAACAGATGGCACTGCAGCCCCTGCAATGATGTATCTGGTACAGGAGTTTTACCTCAGATGAGATAAATCCAGTACCCTGGACTAAGTGCTCGCACCAAGGACACGGAAACTGAGTGATCCAAAGGACTGGTATGGGGAACAGCCCTTGCTCTCCAAAAAGGGGCAGACTCTATTTGGCTTGCACCCGAGTCAGGCTTTTATTAAGGGGGTATGGTTTGAAGATTTTATTGCTTTTCTCTGAAAATACAAATAGCTCTGTGACTCAGCTCTCTGATGTGCAACACGTGGGGATGACCTGTGAGCTCTGCCCACAATTTCAGCTCTGCCTCAAAGCAAGCAGTGAACATAGGCGAAACCTAACAGAATCAACTGTGCAAGCAGGATGCTATTTTTTAAACCTGACAGATATTTTTCAGAGGAATATTGTTTTTGTCTACAACATTCTGAAGGAAATATCTTTAGACCTCCCTGCTCTCTGCTTTCCATTTCCCTTACCTTTAACGTACTTGAATTTCCCCTTGTCATTTTGCTACTTCTGTAGTCCTGCAAATTGCCAGGAACCTGATTGCATCCTTCCACTTCTCCTCCACTTTGTCCCCCTATTTGAATGATGTTCCTACTGCACACTGATCAGGTACCAAGCTAAGGAACAAGAACAGGATAAACCTTCATTTCCAGGGACTGACTCCAGGGTCCCACAAGTGGGGCAGAGAAATTCACTTGTTCAACCCTGCTGCAGTCAGAGAGGTCTTGTAGCGGTGAAGGATTTGACTTTTGCAGTTCAGCTCCCAAAGAGACAATAAACTTAAGAAGGTGACAAAAATGTTAAAAGGAATGGAATATTTTCATACAAGGAGGAAATTGATAAAACTAAGGCTCTTCAGCTAGGAAAAGAGATTACTGAGGAAATTGTAAGGCAGATCTGGAAGACGAGGAATAGCAGAGAGAAGAGCAGGGAACTCTTCTTGCAATGTGAATCCACATCAGTGTTTTGTTTTGATCTGGAGAGCACTTGAACCAAATATCCTCTTTGGTTCACACTACAGAAGAGCTTCAATGCACATTAAATAGATTCCTTCAAAAGGAAAATAAACTGAAAGATGCACTCCATATACTCACCTAAAATGAGTCAAACACTAACAGGTGTGCATATAACTAGACTGCAGTTAGCTTGATGTAAAATCCCTTCAAATGCATATTGTAGGCTATCAGGTCATCAGCATGAATAATTTCATTCTACATATTCACTTTCATCCCACTGTACTACTTGCTAGAGAAGGCATATCCTATGCTGTAAAAAGCAGAAAGCATCAAATCAAGCAGTGACTTTAAAAAGCAGATATTCTGTATTTGGCTCATTGGTATGTTTCATTTGAGTGGAAAAATTCTATAAGGGTTCAGGAGTTATTGGACAAATAAGATGTCTGCAGAACATATTGACACAGATGCAATTTCCTGCTCAGAAAGCACCCAGATTGCAGACTATCAGCAAATCAAACCAGTGGACAGGTCATTCCATGCTTGTCACATTACTGTACCATTTTTGTCAAGCACATCACAAACTCCTTTTCTCTTTCAAGCTGAGTACTCTGAATTCAGTTTCAATAGATCTGGGAGATTCAGAGTTCCCTAGCTA
Organism: Melospiza georgiana; assembly: GCF_028018845.1. Lineage (NCBI taxonomy): Eukaryota > Metazoa > Chordata > Aves > Passeriformes > Passerellidae > Melospiza > Melospiza georgiana. The sequence goes on from NC_080431.1 coordinate 34,005,084, forward strand.
CGTGATTTGCTTAATGACCATAACTTGAAAGATGGCTTTCCAGTGGTGCCTAGCAAATATTCCCTAGCATCCTCAAGGAGGAGCAAAACACCCTGCACCAAGTACAGAGCTAAACAAGTTTTTCAGTGCTGTTGCATGACTCTACACAGAGCTTAACAGCACCTTGAACACATTTTGGAGTTGCTATGCTTTTATCAACAATCAGGGCACCTTTTTTCTTCTGAGAAAAAGAACATTTTCCCCTCAGGTATTTTTGCCTTGTTGATGTTCTATACATGTTTAATCCTTGGGTGTGCTACTTTAGCATTTTCATTTGGACCAGGAAGGAGAATTTTGAAGAAAATATTGCAGTCTCTGCACATGTGATGCTTTGGTTTATTTCATATATCAGACAGCAGGCAAAATTTGCATTTCCTTCCAAATAACTGCAGCAAGTGAAAAGATGCACTTCATGACCTTACCTTAAGTATCTAAGACAAATACAGTCCACAGAACTATTACAGCCCAAGTGAAATAAACACCCTGAAAATGCATATCAGATCCTCAGCAGCAGTTATTGCACTCTACAGATCCACTCTTACTGGACTGCACTTCTTGCTAACCAATAATGAGCTGTTTTGTTTCATTTTGACTTTGATAAAATTAAATGAAAGAAAAAAGAAAAAAAACCCAGAAGGATCAAAATGAAAGCAGTGATGGGAAAGTTAATGATGAATCTTCTCTTGGCTATGTTAGAAATCACAAATTTAAAAGGCACCACTGACAACCAGGGCCAGCAATTACAAATTACAGACAAGATCCCGAGGGAGCAATTAAGGCATGTGAACAAGCTGGTTGCAACGACCAAACATTTCCTAAACTTGAATGAAAATTTGGTATACAGCTTAAGAAAGAATATATTTTATCCACACTAATTCTATGCATATGTATATGTATATGTATATGTATATGTATATGTATATGTATATGTATATGTATATGCATATGTATATGTATATGTATATGTATATGTATATGTATATGTATATTTATTTCTATGTGATGGTTTGGCCTCATCTTTTCATGTTGTTGCACCAGGAACTGAGAAATCAAGATCTACTACTTATTCAGTATTTTACACTTTCCAAATTAAAAGGAGCTTCAGATTATTACTTCTCTGTAAGTGCTCCACAGCCAAACATGCTCCTAATAAAGGTGTGGCAATATTACTTGACTGCCAATGCAGTCAATAAGCTGAAATTTGTTCCACATTTTGGCTTCCTTGGTCAATTACACACAGACTTCATGAAAGAAATCTGTTGAAATTTGAGGAAAGAAGATTGGTCACTATTGCTCCATGAGTATTAGAAATTTTACATTGGCTATATGCACTGGTAGGAAAGCTAAAGTTTGTTCCTCTTAAATAAATCTTCCAGTCTTGTAATTTACAAAGAAACTTGGAGAAATTTTTAAAGCCAGCTTAGTCTGAAAGATGCAGATTTATAGTGATTAGGTGCTGCTACATAAACTCTAAGACTAGAAATACAGCCTTGTGCTGTGACCAGCAACAGGGGAGGGAGCCTAGCACAGCTTAAACTGCTATGATTTTCAGAAGTTTGTCTTTAATGCCTGGTCCAGAATATAAATTTGCACAGATGAAACACAGATGATTCACAACAGCCCCTTTCTCCCACATTTTTTAGATTCTGTCTCTTTCCAGCCTTCATGTTCCACTTTGTATTCTCGGATCCCTGGGAGTCATTCTTTGTGCATGTCTGCAAAACATCTCCTACAGCTGGAGCTGAAGCTGTACTGACACAGAAGCAGGAGACTAACAGAGGTACAGAGGAGCAAAGACACTGACAACTGGAAGGAGCAAAGGAACAGGAACAAGTTAACCCGACTGCAATGTAAATTCCTCCATGTCGGGAAAGGGCTCCTTCACTGGTCAATGGTGTGCTGAATACGGTTCCTTCTCAAACAGCAAATGTAACATTCCTTTACAGCTGGAGGATGCAGTGTATTTAAAGCTGAATTCCACCCATGACACAAGATAGGTTAATTACACTTGATCAGCCAGTTCAGTTAAGTGTTAAAGACTGTTACTGAAAGCTTTAATTCTCCAACATTTGTTTGCTAAGCTCACCTGATCAAACAAAACCTCAGACTCCATCTCCTCTTGACTTACCCATTTAGTCAAAGTAATGCAGAGGACATCAACATGATTTACTTTTTAAGTACAAATACATCATATGCTCTTGGGAGTCTGGATCTCAGGCTTCACAATTAGTGAGTACCTACTACAGAGAAACTGTAAGCAATGCTCTCCAGAATCTGATTGCTAGCTCTAATTTAGTAGCTTTATCTACTTCTCTTACTGCTTCAGCTCAATTGCTGCTTTTCCATGCATCAGAATCATTAGTGGTCACACAGAGATACTTGTCTCTGGGTTAAAATGTCTGCAAGCTGTCAAAGTGTTTTAGTGTAAACCTCTGTGACTGAATATCCAGTGGTGCTCTCAGCATACAAGAGATAGGCCTGCCAATATTATTTACATATGATGATGAATGAGCAACATTATTCATTTTAACCTAAAGTAAAAAGTGCTTTGGGGATGCTAATTAAGAATTTTTTTTCTCCTATTGCAGTTTTCTATTCAAGTGTTCTAGTTGTACTTTCTTTTTTTTTAATTTTTTCATATTAATTTTAGGCTTATCACACATGAAGAAAACCATATGGTTTCTCAAAAAAGAAAAAGAAAAAGCCACTAACCTGAAAAAAGGGATTAAGAGAAAAATACTTTTGGATGTTTTAATCTGCAGCAAGAGGAGAGAAATAATTCATGCCAGCAGCAACCGTAGCTCAGGGATTTTTTTTCTACCTCTTCAGAATATATATTAGAAACATTTTTTTTCATTGTATTAAAAATATTCTCTGTTTTGTTTCTTTTTATCTTATTAAAGATACTTATATGAAATTATGAGTGGAGGGGGGGCAAAAAATGTCCCAAGTCTTGGAGAAATTTGAAAAAGATATCCTTTTTAAAAACATTTTGTTTTACTATTGTAATCCTTACCAAGGATGTTAATGTTAAGTTAGAATATTTATTTCCAAGAATTTGTTTGTTTCTCCACCTGCATCTGTACCTGAACTCTTAATCAGGTTTGTAACAGTGTAATTATTTCCACAGCAACCAGTTCAGGCACCACAAATAGAGGATTATGACTTAAGTGTACAAAAGAGCAGCAAGAAGATTAAGTTTTAGAAACAGCTTGGGGGCAGGGTGGTTTTACTTAATTTCCATAGTACTAAGGAATACAGGAAAATAATCAAACACATACAATCACAGAACAGTTTCTGAAGAAAAGGCATGCAAGCAACTTTTCATGAGAAGTAGGATTATTTCCAACCACTAATAATTATATTATTATGAAGTCTAGAGTGGGATTTAAGTTATACATCAGATACCCAATTTACAGGCTATGGGGGGGGGTGTGTGTGGATGTGTGTGTGTGTGTATGGGGGGAAATCAGCTCCCTAAATGTAGGTGCCAGGCTTCATCTGAGACATTTTGTTGTGCCTGCCATATCTGAATATCTGGCATATCAAATATGAGCATGAGAAGCATGGGGCTCAGATTTGGATTAAGGAGATACAAGAACACTGAAGATCAGTCTGTATTGATTTCCTGAGTGCCAGCCTGTCTCATCGGCACTGCAGAAATCAGAAGGGGTTCCTGCATTTACCAGGCATGTAGCAGGCAGTAAACATTTTTAACAGAGGGACAAGTAATCAGGTGAGAACAGAGAAAGAACTGAGGAGGGAATCTCTGGCTTAATTAGATGTTGCCAAATTGACTGGATCTCAGGAACTTTGCCTCAGAGAACATGAAACACTGACTACAACAATGTCAGAAGCATTTGTAGTTATCTTGCAGAATTTTGAGAGGACAAGGACATTTCAGAAGATTTAAAAAGGTCAAGCACAAGCTTAATCTCTAGAAAGTGGCAAAAGGAAGACACAAGGAGTTATAACTAACTACTCAACTTATGTTCAGTACCAGAAAGAATACTGGAAGAAATTAAAAATTTTATAAAATTGAAAGATAACTCAAAGATGAACAGCAGCCAAGATATATTTATCAAGAACAAATCCAATTCAATTTTCCTTCTAAGAACAAGGCCTTATAAAAAAGCAGAAAATACATTACCTTAAAAAATATTTCTGACATTGCTCCAAGAGACATTTTGATAAGCAAATAATGTTCCAGACAAAGCTATTCTGAGACCCCTGCAACATCACTTTCAGAACAGCACTCAGGGAGCAGTTATCAATAGTTCATTGTATGACTGGAAGGTATATGACAGTCAACAGATACAGATACAGCACTGCATCAATAGCCTCATACTTAATTGACAACATAGTGACAGAGCAGAGAATATAACTATTGAATTCACAGGTATCAAAATGAAAAAATGTTTTAGAAAACAAAACCAAAGGATTGACAAAGTGGTCTGAATGAAACAGGATGGCATTCATTATGAAAAAAAAATGCCTATGCAATGTTCTCCAGTGAGGCAAAAAGAACAAAACATTGCAAAAACCCTAGATGGGAAACAAGTGTCAGGGAGGCAGCTGTAAAAGGAAAAATCTAAGGCATATAATGAATTCTCAGGTGACAGTAAGCTGTCAATGCCAGCTGAGTGGTAAAAGGCTATCATACTGAGACATATAAAGAGAAATATTTTTGCAAGCCACATGGAATAAGTCTTTTGGATTGGCAAAGCCTGTTATCTCTACTGAGTCTAGTTTTGGGCCTTGCATTTAAAAAAAAAAAATTGACCACTTTGAGAGATCCTACAGGGCAGCTCCCAGATGTCTAATAATCATAAACTACAGAAACAACTAGATTTATTGTTCATAGAAGAAAAATTACTGAAGCTGGAATATAAGAATGATCTCCAATATTAGGAAGCAGTTATAAAGAAAAAGGAAATAAGCTACTTTCCATGTCCTCAGTGGATAAGAAAAGAAATAACGGTACTACACTTCAGCAAGTAAAACTTAGTTAGGAAATATGAACATTCTCTAAGAGTAAAGCTATTTGAATACAGGAATAGATTGTCTGTGCAAATTGTGAAATCATAAAAGGTTAGATGTGGAGTTTTATAAGTATAGGACTCTGTAGGATGAAAATGGGGAACATGAACCTTTGAAGTTCCTTCTAGGAAGCTGGGGTTTATGGAGGGGGGGACTCTTGATATTTGTCTCTTCAGCTCATCAGCTCTAAAGCAAGGAACTGCCCTTTTATCATCTAATTTAGTTATTTTGAATTTAGGGAGGAATTTTGTCTATTCCAAATTTTATCTAGTTGGTCAGTTTATTATTATTTCATTTCTTGCTTATTTCATAATTTCGGTACATTCACAAAGCCTTAGAAGAATGTTTAGTGCATCACCTGTAGCTTGCATTAAACTAAAAGACCTGTTAGAAACAAACCAGCTAGTATTTTCTGATACATGGGACAGAGAGAAGAGATGAGCAGAATTTGATGGAGTTGTACTCATTCACTGAAAACGGGAAGGACACATGAGAATGAGAAGGACACAAACACTGCAGTCCCACTGACAGTTTGAGAAATTTAGATGACAACACCATATTTACATGTCAGGAATCCTATAATTTTTTCACTGTACAAACTTATATTCTAAAACTTTGCTTCATACCTAAAATGCACTCCAGCACTGGTTTTAAATCCAGCCTGAAATGGTACTGGCATTTTACTGAAATTCCTAGCATAATTGTTCTTTCCAGGTGCTTCGTCCTTCTTTAACAAATATCTTTTTCTTGCATCTCTCAGGTTTCTTTTGAAAGCCCATATTAAAGTAAGTTGTTACTCTATTTACCAGATCACAGCTTTACAGACTGAGTTTCCATTAGTTATGGTACTATTGCAGTTAATAGGCAGAGGGTTACCTTTCTTGTTACTTTGTTACCATTTTACTTCTGTGTTTTCTCATTTCCCAGTTTAATGTTATAATTCACATGCTTCATTCAATATTTATTTGTTGTTTCTTATATACTGTCTCCTCTGGAAAATGGAAAAAAAAGCTAGCTGTCTTTCATCCAAATGTCTGTGCATTTGTAAAGCTTTGAGTAGAGTGACTCAGCCCATAAATATCCAGAAAGTTTGAAAATCATTGAACATTTAATAGCTGTTTATTAAATTGTAAAGGAAGTTTTCCTTGGGGCAAGAAAGAAATCCACCCAATGCTCCTGCAAATGGTCTAGGAAGGGAAACATAATAGTTGCAGACAAAATACTGTCAAAGCAGTTCTTTGCTCCATTTCAGTATCATCAGCTGTTTAATGATCTGAGAGAGGAGATAATGGCACCAAATATTGACATCTGAACTGCTTCACTAGATATTAGTTTTCTGTGTGCTATTTTGTTCTTTATCATTCACCTTCCCCTACTTATTTTTTTATTGTAATTGGTTACTAGGGTCTAGGACTAAAGAAAATGTAGCCAAGGAAAATAGTCCTTGGCTTGGCAACTGAGAACAAAATTAATGTCAGAGATCAGGATTAGCTGGAGAATTGCTATCCTTCTTAATACTCAGTATGAAATGATTTGAGGGAAGAAATGAGGCTGTTACAATATTCTGCAAATGTCAAGACAGGGGACCAATGTTAAGTGACAGCTCCCGGCCTCCCAAGACCCTCTCCAAAACCATCACTGAGGACTGAAGAATAAGAGGTGCAATCAGAAGCATTAAGCTGATGTGTTCCTACTTTCAAGTGGCTAATTCAAGTGCACCATCCAAAATTAGCCCATTTGTATCCAGGTTTGCTGAACTCAGAGCGTAAAGGTGACTGCATAAAGTACACAGAAGTCTACAGTATAGGAAGTATATTAACACAATTTCAATGACTAAACTGCAATTGTTGATTTTAGTGACCAAAGCAAAGAGCTGTCCTGTTGAATATTTCTTTGTTAAAGACATATTCAAATACACTCACAATCTCTGGATAGACTTCCTTAAAAAAAAACAAACAAAAAAACAAACAAAAAAAACCCCAAAGCAAAACCAAACCAAAACAAACCCAAAAACCACCAAAAAATCCAACAAAACAACACCACCCCCCCCAAAAAAAAAAAAAAAACCCCAAAGCCCAAAATAACAAAAAACCAACAGGAAGCAAACAAAGAAACAACAACCAAAATACCACCAACCTCCCTCCCCCCCCTCAAAAAAGCCCAAACAAACAAACACACAAAAAATGCAAACCAAAATAAAAGCAGTTCTTTTTTAATAGGGACTAAAGAATATAGTTTCTTATGATCATCTTTTTGGAACGCAATAAGGTATGGCAAAAATCCCACCCCAAGTAATATGTCAAACAAAGACTTTTTGTGCTCACTTGATTTAGGAAAGAGCCAGAACAGATTTAGTTCAGGGGGACATAAGTGTTCCAAATGGACATAAGCATTCAGGTGCCACTTTCTGAAATACCTAGATTGAAAACTAAGCTCCTCAAAACCCAGAGAGCAGTGCTGCCTAACACCAGCAGTACACGCCTTCCCCAGGGCTCTGAAGTCCCACAGGTGTGTTTCCATCCTCCCATTCTGAGCACACTGGGACTGCAGGCTCTGAGCAAAGCAGGCAGGCAGGTTTCTGGCACAGGGATAGCCACTGCTGGGCTCACAAGCTCAGTATTCCTGCCCTAACATCCCTTAAATGACTAAAGTGAATATGTGCTTTAAAAGATGCTTCTTTGTCAGTATTTAACTGGATAGTTACTCCAGATGAAAGAGAAGTTTGGTTCTCCACCTCTGCCTGAGGGAACCCCATCCAAATTCTTCTGGTGCTCATATTACTCATTCTGGATACATCTCGCCTATATTCAGTGGTACAAATATTGTTAATTGTCAATGCCAAGACCTACATCAGCAATCTATTCTTGATGATCACTTTAGGTTGGAGTCCTTTAACTTAGGCTATTTTATTTCTTTGCCATCAGCTAACTCCTTCTATTACCTAAATTACTGCTGAAATCATTAATGTCTGTTTATTGCCCAAAGTTTTGAGAGTTGAATTCCAGACAGGATATTTAATGCCAAAAGTTGATTCTCTATCATTCTCTCCTCCTAAAACTATGTTCTGTGGAATAGCTTGACATATGTAAGACATGTAAGATATATAAAATATCTTATGTAAGACAGATAATGACAGCATTCAAGCATTTATGCTGCACCAGAGTTTATAATACACAGGAAATCCTATGGAGAAAAGCTAATGATTAGAAAATATTGAGACAATTTTATAAAATGAGAGTTTTTGTTAAAATAAGTGTTTATGGGCAATACTTGTAATTTTCTCTCATGCTGAAAGTATTGTTTTATTTCTCCTACAGGTGCATACAAAAGACTGCTGTGAAAATAATTTCTACTGTTTATACATGAATATTTTTGCATGCTATTTCTGTGCCTACTGAATATCCTTTAAAATAATTGTAAAGCAAAAGAAACATTAACAATAAAGCCACATAACTCATTTTGATATTGCTTTTGAATAATGTGGGTAAAAAGTTAAGCCCTGTTTAAACTGCTCTTTTTCACAATTGTTCTAGCAGCATAATACAGCTCATCTGAAGTGGCAGCAAAAAAAGTTCAAAATTTAGCTGTTTATACAATCTCATAATCAATTGCTTCACTAATGGTTTACTTAGGAAGATAATGAAAGATGAACCTGTAAAGTAGCTGATCTCAGCAGAAAGGCCATAGCATACTTATGATACAAATCAGGAGAGATAAGTACATTTATCCCTTAAGACCTCTACTAAGATCTGGATTAGTAGCTTTTGATACTTTTCCCAAAATGAAGAACAGTCCAAATCTTTGCTAGTCTTTATAAGCCATGAGACAAATAAAAGTGAATATGAGGATAACATGCTTAAAAATCATGTCAATCCTTCAGAATATTTCTCTAGAAAATACACAGTATGTTTTTAGTGAGGGCAGAAGGACAAAAATCCTGGGATAATTATCTATTTTAACATTAGAGTCAGTACCTGACTTGAAAATTTCTAGGTACTTGCTCAGTCTTTTTGTCTGGGTACTTGTAGAAGAAACAAAGAGTGCAATGCCTGCACCATTCCTGAGAGAAACCATAAGAAATTTATTGCTTTCCCGATTATCTACTCCATGTATTTGATACAGCTGAGTGTTAGCTTCTGCCTGTGCTGGTGCAGATTTACCCAAATGAGCGAAATCAAAGGACCTGCGTTTAGATTTGAGTAAGGTGGATACTAAGTTGCAAAAAAATGAAAATAGATTATACACTTTAGTAGGAAAATCACTATCATAAGAGAATAAAATAAACCACAATAAGTTATTTAATAAGGAAACACTGCTTGCATTACTTTTCATTATCTTTGGATGTGAATTTAAATAAACAGAGGACAAGTTCTAAAATCAGAACTCGATAATAACATTTAAAAACATCATTAGTAATTTAGGGTATTGTGAATCTTTCAACTCTGAAGACCAACTGATGACAGATATGCCTATTTATTTCTATTTTTTTGTGGCAGCTATGGTTGCATGATCACTTTCAATGACAAGGAAAACTCCACCTTCATGCAGAAGAAAATTATAGATGCTGTGAAATTTTCAATGTTGGCTGCTGATTTTTCTTTTCCTCTCTCCAAATGAGAAATTACATCACAGTCGGTAAAATCCAGATACTGTTCCTCCAGGGAGAGTGTGCATAAGATACAATGCAGTTTGAGGTATTAAGGAGGTAACATGGTGCTTTGGAGGATATGTGGCATTCAGGATTTTTCTGAATCTCTCCCTGAAAACAGAACTGTTGGTAGCAGACTGAAGGACTGTTACGACTTTGCTGTAGAAGAAAATAACGTGGTTTTAAGCTAAACTAATACAAACTAAATGCCTAAAAAGTCTTATCTTAAAAATGCATTGTTTTTGAAAGGTGGGGTAAATATTCTGTATCAAAACAGTAAAAACGTGTACTTCTATAATCATGTTAGACTCTCTTTCTAAAAAGGGCAACGAATGAGGAGGACTTGTTAGTTGACAGAAAAGTATGAAAGTTAAAATGCTTTTCAACATCCAAAGCATCCAAGGATGGATTTAGACTGGAAATTCTTAGATTTCTTCTTGCATATGCTGCTTATGGGCATATGAATAAAGGCAAACAAAACATAATCTATTTGAAAAGACCAAAATGTAAAGAACCAAAATTAGTCTCGATGTCAAAGTCAGTAAATGTCCAACACTATTAGGGAGCCAAAAGCAATGGAAAATATGTCTTAAAAGGAAATAAATATTCTAATATTATCTTGTTCCTCAATTATCACTCTTCATGATACCAGCAGTTTTCAGGTGTTACCTTTGCTATTTATGCATCGTAAGAGCACTTACTGCTACTACAGTAGCAGCATGAACACAGATTTCTGTTCCAACAGCTCTTCACATGTGTTTGAACTGGAAAATTAGGTTACATTTGAGAAAAAAAAAAATCTCTAAAGTATGCCTAGAGTTATGTTTGCTGCTTTTTATGAAAGCACTCATAATCTTGGATTAAAGTTGAAAACAACTTGAGGAAAAAAATGACGAAGGGCTATTAATCTGCATTTACACTTAGGCTATTTTAATGGATTGCTCTTTATAATACATTTCAAATAAAGAAACTACACAATGAAATGAAGCAGGAACACGCTGACAAATTAGATTTTCTGAATCCTTCATGCATTGTACTTTGTACAGGGATGGACATATCTTTGAAGCAAAATATCTTCCTGTCACATCTTGCAAAGCCCATGCAAATCTAACTGGATATCAAGGCCAGCGTTTTTATAAAAACACTTCTATTTAACCAGTTAGGTTACTTACATAAATTCAATTTTTCATTGCAGAGTAAGTGAATCTCTAAAATTCAAGCTTCTGTTTCACTAATAATCTGATAAATACACTACTGCTTTCCAGTTTCAGCCACAAGGACTTGAAAGTCTCATTCATGCTCAATTTAAAATCCTGGATTTAGGTGCTTTAGGGTCGCTTGCCATGATTACCTATCCTGCCAGCTACTGGTCTGTCTTTTTCTTTCTGAAATGCATTTTCCTCTTGGCTCTCTGCCCAAATACTGTTAAGAAGCATTAGCTCCCAAGGCAGGCCTCATCCTTTTCCAGTTAAACAGAGTAAGAAGTGCTGATTCTACTATTTTACTGAAATTCTCACTATATTGTTCTTTATTTTATGGCTTGTCTCCGAATGCTCCCTGACCTAAGAACTTGCTGTTCATAAAGTGACGTGATTGCTCCTTTCACACAATTATAAAAGAACCCAATAACCCTGTTACTTTTACTTCCACTTCACTGATCTGAACACTGAATGCAAATTTGATAAGCTAGTATTTTGTCAGAAAAGCTAGCAAGATAATAATGTTTTAGCCTAAAGGAAATGTTTTGATCTTTTTTCAGGATTTCTTTATATGTAAAAATGGCATCTGGGAAGTGAAGTCAAGGCAATTCTCAAACATATTTTCTGTTTATTATCACTTACATGTTATTCTTGATTAATAATTCCAGAAAATAAAAGTGTAAATATTTTAATGCCAGGTGAGTTCTTCAGAATCAAAATCTTCAAAATGATGCGTCTTAGCTTTTGAACTAAATGGTGAAACTCATCCAGAATTAATTAAGGACAAAATGCTATTGCTTGTATACCTGCACCATTGTCTTTTTGCTACCACAGCCATGGGATGCCAGGTAATGCAGGTAGTTTGGTAAGTGAGGCTCAAGATCCTGTTAAGTTTCAGGTGTTGATCTTCAGTGAGGTATGCCAGGCATGCCTACAGACCTGAGATCTGCAATATAGCACCTCTCTTCACCCCTGTGATCCCACCTGTGAGGGCAGTTAAACCAGTCCTATCTTGGTACTGGGTAGAGCCACAGCATCTGTGACAGTTTGTACCCAGCATCTGTGTAGCTACAAGTACAGCACACGACTGTGCTACACCTGCAGGCATCAGTAAGAAAAGCTCAACATTCACACACTCTCTCCATCCCCTAAACCTCCTCTGGGCTCTGACAAATAGGGGCATCCATCAGGCAGGTTCAAAGAAGTTAGAGTAGTTCTCTCAGCCTTTCAAGGTAAGTGAAAACAAGCCAAGTTCCCCAACAGATCTGACTTGTCTGTAGACTGTGAGCAGATTTGCCTCCCCTTGCTGATGTTCACCAGGACAAGCAATCCCAGTGACTTCTCCTATCCAATCCCAGGTTTTTTTTCAGGAAGAAACTTTGTAATTCTCTATCTTGCTTCTTTGTTATGTTCTCACTTATCTAGCAAGAAATATCAGTATCTTGCACAGCGTCTCATAGGACTAAACATCATAAAACCTATGAGGAAGAGGAAAAAAGCCTTATAAGAATGTATATGCCTTGAGGATGAATATCAAAAAAGTATGTTTTAGAGTGATTTTTGAAATAAATAATATTTTAAAGAATGCTTCCAAGTAAAAATATGATAAAATTTATGGGCTAAGAATAGATGCCAGACTGGGTTTGTATCTAGAAAATAAATTATGTAGAAAATACTAATACATTGTGGAAAATATAGATGTATTTTTTTTCTGACTTCCCTAAGCATTAGATATGGTAACACTTTAAAAATTGTTAGTTTATATAAAGATGTTTAACATTTATTACTACAATAATTTAGATGGAGACAAATTTAGTTAAAGGGAGGAAAGCTACATATTTTGCCAGAAGGAAGTTACTCATAAGTTCCTTAAGAATATTTTAAATAGTGATTTTGGCAATAAGAGCAGAAATACACTAAAGAATGTTTTTCCAGAAACAAGACAGCAATATATGAACACTATAGAGTGAGATGTAAATCTTCAGGAATAACAGAATTAGGAAGAAAGGTAACACAATTAGGAAATAATGTTACTGAGAGGAATAGCAAAATACATGACCAAAATAGGTTTACTCGTGGAAGAGAGGATAACTGAAAAATGCATAATGAAGGCTACAGCATGCATATATAACTTGTCACACTAGGTATTTGCAGAATTGAGGAAAAGTATTACTGCAACTTTGTAAAGAAGAATATTTAACCTTATCTGGAATACTCTATGCATAATTCATTATTTACAAAAAGAAAAAGATGAATACAAGCTAGAATAAGTCTGAAGCAGTGCTACCTGGATGAAAGAAGAGTTTTCAGAAGAGAATTTTTACTTTCATTTACATTTAATCTGAAAATATGAAAGCCTTGTGAAGTTTATGGAACAAGTCCCAGTGGATCCATTTCCAAGCACATTAAGGACAACACGTGACTGTGAGCAGCCCTCACAGATCTACAAAGAGCAAACTGCACTTGACCAACCTGATTGCTTTTTGTGAGGAGTTAACAGTCTCTGCAGATCCTGGAGCTGCTCAGGAGGAAGCACTGGAAGAAGTTTTTTTTATTTCAGTAGAGCTTTTGACAAAGTCTCCTAGTAGCCAAACTAGGTAAAGATGGGCTGCAAGTATAAACTGCAAGTGGATGAAAAACTGCCTGTGCAAATTAGAATCAAAGCTAATAGTTCAAAGTCTAGCAGGCAACCAATTTTGGGTATTGTTTCTCAAGAGTTGATTCTGAGGCTAATGACTCAGCTGAATGAATCAATGAATCTTTGTCAGTGATGTGAGTGATTGCTCAGGACAAACCTCCAGTACATTAACAAAAGGCATGTGGGGGAAACCTGTGATTGCTTGAGGTCAGAGGTACTAGTCAGAAAGAGAGATGGAGAAAGGGCCATCATAAACTCCATGAAATTCAGCAAAGACAAATAACAAGCTCGTGCATCTTGGGCTGCAACACCAACATGCGACTGCAGCAATTCTGAAGATGGCTTCAGGGTCCTGGTAGATGACATGTCAACGTGACAATGTCTATTTTGCACTGGGGATCCCAAAAGTGGACACAGTGTTCCTTATGGTATGGTCCATACCTGATGCCATGCAACCCATATTCTCCTTATTCTCTCTTAGTACCTGAAGAGCCTGCTCTGGCAGGTTACAAAACAGTCTTTGTGATATTTCAGACAATCTTATTTTAAAAAAACGTGCATGCACACAGACATAAAATAAGAATTGTGTGCTAGGGCCACAGGAGCACGACACAGGGCTGGGAAGAGACTTAGCCAATCTGCCCTGGAAGGACTAGTACAAAAATGGACAGGAGCCTGTCTATGAGCTACTATGAGATACCTAGCCTTCAGAGCCTTAGGCCATTGGAGTAAACAGCAGATTACCTAGAGAAGTATAAGAGCAGGGAAAATGTGCAGCGATACTTTTCTTCAACACTTTTCCAGCTGTGAGAAATGTACTTGTGTCTCTCTCCAACTTTATACCCAACAATTTAATTGAATGTCAGTAACTTTTCCTTGTACAATAAAACATGATGACCCACAATGACCTGGCTATTTTCTCCATCTGTTACAGAGATCTCCAGCATCTCCTTTGACCTGAAACAATCATTTCCTTTCAGTGTTGAATACTCTTACACTATTTAATAATTCTGGTTGCATGTAAGTCTGTATTTCTAATGATCTTTTTCCAAGAACCTTTGCACACTTACGAGATCTTTAGGGATGTTTTTTGGTGGATTTTTCTTGTTGTTTTGGTTTTGAGTTTTTTTGGTGGTGTTGGGGTGGTTTGTTTTTTGGGTTTTTTAGGGTTTTTTTTAATGTGGCTTGTTTTTTTGGTTTTTTTTCACTTAGTTTATGAGCAGAATTGAATGAAATGTTCAAGATGAAGGCAAAAGATTTGTTTCGATACTAGCATAGTGATGTTTCTTTTTGACTGGGCATTCTTAAAAATCCCATAGGTTTTGTCTTTTTAACAGCTGTTGAGAAGAGAGATTTAATAACTGTCCTCTAAGAAACTCTTTCCTGAAAAGTAATATCTCATCTATAGATCATCATTGTGTGCATTCTTATTGCTACATAATGCTATAAGGAAAATGCAGATTAATTAGGTTTATTTTAATTTCATCACCCTTCATTGAAAGGACTGATAAATCACTTTAGTTTTATCTGCCTTTTTCTAACTTTTTTTTTATTTATTTTGGTCAATCATAGTGAGGCTAAAGAGCACAAGTTTCATAAGTTTCAGCCTTTTAAGGTCACGTCTAAACAGTAATTTTCCAGTTGCCATCTCCCATTACTCTGTAACTGTGGAAATATAAGCAGGAGAGTATACATTTTCTATTGGTTTTTAGCAGTACTTTCTGCTAGCATGTAAAGTTAAGGCAGTTCCTTCTACCGCCATCGCTAGAAAAGAAAAACAGTAAAATTATATAAAAAGGAAAGTAATTTAGCCATGAACCAGTGTTCTGGCACCACTCAACTGCAATTCAAATTTTCTCGCTTGTGGTTGTATTTTCCTTAGGCATGTTTTTCAAAAGTGTGTAGAGAAATATTCCAAAGCAGAACCTAACCCAGAAGTAGCAAAACAATAATATACCTAATTCTAAACAAAAACTTATTCATCTTTTATTTCCTGTTTCCTTCATAGAATCATTGAGTGGTTTGGGTTGGGAGAGACCTTAAAGATCGTCCTGTTCCAAACTCCTAGCCATAGGCAGGGACACTGTCCACTAGACCAGGTTGCTCCAAGCCCCTTCCGATCTGCCTTGAACACTGCCAGGGATGGGGCATCCAAAATCATTCTTTGCTCTTTTTCATCACTTGGGCCTCCTGAAGCTGGTGCTCCCCGTTTATCAGTCAGTAGAGATAAATGAGCTTATTGCCCATCAAAGAGTTTGACCATACCCACAGATGAGCCGGGAGCATTGTGTTCTTGCAGTGACAGAGTATTTGCAAAATTATTTTCTTAGCCTGGAAGACTGATTTATTTACAAAGGAAATTTCTTAAGTCAGCTGCATCTCATCTTACTGATGGTGGCCATGTCATCTCTCCTTGATCCCAGCAGAGTACTCTGCTCCCCTACATCAACTCCCAGGAACACAGGAGAATAAAGCTGAGTATCTGTTTACCTACCAGACTCCTCATTCTTTCTAAACAACGACTTATAGTTCAGATTTCCTAATGCCCTGCTGCCTCTGAATACAGCCTCCCAATCTCAAGGCAATGTTGCTGCATTAACTATATTCAGCTGTTTTCTTGTGATTTTGATGTCATCCCTGACTTCAGCTCTCCTTATGTAAATATTGTCCATGAGATACTTTCACTTATTTAAAAAAAATTCAAACAAAAAATAATCTTGTTACTGAGAAAGGAAAACATTTCAAAGAAGATTTTTTTTTTGATAACAGGTATTTTTACTGCTGAAAACCTGAACACTGTTAGCACACATAGCTTTTAAATCAAATCTCTGCTTCAACACAGAGTGATATTTGAATGGATTCCTTTTAATGAAATAAGACTTAGAAACATATGAGTTTAGTTAATCAGCCCTCTATAGGAACACACGTAGAAATGATCATTTTCAAATGGATAAACATAGGAATTAGTAACTTTGACATATTAAATTATGGAAAATAATAACATTCCCCCTCAAATACATAAATATTCAATTCTTCCCCCATCCTCTTACTCTTTGGAAAGGGAAGTACGGCTGCAGTTGCTACCTTATCCAAGTAACTTATTTTCTGAATTAAAAGTGTACCTGAATTTATTGCCACAAAACACTGGCTGTTGGAAAAATATTTCCCAAACATCTCTCAGTCTAAAGGAATAGGAAAAGTCTTTTCAATCCTGAGATTGGCTTCCTTGAGGTTGACAAGTTTGTTTGATTTTTGCTTCCAATTATAAGTCCTGAACGATAATTATATGTTATATAGTAACCATTTTATATGTCTGGCTGGCATTGGCTCTGCCAGACACAGAGGAAGCTTCTCACAGAACCCATCCTTGTAGCCCCCCCCCACCAAAAACTGGCCATACAAACCCAATACAGCATCTTTTGCTTCTCTTCTACCCAATTTATATATATATGTGCATCCATCACTGTTGTTTCTCTGCAGTTAATGGGGATGACTTATTTGCTTTTAGAAGTTCCTGACTGTCTCTCGTACCTACCTAAACAGAGCTGATAACTTAAACAAAATTAGTAATTTAAATGGATTAGAGATTAGATGAACTGAAGCATAGCTCTCAGTTATAGAAAAGAGTAGAAAAATATTATTTTTGAACACATGCTAGTGCGCATTGGAATCATTCCTAACTGTTTCAGGCCCAAAGTCAACACTTCCACAGGCAGTATGGATCTCTGCTGATCTCAGTCATACTTGAACCACAACATAAAAATTCTGGATTCAATTGCTCTGTATAAGTTGTTCCCATGTTTATCACTGCTGAAACATTACTCTGAATTTTCACAAACCTCTCCTGTAGTGACTTAGACTGGGAAGAATCTAGTTTAAACAATTCAAGAACCTATTCAGGATCAAGGTCTTAGATTGTTTTTCTCATTAACCTTCCTAAAGATGACTCAATTAATTCAGAATCTCAAATTCAAATATTAATACACTGAATTTAGTTTGCCCTGAAGAATAAAAAGAATTATTCTTCATTGTGTCACTAGTGTTTAGCAATAACTTTTAATGAACAATTTATTTGATTAAATGAATCCTTTTCTCGAGTCATGAAGGCTTCATACTCTTCTCAAAGTCTAGCTACAACAATCAAGTCTCAGCTACAAAAAGTTCATAATACATTTTTTGTATTGTTATGAAAGATTTGTAACTGATTTGCTATTTCAGTATTTCTGTTTTTAACAAATTTTGACTAGAAATTTACATTATATTTTATGAGTGAAGGAAATAGCTTGTGAAAAATTAAAATTGCAGTGTTGCCTTTTATGGAAATAATGTGTAACATTTGTACACAATTCAGAAATTGCATTACACTTCTTTGCAGTTCAGTTGTAGCAATAGTTCAAAGTGAGAAATATCTAGTTAGAAAAAATATTTCTGGCTTTGTCTTCTTCTGTGAGAAACTTAATAGTTACTACAAATACCATTATGTTTCCAATTATTAACAATATGAAATAAACGTGATAATGGCAAGCAATTACCTTGCTCTTATAACATAAAATGACCTGTTTCCTTTCATTCTTCCAAAGAATACAGAGACTTTTTTTCCCCAGGGTAATTAGAAAAAGTAGAACAAAGACACAAAAATTCACAATCAGACCTCTGAAAACTATTTTATCATGGAAGTGTAGCAATAAACTGTATTTAAAAAACGAGCAGTATTCAGTGGCAGTATCAAAAAGAACTCTTATTCTACCCCATTCCAAGTACAGAGAACTTAGCAGAAGGCTAAATTTCATGTAGACTATTCACAGGTTTCTTTTTTTTTTAATATTTTCAGTCTTTGGTAATTCAGTTACAGACCAAAAAATGCCAGCTCAATCAGTATTGATATTCAGCAAGTGCTGAATCTCAGTGGGAATGTACTGACAAATTTCTGGACAGTCAAATAAAATTATTGAGTATTCATAAAAGACACCAGTCAGAAGATGCCATGATCACAATGTGCAGGACTGCAGCTAATATGTCTAAAAAAAAAAAAAAAAAAGGAAAAGCAAAACAAATGTGTATGACAGCTTTCAAAAGTAATTATGCAATACCATAAAATGGCAAATATTTTGACAGTGTTTTAATAGAGTGCTTTATTTTATGAATAAACATATTCAAGTTTTCTCACTTTTCTCAAAATGAAACACTGGTAAACTGAAAACCTTCAATATATCTGAAAATACAAAACAAAAAAAGAAACCTCTCAACTCTCTGCACTATTTGCCTGTGGTATTGGATTATAATCAATGGCATAATTATAATCAATGACTAGCAACATTCTTATGCACTCTAGAGTACAAAATAACACTCATGTAGGGACACAAACCTTCTATTTCGCATGTTCCATAACTATAGTACCTAAATGTATAAGGTGTTGACTAATTAGTCGTTGAGTCGCTGTTTCCACATTACAAATTGAATTATGCCTATCTAAATTTCAAACCAATTCCATGGGTAAATCCCTCCACGACACCTATATTTTTCTAGGGCAAAAAGGTCACCTTTCAAGGACATGGAGTAGTACTTGCTACACCAGAAATGTGGTGGCCAGTCAAAACTCAGTTCTTTTATCTGCAATAATTTTTAGGGTCTCTTTTAGCCCTCTGAAATCTGTGATATATATGGAATTGGATAACATTTATTTTAATATTTGAATAGTCACTAGAATTTACCAACGTACATATATACAGGTTCCTAGGCATATACATACATCAATACTCATAAATATACACCCACGTATACACTAACATATTTTGTATAATTTTTTCTTTTAAAGATTTTAGCTGTTTTCAAGTAAAGGCACATTTTTCTGGGAAAGTCAAGACCCCATCTGAAGCCAAATCTGAAAAGGAGCAGGAAAGGCCACAAGGACTTCTAGAGGTCTATCAACAGCAAATGAAAAAGTGTGGGCCTGCTGTCAAATGGGAATGGGCACCTCATGACACAGGACATGGCAAAGGCTGAGGTGTTCAACACCTTCCTAACCCTGACAAGGTGATCTTGGCAAGACCAGTCTTCATTATTCCCCACCCTGAGACCTACTGGAACAAGGAAGATGAAAGGTTGGTGGAGGAGGATCAACCCAGGGAACATTTAAAATGAATGGACAGAGACCATTTCTATATGGATGGGATGCAGCCATGAGTGCAGAGGGAGATAGCTGCTGCCATTCAAAAACTCTCTCAAATATCTTTTTAAGGTTAGGGCAATACAGGGGGGTTTCTGAGGTGTGGAAGAAAGCAAATGTCATTTTTATCTTCAGGAAGAAGAAGATGGAGGACCCAGGGAACTTCCAGTCTCACCAGAATATCTGGGCAGGTGATAAAGCAAATCATCTTGAAAGCCATTTCTAAACACAGGAAGACCAAGAAGGTGACTGGGTATAGTCAGCATAGATTTATGGAGGGGAAAGCATGCTTGATCAAACCAATAACTTTCTACAGTGAAAGTACTAGAACTCTGGATGAAGGAAGAACAGGGAAGCATTTTATCTTGACTTCAGCAAAGACATGACCTGGATGATGGGACAGACTGCACCCTTTGGAAATTTGCAGATTACACGAAGCAAAGATGATTATCTGGTAGACCAGATGGTTGTGCTGCCATCCAGAGAGACTTCAAAAGAATGAAGAAATGGACTAACAGAAACCTCATGAAGTTCATCAAAGGGAAATAAAAGTCCTGTATATGGGGAAGAATAACCCCACACACCAGCATGGACTGGGGCTGACTGGCCAGAAGCTTTTCAGACAAGGACTTGACAGAAAAGAAGTTGAATAAGAACCAGTAGTGTGCCACTGCAGGAAAAAAAATCCCAACAGCTTCCCAGAGCATTATTATGAGTGTTGCCAGCAAGTTGAGGGAAAATTACCTTGCCCTCTGCTGAGCTTTGGTGAGTCCACACCTGGTGTGCTGTGTTGAGTTCTGGTTATCCAGTACAAAAGGAACATGGAAACACAAGAGGGAGTACAGCAAACACCCACAAAGATGACTAAGGGATTGGAGCATCTGTCATATGAGGAGAGGCTGAGAGAGCCACTGTTTAATGGCAGAAGGAAGGTTCAGGGTGATCCTCTCTGTGTGGATTTGACAGGAGTAAAGAAGACTGAGCCAAACACTTTTCAGTAGTGTCCAATTGTAGAACAAGAGGCAAAGAAAACTGATACATTTTATTTAAATTGTAAAAAAATCTTTTACTAAAAGGGTGATTGGAAGAAGTCGCCCATAGAGGTTGTGGAGACTCCAACCTTGACGTTATCCAAAGCCCAGCTGGACTCCATCCATGGCAACTTGTTCTTGTTGACTGTTTCGAAGCAGACACGTTGGACTAGATGGTCCTTGGGGACCTTGTTCCAACCTCAGCCATTCTAAAATTCTGTAATATATTGAAGCCTTCTTTAATTTAATGCAGGGAATTGCTGCTGCCACCAGAGGTATAGTTTCTCTGGCTTGACTTTTTCATCAGCAAGAAAAATCCTCACATCTTAAAACAGAATCCCTAGCGCATGCTTATATGCACAGTAATGTGTATTTATTTTTTTTTTCTGTGTGTCAACATGAGCCATCATCTGAATCAAATCTAACAATATTTTTTTGTATAAAAGTTTCTAAAAGTTAGTGTTTTTCATGACCTAGGACTATCAGGACTTTAAAAAGTGGTTAACAAAATCACAGTAATTTTCAACAGAAATCACTCAAAATTTCATTTTGAACAGACTTTAAAATATTTTCTGAATCTCTGAATTGTTGCAATTTTTTCAAAGACACATAATAATAATTTCTTATTTCATTATAACTCAAGGCAATTTTTTCTCCTTGTTAATCAAATATGCCCTGCTCTAAAGGAGCAATACTAACTAGCACTTTTAAACCTAATTATATTATTTTAATGGCATTGGATATATAGATGCTTCAGTAATTTAGTGCAATTTGCTCAGCTTGATTAGGAAAAAAGAGAAAGAAACAAAGCTTACTTTTCAATTTCATTATGCTGTCTTGAAAAGAAAAAATAAAGAACGATCAAATTTATGTACAGTCTTGTTACAACTGAATATGTTAATTACTTTTTATCAAAACAAGTTGATGTTACTAGGAAACAGAGTGACAAAGGCCACAGGTGGTAATGAAAGAAGGATGCTTTATCAGAAGTGACTAATACTGCTTGAGTTGCCAAAGTAACCAGATTGTCTCCTAAAAATGTATGCTTTGACATTCGCTTATCAATGCTACTGAAATGCAGGTCTTATCATGACTGCATAGCAAATTTCATTTCCATATAAGTGATGAATATGCAGATTCTTCCATTATTTGAACATCCCATTTATTTCTTTTTCATGCACAGAAGAAAAGAAATGTTTCTTGTGGGTAGATCTCACCCTTTGAAAGGGATAGGCAGTGGCTTCCCTGATTTCTCTTTTGAACAGTTTTGCTTTTGGGTCTTGGGTGATTAAGCAGTAGTTTTGCTTTGGATTGAGGGGCTTCTCTCAGTTTCTCTTTCCTTAACCGATTTCTTTTTGCTGTATTTTTATACATCTCATTGCCTCTTTCAGCCACATACTGCTACCTAGATATCAGAAAACATTGTGAATGTGCTGTTTCACAGAGAATCAAAGACTTTTGTTTCATTTTTTTTTATATCTGTATTGCCATAAAATCTCAGAAAATTGTTTGGATCTGAGTCACTAGAGCCTTTGTTCTACCTTTAGTTGCCATTTTCATCTGTGCAGTAAAGACAAATGTACATTTTTCTTAGCTTTCTCCTACAATATTATAGCAAATTATTCATGTTCTATGTTATCACAACATCTACACTATTGCACACAGGGCTCTAAAAAGGGAAAATGCCTTTTTGTCAGTCCCTTAAAGCAAAACTAGGCGACATGAAATGCTCTGGCAGCAGTATGGTACTCTATACTAATTTATTTCTCTATTGACTCATTTTGTATCTGCAGCTGTTCAATAGATCCCTGACCAGGAAGTGCAGCATTTGTGCAGGGACTTGTGGAGTAGGAGAGAGACCATGGCACCACATGGCAAAAGTACAGGTGTAGTGGCAAAGAAGCACAATAAAATAATCAAAACAGAAGGGCAGGACTCTCATGTTCAGTGCATGAGATTTGACAGATCTGAGCAGCATAAAGCCAACTATTTTGACTTGCTAAAGTTCTGTTCTTGGCACATATGTAAATGACTACCAATTGAAAGAGCAGAAAATCAAATCCTACTTCCTTTGTTGATACAAAACAAAAATATGACTTTCTCATCTTTGGAAATTGGCCATGAAAAATGTCTGAACAATTTTCAGCAACACAGGCACACAGTATCATCTTGGGAACAAGCGACTTCCAATAATTCAGAGCAGAAAATCAGCATGTTTCTCAGCTGTTGAATACCGCAGGTTCTTCTCAGAAAATGGTATGATTTCATGAGAAATTAAACCAATGAGTAATGAAGCCACAAGAAAAACTGTTGAAATTCCAGGTAAGGCTTTTTCTGTTAAATAAATAAATAAATACTTTTCTCTGTGCAGTAGTGCAGTAGAGATTGTCTAAAGGGCTAAGTTTTATCTTCTCTAATTTTGGACATCTAGGCATTAAATATCCACATTTGGTGTTTGGATACATACAACAATGAAGAAAACTAGACTTCTCCAGAACGAAAATTTGTTTGACTCCCACAGATACCTATCTCAGGATGAGATTAACTGCTCTCTGGAAATACCTCTTCCTTGACTTTAAAGGGAAGCTGGGAGTTGAAGCTGGGAC
The DNA here is from genome assembly GCF_028018845.1 of Melospiza georgiana. NCBI lineage: Eukaryota > Metazoa > Chordata > Aves > Passeriformes > Passerellidae > Melospiza > Melospiza georgiana. Next base: position 34,028,451 of record NC_080431.1, read on the forward strand.
ATTAAAAATATAGTTGCTCAAATTAAGGTGCAAAGTTATTCATGGTGACTGCAAGATACAAGACTGCTTAAACAACTGGCACTTGATGTGAATGCAAAAGCACTGTGCTGAAACAGTCTATAGTATGTGGTCATCACAGAATGTAAACATTAATCTTGAGACAAATTTTATTATATATTAAAAAGTTTGAGAGCAATTTGAATTATGAATGGCTGAAACAGTGAGCCTTTTGTACAAAAACCTTGTATCAGTACCATCCAAATTTTAAAAGCAGTATCAAAATGTTAGAAAATATATATATTTTCCCTTAAGAAATCTGTCAGTTTTTGAAGACTTTAGTAAGAATGTGATCTGAAAACCTTATTGTTTCATTACCAGTTGCATTGAATGCAGTGTTAATGCACCTACTTAGAGAACACACGGCTCCTCAGCCATTTTGTTTTCATTCAGCTCAGAAAGGTTAATCAAAGGCTGAAATTGAACTTGCAGGTCAGCCCCTGTCTTCTTCATGAAAAATCATGAGCAGCCTGAAGGTGCCACAGAAAACTGGACTAGGTAGGATATTAGCTCTCCCTGTGCTGATGTACTAGTAGTAGTAAATATTCAGTCGAGCATTAGTAAAGATCTCAGGCTTTCCATTCATCCACATCCCATGTACCAATATTACTAATTTTTGGAAAAAAAAAGAAGAAAACAGACTGAGTAACTGCAATTTTTTCTTCTGGAATTCCTTCTCTCTCCTCCAAATGCTGTGTGCTATACAAAAGCCAAGTTATTTATATGATTATTTTTATTACAGTTCAGATCCAATTAGAATTCTTTTGACAGAAGGTTAATACAAACTTATACACTTTAATATTCTGCTGGAATAGTTAATTCCTTAGTTAATGCTTTACAGTTAAGGTACTGGTCAAGAACGCACCAGAATCCAGAATATTTCTGATTCCTACATGTTGTCCTATCTGGAAATCCTGACTGACTCACAATAGGCTCCCAAGAGGGCCACTTAAATCAGCAAAACTGATTAGGTTGGAAGCCTTAGTCTACTGAAATAATTCAGAAAAGCTACTCTACCTGAATATTCTACTGAGGGAATTTTGTTAACTAAAAATTGTCTCATGGGCTTTCATCCCTTTCATGTGCAGGCAATTCTTTCCTCACAATGCCTGCAAGTAATGGATCACTGCAAAGTTTATATTTACTATGAATTACAAACTTTAAAACCAATACATTATAAAACTACCGCATCAACGTTTCTGATTCAGAACACAAATGCATGCAAAACGTTAATACAAACCTGTATGTATAAAATGGTCTGGGGATAATATGTCTGGCTTCTTTGAGCTATCACACAATATCCAGTGTTAGCAGTTAAAGCATTAAGTTTGCATGTCAATTGAAATAGATATAGAAAAAGAGTTTTATAATGCTTTTATAATGCTAGAAGAGATGAAAGATAACAGCACTTGGATTGCACAAGAAATAGAGGCACACTACTAGAGTCAGTATTATAAAAAATTCTTATTCAGTTCCTTTTTATTGTTGTTGCTGTGAATACCACTGCAAGTGAAGAATATTAATATTTTAAAGGGAATAAGCAAAAACCAGATTCTGGATGAATAGTACTAGTCTTTCACTGCAAGACCTCATGTTTAACCAGACTACATGTGTACTGTACCTTACAGCCTTTTCTTTTCTGCCTTACATTGTTTTTGTTATTAAATAATAATAGTTCCCTAAAGTATTCAGTGGAACAAGGGTGGTCATGTTGCTAAACATGCAGTGAGATGCACTCCTTGCACTACTTTCTAAAGAATTAGCCTAGGCAAAAAAATTTACTCTCAGTCAGTGACAAGTCAAGGGCAAAAAAAAAAAAAAAAAAAAAAAAAAAAGAAAAAAGCAGATCCTTTCAGTCTAATGTCCCTTCCTCCCAAGTAATTTAGCTCCATGTTATCATATGGCTATTTGAAGCCTCTCAGTTTTCTATAATAGTGGTCCTTTATTGGTTAATGTGGAGTGAAAATGTTACTGTACTTGTTCTCCAAACATCTTACTGTGCTGTCACTAAGACAAACCAAACCACACAAATAAAAAAAAAAAATTCACATAGACTTTCACAGTAACAAATGCATTATTCCCATCTGCTTCACATGCCTTATTATGTGGTCTGAAAATTTTACAGTGCCTTGGGAATTTGCTTAAAAGATTAGTGAATAGCTAAAAAGTGTGTTAGTCTCTCCATTTGGATACAAATTCCCAGTCCCACCCAAAAAGCCTACATGGCTACACTACTTAGTTCTAATTAACACATACTTCTACCATGAAACAATCACAGTAAAGTTTAAATATCACTGATTTATGAGGTCAAAGGTTTGGGCACTCTAATCCATCCCAAGTCCATCCTGAGGTGAGACTGTGTCTTACTGTCTTTTGCAAGAAGAAGAATGGTATCTGGGGGAGACAAAAAGTGCTCTTTGTGACTGAATTCTCTCTGAGAACCAAACACATCACTCTCATCTGTCTCCCATTTCTCAGAGTTTGTGCCTTCATTGAAAGATTCTTGTCTAATCTGCTCATGAATTCTTATTCCAATGTTTCAATTGCCCTAGTATTAGAAAATTTGGGATTCTGAATGCCTATTTGATTTCCCTCTTGTAAACTTTGAGAACTCATTTGAATTTATTAAATACTTTTTTATATATTTGAAGACTATTCTCTTAACTGAGAAACATAAGTTTCTCTCACCTTTTATCAGAGGTGTCATAATTCTTTTTGCTCTGTATGGTCTATCTCCAATTGCTCTTTCTTGTATTCAAGTCTGGACAAAATTTCCCAGCCTCGCAGCACAAGGGAAATATATATATGTATATGTATATGTATATGTATATGTATATGTATATGTATATGTATATGTATATGTATATGTATATGCATATGTATATGTATATGTATCTTTCCAAAAGTACTTCTGTGCATCCATCTCACTATATAATTTGAGATTCTTTTTGCCAATATCATGCCGTTTTGACTTTTGCTACTTTTATTATATAAAAAAAATCTTTAAAATGGTACATAATCAACCTTTCCCTAGCCCATACTTACACTGCTCTTTCTCCCACATTTCCTTTTCTCATTTATATTCCCCCTATTTTCTCCCCAATCATTTCTTTTCACATTTCAGAGTCTTTTCCTTTCATGTTGAAGGTTCCACTGTGTACAGGTTAGTATCACTGGAAAGCTGAATAAGTATTACTCCTATTGTCTCATTCAAATCAATACCATGAATATTAAATAACACCAGACATAGTACAGACACTGCAGAGCCCTTCCAACACATTCATACAAACCACCACTGAAGTGCTGATAACAACTCATTGAGAATGACTTTCCAATCAAGGTTATGTATAGCTGGATAACAGAGCTGATAAGTAGTAAATAAACAAAAATAGGATCAAAGCCCAGAATGGACCTCATGCGACTCAGACTGTGTTGTAAATTTATAATTGCAGCAGCTTGACAGCACTGTTACATATATATGTTAAGGGAACATGAACAGAGAAAGAATCTTTCTTATTCAGAACACTAGTCAGTCTTACAGCATGAAAAATTATTTTCCAAGACTCTCTTATTAGCAACATCATGCATTATACAACAGCACTGCTTGTTCAAACTGTTTTTCTGATAAGAAACACTGCATTTTAAAAAGCAACCTCTATTTTAATATTTAATACCACAGCATATCTAGATCTCCAAAAGTAGAAAGCTATTTAGGCAAGTAGAGCACTTCGTGTAATGTTAAAAGCATTTCTGGCATTTTATGTTATCTACTTTTTAATGACTGTATTTTCCTAACATTAAAAATGAATTAATATCTTTCCTTAAGTAGTCTGCTGAATGCTGCAAGAGTAAATCTGACAGGGTTACTCATACCTTGCCTGTACTGTAGAGACCTACACATCAGTTTGTTTTTCATACTGTTGAAGGAAAATGGGTTTGCTTCAAAACTCAGCATCTCCAAAGCTCATCATAGAAATGCCTGGGCACCAAGGAGAAAAACATACACTAATTACCTTCAAATTTCTTTAAACTCAAATGTCAAATGATAAGTCACCACTGCTCTTGCTGGCATTCAAATCCAGTGAGGAGTGAGCTGTATCAATTCTTCAAAATTGCATGTGGTCTAAACCTTGCAGCAAAGAAACCCTCAGAGTTGCGCAGTGAAGTCCTAGGAAAACTATCAAAAACACCAAAACAAAGATCAAGTGTCTCTTTATTTTATCCTCATCTATAACATAAGTGACTTCACTTTCCATGTTTCCACCTTCCTTTTCCCGAGGTTTTTGTCTGCCTCTTACAAGTACATTTTTTATTGATATCAAACAGAAACAAAAATGACCATTCATAGAACTCCTACGGTAAAACAGGAATCCTGGAAGTATAATAAAATATTTTGTAGTGTATTTATGTGGTTTCCTATTTTTACATTTCTTCTCCTCATATTCACTTCAGGTTATATATTGAGATCTGAAAACAGCCTTCATTCCAAGCTGCTAACGGCCCTGTGTCCTATCAGCCTTTTTATCTTTACACCCTCCAGTTCTTACTGGTAAGAAGGCAAAAGAAACTGAAGCCTATATATCTCAAATGTCCAATTTTGCAGTGTTTTGTTAGACAAAGGTCAACATTACTCCAGCATTCTCTAACAATTAGAGGGATTGAGTCAGACATCTTATCTAAAAGCTATTGTAAGAAATAGTTCTCAATGACAAGGAATGTGAGAAAAAATATGGGAGACACTATCAGAGCCAAATCAATAGTAAGGAAAGAAATTCCCTGACACTTTTTTTACATATTGGGAAGATCATGCTGTTGTTTCAAAATTTCTGACTGACTTCCTAATTTTCTTAAGAAACCTATAATCAACTATAGCTGATGTTAGAAAACCACATACCAGTATTTTCTCATCAACTCTTCATTCTGTTCTGCAAATTATGGCAGTGTTTAATGGGAAAGAAATGCTCCACTGATACCACTATATTAAGCTATTCCCTAAACTAGAACTGAAAACAGAACAGATGCAGTGGCAACAAAAACTATGCAAAATATTTGCAGAACCCTGCCTCAAATCAATACCTAAGGATTCCAACACAGATCTGCTCGCCTTTTCCTCTTCTGAGACCACATGTCTTCACAGCAGAGAAAGAAGAGGGAATCTTCCCTGACCTTGGTGTGCAAGGTGCTAATAGCTGTGCAGGAGTTAAGGCCTCAGTCAAAAGCGTGATTGTTCCAATGTTCTGTAGCCCACATAATGCAGCTTTCTTCAAAATGCCTAATGCCACAGATTCAGAGAGTCTAACTCTAGTATTCTTAAAATGTATGCACAACGATAGAATTAATGAGCATTTTTGTACAGGTACAATGAATTTTCCATTTTCATTTGTATTTACAGACCTGCAGCTCACTGTGTAAACCCAAAATGTAAGAGACAAAAGGGTTTTATGGTGCATAAATGGCAAGATCAGTTATAGCACCTATTCTTGGAGTGAATATTCTTTGTAGGCCTATTATCAGTTCTTTGAAAATGTTGTCCCCCATTATACTGAAAAGAGGCTTTATTTTAATGGTTATATATTGATTTTCTCCTAGAAGCAATAAGTTCCTTCACCCACATGATCTGTTATTCTCATGCATGCTGACATTTCTAATGCAGTATATTAAATAAAGTACATCCTACTCACTGGAATTACTTTCTGGAAGCAATGACAAGCATTTCACAGTATTTCACAAACTTCCTCAAAACCATCTACATCAGCTTCTAAGAAAAGCAGCTATTACTTGCAGTTTTCCAGACTTACAAACAGTGCTTCATTATCTTGACCTAGTAGTCTACAGAAACTTTCCCATAAGGGAAAGCAACTATTTCTCATACTAGAAGCATCACTATAATTAGACCCCTACTGAGCTGTCCTTAGCCCAAGGCTCAGTCAAGAAATTATATCTGGAAAACAGCATTGATTAGGATAAACTTATAAATTCATTATGCAGGTCTCCTAGCTATCATTTAATGTGGATAATTCAAACTCCTTTTCATAAGTTATTTAATGAGACAATAAGTATCCATGGGACAGGTTATTAGAAGTTCCCAGTAATACATTTGAGCTGGTATAGGTCATATATATGCCTTGGCTCTGTGTTCAAAAATAGGTGTTTGAAGATAGACTAGGAATTAAAAGCCATCAGAGAGCATGAATATCTGTGTAACTGTAGCAACAAGGTTAATTTAAATAATGGAGTGGTACCTGAGTGATTCATGTAAAAATCAAATGTAAAGGACTAAGATTTCCTTCCAAGTCTAATCCTCCCATCCTTAAAAATAAAAAGGATGACTTTCTGCCTGTGACAGACTCGCTACCAACGTTCTCGCGAAAATTTAAATTAGCACTAATAAGGAACAAATCTCAAGTGATTCAGAAAGCTGTTAGGGCTTAGTTCTGCATCTCAGAAACCGTGAGGCATATCCTGTTGGAGCAATTTCTGAGGCACCATACATGGGCCTGCATTGATTCATCTTTCTGATGTCAAAGAAAAGCAGCAGTGAAGGCTGCTTCACTACCACCTAGGATAACTCATCCTAGTTATTCAAGATGTAGGTGTGGAAAGAAAAGGATTTCTACTGCTCCTTATCAAGGCTGGTTCCCCTCCCACTCTGCAGCAAACGTCTCTGTCACTATGTACTCCTTCCTGAATTCCATCCCATGGTTCTGACGTGGAGATGGGCGCTAGAACACAGCCCTCTCCAGTGGCCTTGCCACTCGGGTATTTGGCATAGCCATGCCTCTGACAGCAGGGAATTCCCTGCCAGCACAATCAAGAGCACAACAACAGGACCCATACTACTTGACTGCTTGAATTCTCCTCAATGGTGGCACTCCCACGGCATTTGTGCTCCTCTAGTAACACATCTGTCAGTCTGAACCCTTGGATGGGGTGTTTTTCACAGGGGCATCCATGCCTGGGAGCCTGGTTTCAACCTGCTGCACTGCAGCAGCCCCAGTGTGAGAGAGGAGAGCATCTCAGGCAGGTCTGGCAGCTCTGTTTCGAACATTTGTGTTATTCCTACCACTCCCTGATAATAGTGCAAGCAGATGGGAAGCCCTATATTGGTATAGATTTCTGCAACTTTATGCAAATCAATACTAAAAAAAATACAGTCTCAGGGTTAGGAAGGTCTTGCTGCCAGGAAAATATAGCTTCTGCCAGGAAGAATGAAGCTCTTTAGAAAGTTTGGGGCACTTGAAGAAAAACTAAAACAGGTAAAAGCACAGAAGGACCCCAAAGCAGGACAATTATGGACCATTTTCCTTTCTGCAGAGGCACCTATGGAAAAAATGGAGTTAGGAGCGGCACAGGGCAACCTTTGTTCCCATGGGCATGTTGCATGAAGCAACACCTTGAGGTAGAGAACTGAATATAGAGATGTGATGGCCCCCTGCTACAGGACAGCTCTGGATAGACCTAATTTGTCATCACTTTTGTAGCCAAAACCTAAAAGATTAGATGAAATATTTTTTGTTCAAACTTTTTTTTTCTTTTGTCCTGGATTGCAAATGAAACTAGTGGTTTTATTTTTATGTGATTCTGACTGAGATTTCACTCTACCTGGAAACACAGCAAAGAGCCTGACAAGTAGTTAGTCACACCTTCCCTCCTACGAAAAGGATGAGTGACAACAGCAACACAATCAAAGGAGTGATAAAACTCCCTGTCCAAGAGTCAGATCGAGTCTGTCTTCCCCTTACTGATCTTCATTTTTCCAAGGTTCCAAGAAGCCCCAGTGAAAATGAATTTACTCGGCTTCTCTGCCTGCCACTACTACCAGATCACTTTCCTCATGGTCCTCACACATGATGAAAGTGTAAAAGGCTTGCACAATGCCTTTCACCTCCTCCCACTGTGAGCAAAAACGTGGCAGCATCCTGGATTTAGGAGACAGTGAGAAGTTTTACATATGTAAACAGTCACTTCCCACTTATGTGATATATTATTGTTATTCAGAAAACAGCCAAGGACACTGAATCTGAAAGTAACTATAATTCTACCATGCAAGCACCATAACTTTATACTGTGAAGTTACCTTTAAAAATATGATTGGAGTATTATGTTTCCATGTTATTCTCTTGCCGGAACACAATAAATTCTTGTCAAGCCTGCTAAGATTGGAGGATTTTATTCAGCTAAAGCTTAAATCAGTCTGACTTATGCAAAATTTGAGAGGGATGAGAAAGGTGCCCTTTGCCATATCTCACTGGTACCTCATATACCTTGAGATCAATGTGCCTTTCAATATTCATTGTGTCAGGCTTTATTCTAAATCCCCACAGGTGCAGCAGGCAGTGGGAGTGAGAGCAGGCACAGTACTGTTCCACGTACCTTCAGCCTGGAAAATTAGGTTAGAGATGATTTGTCCATTACCATTTGCAGACCTGCAATTGGGGCTATTTTTGGTTCTAAGTATTTCTGTGCTCAGGCAATTGTCTTCCCTTTGCTATTAGCCTTTACTCTGCTTGATCATGCAGCCTGTCATTTGGTACCTTCCTGTTGCTTTCTTGGCCTCACAAGTTTTGATAGGCTTTTATGGGCAGAAAGGTCTCATCATGCCTTCAAAATGTGAAATCCACATCTGCTAACTATTGGGGGAGGGAGGTCCAGACAAAATAGACAGCTGTAATTGCATGGAGAAGCTTTATGCTTTCAAATCACAACTAGATGGCTTTGTGACATGTAGCGTGCACAGTTTGCACCTGAAATTTTAATTAACTGTGTAGGGAACAATCTGTCATAAATGCATGTGATGAAATGGTCTCACTTAAGAAAATAGATTGCAAGTCAAAAATAAGGTTCATTTTTACCATGAATAATCCCTTTCTTTCATCTGGAAACCCTGCTTAATCCCTTTTCTGAAAGAAAAACAACAAAAAAATCATTAAAACCTCTGATGCTCTGTCTGCTTTCTATATGCTTTACAATTTCTGAAGGATTTTTCCAAGGATGATGAGGGACAAGATCCTTGTTAAAGAACACTTTGAATCTCATCCAACAAAGATGACAATAAATCTTCAAACCATTTCTGACCATATGTCACAACTCCTGAAGGCAAATGAAGGCTTTTACAGCTTTTAAATAATCTTTGGCAATGACAGCTGCTAAGGCACCCTCCTCCCCACTCTTTCTTTTCTCACAAACGGGAAGGAAAAGTTGTGCTTTCATTTACTCTGCTCCCGGAGTCACACGTCATGACCTGGGTTACTGTAAACTAAACATTCAAAACAACATGAAAGGTCTACTTAATGTGTGCAAATTGAGAAACCTGTTATCCACAGAGCTCACGCAGTTTTCAAAATAAAGATACTGCCTTACATTCCTAACCATGGCACTTTTCAAGGGCAAACTGTATTTGCTTTGGTGTTTCTAGCACTAAATCAGCCCCAGACACAGAGAAATAAGTAATTTTGTTAACCTCTGTATAGGAAACTTGCAAGGCGTGAGTCCTATAAATTACTATATTTACCATACTTAATAGTATGATTTCTGCATCCATTTTCTCCTGTTGAAAGGCTCAGATTAGTAAATCAAGAGTGCAAAACAGGACCTGAATTTTAAGGAAACAGTAGTCCTTGTGACCTCAATAGAGCATTTGTCTCCTTGCAGAGAATCTTGTGAGTTATGCAGATCAGTCTAGCAAGCCTGGGAGAGGGATGCTTTGAAACAGAATGGATTTATCCATGGGCACATTTTCTTATATCACAGGGTTCTAGATGGAAATAAAAAAAAAAGCACTGCATTTTAAAATATTTGTAGGGGCAAACAGTGTATGCAAGTGTCCCCAGCTGCACTGGTCAGTATTCAGCTACTGGAGATGGGTGATTTCCAGAAACTGAAGACTTCATCAGTAGTGAAATGCTATATTTATTGCATTTTACCTGCCTTAAAACTACACAGGGAATCCAAATACAAAGTGCATTCTGTGTCCAACCATATAACTTAGATTTTTATATTTCTTGGAGAAGTCTTAGTCTACAAATCAGTTAATTAATTTCATAAACACACACATTTTTTCTCAGTATGTGTAATAATATATGTGACATCCATGACTAATATAGTAACAATGTTCTAAATATTCTTTATCACATTTATCTGTCTCCAACATCAACTTTAAAAAAGCCCAGAAAAACTAAAAACCAAAGCCCTCAAAACCTTGATATACTTTTTAAAATCTTACTTGACATCAGGCTTATTTTTATTATAATATAACAAATATCTACAATTACCTGCCCTAAATGGATACACAAGTCAATGCCTTTAAAGTCCCCTGTGTCTTTAGGAGCCTAAATTCTACAGGTATCAAACAGTGATATCCTCAGTTGACATTTGTTATATTTGCATCCTCAGCTATACAAAACCTGATATTTAAAATCATCTTTGGCACATACATGCTTTCAGAAGTCTAGCCACTGAATTTTGAGTGTTTTAATTGTACAAGTCTGATGCCAAGTTGGTTCAGAGCACGGCTGGTATGAGTTTGTAGCTACCCTATTCTGATCTGGGCTTTCCCATTGGTAAGGACAAAGAGAGTGTCTAGGAATAAGGCATCTATTGATCGTTGATTATGACAAGTTTAAAAAAAAAAAACAAAAACAAAAGCAAAAGAGAGATGGGATCTAGAATCTATTGTGAATTTTTGAACTGGTGGGAAGAACAACTTGGGATTTCTGCAATCACACACAGTGATTTTACACATCTCATTAGAGGCAATTAGTTGATTTCTTAATTTATTTTTTCTTTCAAGAAAGAGAAGACAAGAAGCACCTGATGAATGCAGTGGTGGTTCTCACCTTAGAATCTACCCCTTAAATGGAAGATTTAGGTTCAACACCTCTTTAGACAGAATATACATAAACCTTTTACTTTCCAAGAACATGCCATCATCCATTCTGTGTTTTGGAGTGAAGATTTCTGTTCCTTTTGCAAAACATTCCCTATGGTGACTAAACTGATAGGAATACGTCACCTTCTGAAGTCTATCTCAGTATGACTAAGTCAAAATAGCACTTTAGGCCTGAAAAAATAAGTTATAAATACACTCTGTTGCAAATTTATACATATATTTTATACATCTCTGCAGATGTTTTCCTGCAAATTGCAATTACAACAAATGTGTTTGGTGAAACAGGTGTCTTCACTTCCAGGACACAGTGAAACACATGACATAGGTCAAGTATTTGCTGACCAAACAGGCAGAAGCTGGTGTGTATATACCTATGTACTTTCTACGGTGAACAAAAAGTACACATGCTTTCAAATTCAGCCAAGTTCCTCCGAGCTGTATTTTATACCCCCATTAATTATGTAAGAGAAATGGGAAGATCTGGAACTGGAACAGTTTTTAAGGACAGAGGCAAATAAATAATTGAATACTGCATTGCTTTGGATAGCTTCCACATTCTTTTGCCCTAAGATATCTCTTTCAAGCTTCAGGGAATTAATGAATTAGATCACTGATCCATCTCTTACACCTGTTTTGGGGGAACACAAAAAAATGGAAAAAAATATCCCCACAAGGTGGAAACATCTTGCAATTTATTCCCTTCTGTGACTGCTTGACATCTTCCCAACTGAGTGAAACAGTAAAAAGCTTGTTTAAATACACGAATTTAGAAGTGGGTTTATTCATTTCTTTTATTGGATTATATGAAAATACTAAAAGTATAATGCCAAACATTCTCAGGAAACAGTTTATATCCATAGGCAAATTACCTTAAATACATATATATGTTTTAGATAATATTCAGTTTTTATCTAAGATAAACAACTTTTGATGAGTTATGTTAAATCATAAAAGTTACAGGAAGGAACAGTTTGAAAAATAATGAATCTATATTCTTGAATTTATGAGAAAGGGAAAGTCAATCTAAATTTAGCCAAAACTCATGAACTGTCTTTTTTCTAAGCTGAGCTCGCACTCAGGCTGTGACCTGAGAACATGCACATACTTCTATCCAGTCCTTCAGAGTCTGAAGGCCCCTCTCCCATGCTGGGATATTAAATTTCCCTCTCTTTTATGGCGAGGCAGGTGAAGGAAGAACTGATAGGACTATCCTGTAATGCTGGCAATAATTTATTTCTGATGAACAAACATCATAATTCAGTAAAATACAGTTCCTAGATGAGAAGGTAGAATCTCAAGACTGCCCCTCCCCTCCCCATTACAATCTTCACAGCCTAGAAGCTGTCTTACTGAGCATTTTCTTCAAACTCACATGCTGAAAATTCATACCCATGGCTTCAAACAAACTTTGAAATATATATTTCTGTAAAGATGTTTAGGCAGCTCCTGCACTGCCCCATTTTCTAATCCCTAGTCAAGGAAACAGAGTGTACCCAAGAAAACACTGTGAAGGAGCTGTCCCTCCCTCATTATAAAACCCACCAAGAAATGCCCTTAAATACCACTGTGTGATATGGAGAAAGATTTAAACATTATTATTAAGCTTTCAAACTGTCTAGTTCCAGATTTTGCTGGTTTCTCTCCACTGTTGTCATTTAATTATAAATGCTGAAGCTTTTAGCAGCACAGAATCAGTTATATTTGGTTATGAATGATTAAGTGTGCATGAAGTTTTTACCAGCACATTAATCATCAGGTGCAGAAAGAAGCACGACACTAGCTAAAAATTCACTTCTTTACTGCCCATGGGAAGTGCAAAGTCTTCACATACAGTCAGAGATTGCTTACCTTTATGACAGAACAAATGCTGAGTAAGATGTATTGAATTTGCATCCCCCTAAAAAGCACTTCCATTTCGTCAAAGAGATTAATTATCCTTGGACAGTATGAATGGCAGCAGCAGAAACAGCAAAACAGCAGTGGCAAAATCAGGTTAGGAGTTTTTATATTGCTTTATTTGATGCCTGATGCTGGATCCTAAACCACACACTGCAGAACAAACTAGTTCAGGGGAATGGGTATCTCCATGCATGCTTGCATTTACCTGCCAAATTGCCCACTTCTACTCTCATGTGATTCAGCTGAAATGGTTTTGTAAAGCAGAGCAGCAACGTGCAGAGGCTTGGGGCAAAGTGTGGCCCCTCTGTGGTAAGTTTTGAAAACACATTTTGTAAAGGGCTGCATTTCTATTTTCAAGTGTGAACAACTGTAAGGACCTTTGCGGTTAGGGACATTCATGTGACCTTTCTATTAATTTCACATTAGAAGAACCTTCCCAAATGTCACCTATCTCCGAGAGAGAAAGTCCCTTTCCTGGCTTCTGAGATGTTAATTTACAGATTGGGACAAGTTATGCCTATGTGTCAAGCCTGAAAATAACTTGTTACGAAGGTAGGTTATCATAAAATGTGTCTCCAGCAGTCCAGGCTTTGTGTTCAAGACTTCCTTCTCCCTTAAAATTAGTCAGAAGCATTTTGACACACCTGAATATTTTCTTTAACTCAGTTAGGGTAGAATAAAAAATCAACTTAAAAGCAAATGTAAAATACAAAACAGTTGCAAGTGTTTACAGTAATCTATATTTAAGCTATATGAGTGAATGAACACCCAATCTAACAGATTTCTCTGTATATCCAGCTCCCAGATGCAGCCTCAGGAATCCTGCTGTCCTCCCTTCCCACTCTATGTCCTTAATGAGCATCTGTTCCTACTTAAACACACTGGGTTTATAGACTACTTCTCTGTGTGCTCTCCTGGAGTTATATACACATTCACTTCTTCCCAATTCCCACATTTATTTACCTCTTTGACTTATGGCAGAGATGATTAAGACAGCCCTCCCATCCAAAGGAAGTTTGTCCTGCTGCTGCCGTGGAGATGGGAACACTGGTGCAGCAGAGCACTGTCGCTTCCTGCACTTGCGTACCCACTACAAGCCTTTTGACTTATGAATAATTCCTTCTCCAGCCGGTGTAAAAATGTCAGAGCAGAAATTTCACTGGCTCTGTTTGCATTCATAAAATCAGATGCATTTTTTATGGTAGCTTGGAGATTATCAAATGTACTTGATACTAACATGAAAACAAGACAACTGTGTTTATTTCACTACATGACCCCATATATAAATATCAAACTATTGAATTAATGCTGCTGAGATGGCCACTGTTTTGAAGTGACTGTCCCTAAAACCTATCTTTGGTAGTTAGTAACTGGTAAACTGGAGAATTTAGTAGTGCCACCAGCTAGCTAGGCAAGATGCACCAGAATAACCCAAATACAGCAGTACTAATTTTAAAACTGCAGAAATCCAGACTAGCATTTTGTAAGATGCAAGCCTCCTATGCAGTGGCAAGCACTCTGAAAACTCTGAAAAAGAAGAATATGTATATAAGAATTCATGTAGATTTTAAGTCATTTGTTTGCTCCTCTTGTTTGTAACTTGGATATAGAAACAGTTTGTCAAAGATTTTTCAGATTTTTTAGGGGAAAACAAAAATATCCATGGCTATGACCTGCATCAGCTCTTGTTTTGATAGGCTTACTATTAGATAATCATGTTTGAGTTTCTTTCTGAAACAGCAGATGAAGCCTGTGCAGTAGAGCTCCAGAAAAATATTAACAGAAAACAGGGAAACTTGAAGTATGCAACAACAATAACCTTATGCATCTTCATACAAAGTGACTGAACACTCCTGAGAAAGTATTCACCTAAGGTATTAAATAAACCCTTAATAGTAAAACCCTGATGATTATTCTTCACTGGACAGGTGATGGTATTTGAGGAATCTTTATTGTTTTGCTTATTTGGATGAAAACATTTGGTTTTGCATGAAAATATGCTGAAGTATGACTATTAAGCAATTTCAGTAAAAGCAACTTTCGTGTTCTACTACAGTAACCACCTAAAGAATAATAAAGTCTAAGAAAGTTTACAGCAGCACGAAATAAATATGGTATGTATAATGGTGATGCAAATTAAGGCTATCCAGCAGAAACCAGTTCCTTTAGCATAAAATTAAAACTCAACTGCGTTTTCTTTCAGCCTCTCCCTGCAGGACCAGCTATACCTCCTTTAAAGTGAACTTTCAAGATAATAAAGCAGTGGCATGATGAATATTCTAAAAGGTCAATACTAATTAACTACATTAATGTATTTTACATAGAAACAGCTGTTTGAGGAAACATTGATTTTTTTTCACATGCACCAGCAAAAGTTCCTTTAGCAAGATTTCTGTGATAAAACACTTGAAGAAATGCAGACTAGAGTGCCTTATGAACACTACAGCATGTTTGATTTGCACGTATCTGTTGTATGCATGTGCATGTGCATGTGCATATTTACTCATACACATAAATGTGTTAAGTTTGCTCAGATCATTAGTTTAACAGTGTCAACATTTGCAAAGAAAACAAACCATATCCCCAAACGTAGACCACTACTATTGAAGGAAATCAACCAGTGGCCCAGATGCTGTGAAGTCAGCTTTTGCACTGACTGAATTGTAACCTGCAAGCTCCATCTGAACACTTTGTACAGTTTTAGTTACAAAGCAGCTGCTACTACAAATGATCCATCACCTGGTCTATTTCTCTTTTAAAAAGATGGGGAATTGTCTGTGGTTCAAATGGTCTGTGAATGACAAAGAAAATTAGTTCCTGTGCATGTGCGAGTGCATTGTGGGTTGTTTTTTACATTAGTAATTCAGTGCACTGCAACAAGGTGTTTTGAACAGCAAAGTACTTTCTGTTGAGTTTTTAAAAGCTTTTACTACACATTCATTCTAGTTCATTCTTGTGGCACACATAGGATTCGCAAAAAGACATCAAGACATCTGGTTAAGCTTCATCCAAAAATCCTTCATTTTCCACAATCAAGCACTGATTCCATTATCCATGCTAGGATCTAAGAGGCAGTTGCTGTATCTTGCTTTTCTCTCTTTCTCTATTTCTGTTCTTTTCTGCTCCTGATTTCTTCTTAAGGTTGGATGGGTTAGAGTTTGCTAAGTCAATGTTTTGTGAAGTGCATTGTTTTGACTGAATGTTTGCTTTAAATTTTGCTTTAAACTTCCTGACCTTCTAAAGTTTGCCAGTAAAGTTTGGTTTTTTAACCTTTTGAGACCTTTGCTGTGTTTCTCCTGTGTGGTCACTTCAGGAAAAAGTAGTATCTTAAGCCCTTTTTAAATAAACACTCAGCAAGAACCAGGGCTTTAAAAGGCCCTTTAAAGATGCAAGAAGCTATGAACATTACTCTTTATATGAGTCTTAGACATCTCCATACATGAACCCTTCACAGCTCATTTCAAAACTCAAAACTCCTTGAAAAGGAATTAAGAAATAGTTTGAAAGAGCTTCAAAGATGCTAAGTCTGGGCCCTGCCTTCTTTATGAATTAATAACTCTTCCTTTGCTTCCTCTCAGACACAAAAAGATTCCCTCACCAATTTCACTTTGCAATTCTTTTGGCTTTCCAAGTGACAAAAGACCGGTTAACAGCATGCAAAGTCTATCTGTACATAAAAACTTAATGAAGATACAGTTTGATTCTTGAAAAAGCAGGCATTTCTAGTTTGCCTTACTCCTCTTATGGTATGCTTTATAGAGCGGCTTTGACAATTATCTGTACATACATCCTTGGAAAAAACTAGCAGCTTGAAAGCTGTCAGGCCAAAAAATGGCCACAAAAATGACCAAGGTTTTGGAGCATCTCTCATGTAAGTAAAAGCTCCAAGAGATGGGACTGTTGAAGAAGAGAAGGCTCAGGAGGATCTCATCAATGAATGGAAATACTTGAAGGGAGTGTGTAAAGAGGAGAGAGCCGGGTTTTGCTCAGCGGCGCTCAATGATGGGATAAGAGGCAATGGGCAAAACGTGAAACATAGGAGTTCTCTGTGAACATTAGGAATGCCTTTGTCACTGTGAGGGTGACAAAGCACTGGCACATGTTACTCAGTGAGTTTGTGGAGTCTCTGTTTTCAGAGATCCTCAGAATTCAACATGAGTTATGCACTGTAGCTGACCTTAGTTTGAGAAGTGGAGTTGTTGTAGTTGGTCTCCAGTGGCACCTTTGAACCTCAAATATTCTGTGATTTCCTAAAGAACCTTCTAGGATTCATGTGAACTTTGGCCTTTTCTCGTGGAGGGACAGAATGTAAGAAAATAAAGATAGTGCAGAAGGCAATCTCACACCTGAGGAGTTGCAGCTGTACTAATCACCAAAGATTAGGAACAAACCTGTCCTTAACAGGCCACAGCTGTGTCCAACGAAGATGAGTGCTACAAAAGAGTGGGAGGGGAGAGCTGCAGTTTGTTGGCTATACTGTGAAGAGGGAGTTAGTGCTGTGAGAAGCTGCCCTCAAGAAATCATTGAGAAGGTATGGAACTTTTGCAATAAGGTGACAGTTTTCTCTTTTCCTCCATTTTAATGAAAAAGGTTGTGAATTTTCCTTCTTCAGCAGAATAAGGCATGTTCTGGCTCAGAAAATTATTTCAATTGATGTTTCCTGCTTTGAGTTGGAGTAACTCAGGCCTCACAGTCTCTGCTGTAGGGCAGTCATTCATGTGGGTTTATAGTATTTAATGTTTTCCTTAGAGCCACTGGCATCTGCAGTCACGTGATTATATAATCCTTGCAGTTTTCTTTGAAGAAAAGATTAATCAACTCAGTTGTATACAAAACTTGATACTGTGCATTTTAATTCCCTAAAAAGGAAACATTTCTCTTAATGGTTCAAGTTTTAAAAAATTGTTTCAGTTGAATGGTAGTCTGATTCTGGAGACAGAAACTAAATGCCCAGCTTCACCAACACTGGAACCCTGCAGCTGGTAACTCTTCCACGGAGACCCTAAAAAACTTTTCTGCACACAAGGAACACCTAAGTTCCATTTGCAAGTAAGTTCATTTAGAGGAGTAGCCTTTAGCCTTTTAGCATGAGTTTTTGCTCCTTAGCTAGAAAATCTTTCCCTTGCTTTGCTGTCCTAAGGACTACTACAGTTATTCTAAAAATATGGTAATTCAAGCATTGGACTTAGCTTGTGTGTCTGGAGATTTCTGTTATTTCCTTACTATTTGCAAGGAACTAGCAAGTTCAAGGGGTGTTTTTGGAAAAGAAAAACAGCAGGCAAACAGCTAATATTAACTCTTGCTATACCATCAGCATATATAAAAAGGAAGAATGGATTTTGCCTCTGCAACCCACTGTTTTGGAGGAGGAAGTCCATCTAAAAAAACCCCAAAAATTGAAGTAATGAACTATTATTTAAATTAAAGCAATAAATTAATTTTCCTAAAATATTGCCTTTTCTCCCCTAATATTTTTTGTACTTCTTCAGTTCACTTCTGGCAATAAATGCAAACAAAACCAAAACGTAGCATTGCAATAGATTGTTCAGAGACTAAATAAGATTTCTCCTTAGATGATCACAATGGGGAGTTTCATATTTTTCAGACATCTAGTTGGCAAAATAACAATCAACTTATTTAGCTCATATATAATATTTAGCACTGTGTTTTAGGCTGACTAGTCAATAAAGTCTCCGTTTCATGAAAACTGAAGAAACCATTAAAATGATATAAAGAGGAGAGATATGGCAGGAAAAAAGCCTAAAAATCCTTCTTTTTTTTCCCTCTGAGGGGAGTATATGCCACTGCATTCTTTAAACAGACAGAACATGAATCACTTTCCAGAAAGCTTCTCTTTATTGGATAAAAGTATAAATAATGCCAGTGCCAAATCTTAAGGCAAAAGAAAGTAAGAGTCACATTCTTCTTCAGAAATAGTACCTTCTTCCTAATGAAAGATATTGAATTTACCAGCTAAATGTCAAAGAACAGAGAAAGAAGATTTACCATTAAAATCTCCAGACAAAAAGGACATTTTCATCATTCATTTGAACAAAGGGGCTTTACTTTTTTCTTAAATTCTGGCTTTTCTAGAGGAGAGTATTTTTATTTATACCACTATAGTGGTCAATACAGTAGAAAAAGGAACAAAAATCAACTGTTCAATGTCATGAAAGTAACTGTTCCATAGTCCTTTTCTGTTCTCAGTAGAGAATAAAAAACAAAAGGAAGACAGAATAAATGGCGACCCACAATATTGTTGAGTATTTCAGTTCAAGAGATGGGTTGGAAGCTACCAAGTAAAAAACTTACACTTGATTTCAGAGTGTAAATAGCCTCACCTTGCTCATTTTTGTGCACTGATGGTGTCCTGAATAATTGTTCTCTTGTATATAATGCTGTCTTTTTTGACCTCTCTCTCCATACACAACTGTAAGGGATTTACTGTGATTTCCCCTCATACATACAAAAATTATAACTCCAGGAACCTTTTGATATCTGTAACTTTGACAAGATCACTTATATGCCTAGTATAAATGTGTACATCTTAGATCTCTTTGTATCTATCCTCAACTCAAAAAAATAGTTTGGCCATTTATTTCTGTGAATGAGTGAAAACCAGTATAAAGCTTTAGCTTCCATAAGAAGATCCAGATATTAGGAAATGGAGTCCCCACCACTAAATGGCCTTGTGACATTATAACTGAGGCTTGCAGAGTGACAATACCACTTCCACTTCTGGATGTGAAGTTTAAGCCCTAAGGAAAAAAGTAAAGGTGAATTTGATATTGTTCTGGTTGCTTCAAGTTTCACAGACCACAAACTAGCACTCCAATCACTAATCTTTGCCCAAAGCAGCTCAGAACAGTAGCAGTGGGAACTCTCCTAAACTGGTGGGTAGATCTGGAAAAAAAACCTCAAGACCGTGTCATCTATTAATCTATCAAATTCAGAAGTGTTAAATCCAACTACAGTTCTAAACATAAAACCAGAAAATCCAAAATTTTTGTGATGCTCAACCTCATTGTTGAGAGGAAAGGTTTAAAACTGCTAAGGAGAAGGGAATAATCTCACTGAAACTAACCTTGCAGCTGGGAATGCTAACAATTGCTATAAATAAAAACGTCAGTGTGGGAAAACTCAGTTTTTTATGCTAATGTGGTATATCCTCTGCCTGTTTTGAGGAGCAGAATTCTTGTAGAGAAATGACACATTCTCACAGACATGTGGAAGCCTTTTGTGATCTTGGGGCAGGCAGTGAGGTCTCCCTCTCCCCAGTGCTTGGTGCTGGGATGAACTAAGCCTAACAGAGCCTGTGTCCCCATGTGTCTCTGCTGCCCAGCATTGCTACCAAGGTAATGAAATAAATCTGCTCCTCACATTTTAGCTCTGGCTTGGTGGTTGCCTTGGCTACCTCCATATGCTGATTCACACACTCACACTCTTCCCTCTTATTATGAAGCCAAAATTATAAAAATCTGAACAGCACTGTCATTCTATTGCTCATCTTTTCAGGTATATTTCTACAGGAAAGCAAGTTGAAGCTTTTCAATGCATCATGAAAGTGCAAAATAAATTCTAGAACCCCCCCTTTTTTTCCCTACAGTTTTAAGTTAATTATGTTTAAGGCTGAGTTGATTCTTACTCCTATTTTGTCAAAAGACACTTTCTCTAAAACTGTTATCTCTAAAACTGTCCTTCCTGCTGGTTTTCAGAATCTGTCCTGGTCAACATTTTGGTATGTCAGATTTTCTAGGAATATTATTGAGAAGTGTAAATTTGCTTGCATTGCCATTTTTATCTGGGTTGTATCAAAATTTGCCTAACGCAAGAAAGACATGGATTTCTTGGAATGAGTCCAGAGAAGGTCACAAAGGTGATCAGAGGGCTGGAGTACCTGTCCTATGAAGACAGGCTGGGAGAGTTGGTGCTGATCACATAGGAGAAGATAAACCTCCCCAGAGACTTTTAGTGGCCTTCCACTTCCTAAAGGGCCCCTACAGGAAAGCTGGAGAGGGTCTTTTTACAAGAACAAGGAAAAATGGCTTTAGGCTGAAAGAGAGTAGATTTAGATTAGATATCAGGCAGAAATGCTTTACTGTAGGGTGAGTGAGGTAGATTTAGATTAAATATTAGGCAGAAATTCTTTACTGTAAGGGTGGGTGAGGCACTGAAACGGGTTTCCCAGAGAAGCTGTGGATGCCAGAACTCTGGAAGTAGTCAACCCAGTTTGGATGGGGTCTTGAGCAACCTTGCATCTAGTAGATGTCACTTCCCATAGCAAGGAGGTTGGAACTCCAGGATCTTCAAGGTCCCTTCCAATCCATTCTGTGATTGTATGAAAAAAATTTCATTTCAGCTGCTGAATACAACAGCTGAACTTACCACAATCTTTGGCCTGGCTAGAAACACTGAAATCTTGAAAACCTGCTGAATACATTGAGCTACAAGGGTAAAACCAAACTCTAAGATAAAAAGAACTCCATACTTCAAATCACCTAGAGTGATAAGGCTGAGGAAATCTAAAGTTTGGATGATTTTTCTCTTTGGTGCATTTGGTGCATTCTATAACTTTTCATTGAGCTTTGCTGCTAAAAAGAAGTAACATGTTTTTTTTAATACCTAGTGTTGCTCCATGAATTGCTTCAGAATCTGTACTTTTGTCCTTAAAGGAAGACTCAGCAACCTAATTTACATCCTAGGTACACTGCAGACACAGATAACTCTCTTGGCCAGGACTTTATCCTTTATCTTTAACAATTACAATTATTTTAGAAAGCTAACGGTACTCCACTTAAGTGACAATTTTGAGAAGTGAAGGGAAAAAAGAAAAAGATTGTATCTATTAATAACTATCAGAGCTAACAGGTCATATAACCACTAACTTTGACTGAAGGCACAGCAAATCTGTAAATTTTTATTTGCTGAGTGTCTGTTAGGATACCCAGCAAATGAAAAAACAGAAAAAGCTGTACCAGCCTTAAGCATGCTACAGGCATTTTGCCACTTGTTATCTCACCTTGAATTTTTATAAAGAAGAACTATTTCTGAGGTACAGTGAATGAGATTTGCTGCTTATTATCACTGGGTCATATTTATGTGCCCCCCGGACACAGCGTGTTTATCTATTTCTTATATTTGCAAGTCATCACAGCTGAAATCAAGAATGCGGCTGCACTTGTCCAGCTGCAACATTCTGCTCTTCTGGCAAAATGAGGATGTCTCAAGAGACAGTAATCATTTATGACACTGTTTACATCTTTCATTTCTAGGGGCTATCTAATCATGCCTTCCAAGTAGAGTCTCATGAGTGACAGGCTTGAGAACTTCCCCAGGTGAGCAGACAAATAACATCAGTAAGATGCTAGCAAAAAAAGTTGAAAATGCCTCTCCTGGTTAAAGTATGAAATCCAAATATCTTCTCAGTTCATCTGGAACAATCAGGATAGTGTGAAAGGCCTGACACAGATCATGACAGATATTTTTTCTGCTGAGATCCAGGAAACAGTAAAGTCTATGTACTTTCCTTTGGCAACAAAGCATCATTATGACTACATGTGATCTACTCCTGCTACTCTCCCAGGAGAGCTAAATGATGGTTGTCTACAGGCATCCATAGTGCTTTCTGAAGCTTCAAGAAATAATGTAAAAATATAGCATGTGGTGAACCTTTCAGACCTTGTGAGCTACATTTGACAATATTTCAGGCATTTTGGAACTGCTCTTCAATGAAAAATATCAGGGGAAAAAATAAAAACAAATTTACGAAAGCTCACATTTTTTGCCTACTACACTGCACACAGCTTTCCCATCTTTCACCCTTGTCCTGTCATTCTGAATATTTTTATTCCACTATTAATAATACACAGAACCATTCTGTGACATTTTTTCCACACATTACATTCCTCTAATGGCAATACCTTAGTGTATTTAGTATAAAATCTCTATAATCTTTATCTATAAAATAAAGCAGTTTAATCACTATGTATAGTCTTTGCATATATGAACATACTTACATTTAGAAAGATTGCTGGACCTGTTAATTATATTTTACTCACTGAAATAACCAGAAATAATTTTGTTTGTCAGTAGAATGTCTTTCTTAGTTTTTTGTTATACCATGTCCATGAATACAACAATATAAACAAAGACAACAATCTGAATAATGATGAGTATCACATTTTGGTGTGTACTGGGCAAATCTGGAGTGCTCAGAGAAATGTGCTGTTTAGCTGATTGGCTGCTTTCCCTTTAATTAAGGTGTGCTCTAAAATGACCTTAAATGGACCATAAATTCCTGACTTTCTCCTGAGTATCTATTACAGTTACATTAACTATTATACAGTTCTGTGTTTTAGACTGTGTTTACGTTTGCTATGAAGTTTTCTGTATGTAGATTCACAAATAGTTTCAATTTGAAGGCATTTAACACAGACTTTTTCTGATTCCTTACTTTTTTTTTCTTGTCTGACTCTCTTTCATAAACTGTCATGAAGGAAGAAAGTGGGGAGGGCATTTAAAGAAGATTAAAGACATGAGAATATTTTGGTTTGAGAGGAAACTCCAAAATGTTGCTATTTTTATATGCAGCTCTTTTTTAGCTATTGTTCCTGGGACATATTTTCAATTACTTTTGTGAAGGCAAACTTACATCATTGTAAAAAGATTATGAACCAATACTGGTGTCCATGAAGCACTTGGACATTCCAGTTATCCATGTTTGACTGACAGGAAAGGCTAAGCATGCATCCCTGGTTGACCTGTGCACAGCTTTTTTTGTAGACATTACAGGAGGCTGACATTTGCATATGCAAACCCTTAATGAATTAGCGGAGGAAACTGCTGTACAGAAGGCTAATTGAGGAACAGCTCCTTGTACACAAAACTTTCCTCCTAGGAGAGTCTTGCTTTCTGTCAGATTTTAACTCAGAATGGATATGAACTTATACACAGTTCCAGATGGCTGAAAATAGAATTGAAAAGAAGAGTAAGAATAAAAATACAACTGCATGGCTTGCAGTCCATGAAGTAGTTCACAATTTCATTCAGCTCAGGCCATGATGACACAAGATGATGCACAGTGCATTATGAAGAGTCCATCTGCTTCTTAGTCAAGTTTTACAACCTGTGCTAAGCCCTTCATTGCTAAGGACAAGATTAAGACAACCCAACAGCTTTAAAATTATTCATGATGTATTGTCTGCTTTAACATTAACCTAAAATCCTACTTCTAATGGAAAAGTTAACACTAGAATTACACTGGAATAGAAAATAAATTTTTAATCTGAAGAGAAAATAAATTTTTAATTTAAAGACAAGGCACAGAGAGATACCATCTAGCAAGACAGAATTTTTTCCAAATAAACTTACTTTATTTCAGTCTAGACTGTAATAAAGAAAGTTAAGGAAAAAAAGGGACAGACCATCTTGTAGATCTGAGATTATCTGTTTATGTAACTTTTAACAGAAGATAATGAAATAAATATCCTCTGGTTAATTTGAAAGAAAAAAAAAATCAATTTATTTAATAGTATGCAGAGCCAACCCATATGTTTTATTACCTTTCTGTAGTGACTTTAACGTGTCACTAGCCTAGAGGAACTAGACTAAACAAGTGTGCAGTAGACATCTTCTTACGCAAATGAGAGAAGGAAGGAAAAAAATGAAAGCAGCAATAAACATTAATACATTTGATTAACACTTTGTCCCGAAGGCACACCAGGGACAAACATACACGTGATGAAGTTCTAAAGCAGCTCTCTGCACTTAAGATTTCTTATAATACTTATGACATGTCTGTCTTGGGGAAATTTAATGATAGTGTATGCCCTGATGGTCTGCTTTATGCCCAAAAATGGTGGCTGCATCTTTAAGGTGGTTGTGGAGGGAGCTTCGGGGCTCTTCAGCAGCCATTTGTCCCTGACATTTTGGGGTTTTTTTCTAGCATGTGTGTGTGAGGGTTCTGACAGTTCAATAGACAGCATTTTTTGTCTTTTTTGCCCTGCTGTGTGGGTAGTCTATTTGTCAATAAACAATTGGGTTTTTTTTTTTCACTTTTATCCACTAGTATTCATTCCTTACTAATGGAAAGGGACTGTTGGAACCCTTTTTTAGAGGAAACATTCATTCCAGAGTCTTTTTCTCCTAAACTTGTCTCTAAACTGAAACAATTTCTTATAAGGAAGGAAAAAAATTTGTAGAAAATGTAATAATTTGCATTCACACAGTAACTCACCTCATTTAAATATCACTTCTATCTCTCTTCCTTATCAATACCTGTTTGAACTTTTTCTGTATGACCTTAGCTGGCCCATTTTTTGGTACTCAGGAGAAATGAATCACCATGAGTTCCCTGAACAGACAAAAAAAAAAGCGGCAGCAATTGTACATTCTGGATCAATTGTCAGCATTGTTTGTAATTCTTTAATATTTCCATTAATGAGTGGAAGAATCAAAATTCCTCCCAAATCATGATATTGAGGCTGAATATCTCTGTCTCTCAGGTGCTGTGGTTTGTAGAAAAATGGAAGCAATTTTACTGCTTATATATAAAGTTGAAGCTCATCAGGATGAAATAATCTAAACCAGTTAAAAATGTTATAGACCTAAATAGGCAACCTGAAAAAATGTACAAGAAATCTCAGTCCTTTTCCAAGCAGTTGTGTCCATCCAATATTTCTGTAATTTAGCAGCCTGACAATTTTCTTAGTTTTCCCAAGCATGATGTAACTGTATTCCTTTTCCTTATCTGCTTAAATTCTTCCATCATGCCTATCACTGTGAGAAAAACTGTGATGTAAACAACCAATACAAACAACACAGAGCACCCCCAAATCAACCACATTTATCTGTGACCAAGGCAGAAAGCCTGACCACAGATCTGCTCCTGATAAAGACTAATAATGTGTGTCAAAATATTGCCACCTTGGGTGCAATTCAGCTCCAGCTTACAAACCCCAATGCTGGATTATAAATAATATAAATACAGACGTGTAGTCGTGCTTGAGAGGCCCTGGGGTATCACCTGAGCCAGCCACAGATACAATAGAGGTGCAACGTGAGCACCAAGGCTTTCTGGACTGGCAGCTGGAGAGCAGCTATGATGTTCCAGGAAATTGAATATTTGCATGGCTGACCAACATATTAGTGGAGATATCTTACATATATTGTATATTTGTGTAATTTTATACATATGTTTATGTATACATTTTAAACATATGTACAATTTTATAGAGATACCTAAGTATTTTACCTTTCCTTTCCATTAGTCATTTTATCTAAGTTAAATAAGCTTGAGTGATTGGTTTGAATGGAATAAGGGAAAGCAAAAAAAATTAGCAGTTGAAAATAAATACTGTTCAGTACTGTCATAAAAATTTCAATGAATAAAATATTTGCTGCTCTGTTACAGCATGTATGGTAATTTCATTTGGCATATGAACCACTGAGGCATACAAATATTGAAGGATGATTTTTCAAAGAACTTACTGCATTGGCAGTTCTGTAACAATATTACAAGGCAAGAGGTCTTCAGAAAGTAATATGCTGAGATAGCATTTTTGTGCCAAGGCATTTTAATACAATTATGTTTGTGTAGCTGCTGTGATGTCTTCAGAACAAGACTGTATAGTTTAGAATAGTTCTTAATGTCTCTTGATATCATGCTTGTATTTCTTCTGATCAATCCTTTGTAATCTCAAAACATGTCACCTTCCACTTAATGGGTTTTACTTTCTGATTTAGGAAAGTATGTCTAAGTATATATATGTAGTGGGCAAGAAATGTATATTATATGTGTGTGTATATTTATACGCACACATTTTAAAAGTAGGGAAAATTAAGTCTAAAGATTGAATTCTGATACCAAATTGCTTCTTTTTCTTTCTGATGAACAAAATTTACTTTGAGAAAGCGATCCACCAATCTGCTGTAGCACGAAAGGAAACCCAGGCCTTTCAAGACATTTTCATTCTTTTCAAGGATTTGCTTGCTGTGTATCTAGTTATGCTGTCCCTTTACAACTTACAAAAGGAATCTGATAATCAGTATTATAGATTTAGTAATTTCAAACATGTAGCACATTTCTTTACTGTGTAGCTGAATTACAGCTGCTGACACAGCTTCAGTGACAATTTGTCTTGAATGTGGTCAAAACTTATCAAAAGTCTTTGCTTTATGCCAAGCTTTTCAATAAACTGCCAAGTTTAGACAATGCTGATAACAGCCAGTCCACTGGGACAGATACTATATTTTACTCTTATCCTCCAAAATAAAATACAAGCCTGCTTAGGTTAGCAGTAAGATAAAGCTGTAAAACATCTGGACTTGGGCACTGACCACTGGGCTAGTGCAGAAAGGAAATAGTGACTCAGAATCTGGCCCTGCAGCAGAATCACAGTCAGCCCCAAAACCTTGCATGAGGTCCCCTGCTGCATCATTTGTCTTACCTAGGTCACTGTACCTGGCAAAAGTGACAAAACATTTTATTACTTTTCAAAGATCCACGCTTCACAGAAAAATGCACCAACTTTTCCAAAACCTCTACAAGATGTGTGGAAGCTACAGAAAAAAATTTAATGAATAGTCAAGCCCTGATAATTAAAAAAAAAAAAAGCTACAAATCATCTCGGGTCTTTTGAACTCTCTTGGTTATACATAACAGTAATTATTTTGCAATCTAATTAGATATTCAAAGACATGATTTTCATTAAATAAGTAAACAATATGGGGTTTACAGAACAAACACACTTTTAACTGTTATCATTAGCACATTTAGCCTTTCTCTTTGAAAGTCAGTTACTTGTAGAGCTACTTTTGTCATTAAGTCACTCCTTCCATTAGCAAAATTTTTGCCTTTCTCTTCTACGTTTTATGACTGAAAAAAGTTAGAATAAAGCAAAATCATTTTCAGAATATGAGCTTTGAGACCATTTATAAAACATCTTTGTCTTAGAATTGCCAAAACTTCTTCAATCTAATGTACTGTGAGCATCGCAGTATATTCTACAATTATTCTGATTTAATGTCTTTCTAGAGATATTCTTCAAGACCATGTTTATCTTTTTCAGCTTACAAGCACCAGCAGACTCTTTGATAAGCTTTTATCATAACCCCTTTTCCACTCCATTATGTGTGTGCCAGTGTCCTTTTTTTTCCCAAAAGCAATCACTGTTACTCAAACAGATGACCCCTAATTTCATTATCTTGCAATTTATGTATTAAACAGACGATGTAATTTTCTGTAATTACAGCAAATTTGAGTTGCTGAGGTGTGTTCATATGGTTTTGTTATGATTTCATTTTCAGATTAATGGTTTTGTGCTATACAAACCTCTGATGCTTTCCTAATTAAAACCTTTTCAGGTAAAATATGCCTCATTACGCTTATAACAAACACATTAATCCATCAGGATTACCTGATAGTCCAATGTTCCTCGACAAAAAACAATTCATCTAGAGTATTTTTAAAGTATTAATATGGAACATTACAACTGAGGTTTACAAATTACATTTAAAAACACAATATGCAGTAATTGAATCAGTACAATATGAGCCGAAACAATTTTCAGGGGTTATTCTCATAGCTGTTTTGACCAAAAAAAAGCTTGTTTGCAGCTGGGCAGTCAATGCACACTAACAAGATGATGCCAGCTGAGATGGCGGAATTGACAATAAGTAGGTTAAGCACAACTGCTACTAATTCTCTGAAAGAAGAGAAATGAGTACTAATGCTTTGGTAAAACATGGAAATATTTTCCATGTTATTTATTACTATGGTTTATGTTTCTGCCTTATAGGCAGCATGCAGCTTAGAGAGACAGAAAAGTTGTGGGTGGTTTTGAGCCCAGGGAGCTCAGAGCATTTCTAATCCGCATGACTGGCATCCTTCTTTTACTGAGGAACCAGTCACTGAGTTAATACTAGGAATCAGCAAGCAAAAGAGAGCAGATTTGAGAGACCTGGTTTCACGTCCTCAAGACTCCTTGGTAAAACCCAACTCCCTCTGACGTCCCTGCAGGACCAGAGGCATTTGTGGGCTCTGGGGGTCCCGCAAGAAGAGCAGAGGAGTCAGCACATGGAAACAGTCTGGTGTGCTGGCTGCTGAAGTATGTTTGTAAACCCACCCAGCAAGCATGACTGAGAGATTCCAAGAGCAGAGAAACAGTCTACAGCTCTCCTTCTGAAGCAGAGAAAAAGCTGCCAACCAAATTATAACAAGATCTTCACCGATGGAAGCTTGCAAGGGAAGCAGCATTGAATACAAGAATGTCATGCCACACATAACATATACAGATATAATTTTTACTGTATCTCTCCTTTTTTCCTTTAAAATTTACCTATCATTTACAGATATTTGAAAAACTCACGGCTTACTGCCATTAATAGTTTTAGCTTGTGAGGCAATCCATGTTTCCTTGTCACTGGAAATCTGCTTTGGTTATTAGTGACCTCTCCCCTGGCAGCAACTGGTACCGTCTGCTATGAAAACACATCACAGCATCTAGCAACTGCTTGGAATGGGCAGGGATGTGCACAGAACAGTTACAATCTCATTTATTCCAGAAAAAAAGCAGAGAGGATCACAATATGCAAGCACTAGGCTACTTTCCTATTAAAATATATATTGCTCTCACAGTCTGAATAATAACTTATCAATTTCTTTGTACCTTCGGATTTGTTAATAATATGTTTAAAACAGAATAATGGAGATAAATATCTTTAATTTTCTACCTCATTTTGCCTTCAGAATACTCAGGCAACCTGCAGCTTTCTTTTTGCTACTAATTCTTGACACATTGTAATCTGAATATAAAACTTGAGCAGGGAAATCATTTAAACATTTAGAAAGACCACAGAAACTTAGAAAGAAGAAATCTTAAAACTGCACAGATGGACAATCATTGAGAGTGAAACTGCACCCAGATTCAGTGGCCTCACCCTACCAAGTGCACTTTCAGATTAGAAACAACCTTCCATTTGAAGTCACTGTCTAACCCAAGACTGCACTGAAACCTCTGACAGCAAGATGAACTTGCATTGGCTAATTCATTCCTTGTATTCCACAGCTGAAATTTGTCCATCTGGTAGTTGTCTTTTACAGATTTTGGGGACCTGCTTTTTCCATCTGTGTTTTTACAGCACCAAATAAAATTGGATCGTGATGCTCAGTTCATGCTATTAAACACTCTGAAAATATAGATACAAATTTAGTATATGAAATACTCTAAGAGAATGAGGTCAGGTTTCCCAATGGGTTTTTAAAAAGGAAAAAAGAGAGTTCTGTGGGTAATAATTTCCACAAAACAACATTTTTGAACAAGCATTTGAACAAACACTTGCTGAACAAGGAAAGAAACCTCCTTAACTACCTTGAAATACTAAATGCATTTTGACCTAAATTATCCAATCTGCCAGGATTTAAGAGAGATGAGAACTCCAAAGCAAAGGTAGAAGGCAAAAGATGATGCCTACACTTTAGGCATTGACACTGTGAGATTTTCTGCATCCCAGCACACATCTTCCTCCTTCTGAGCCCTCATAAAACAGAGTTTGGACATCATGGTTTGGGGAGATATCAAGAGAGGATTTAATGTGATATGAGAACAAATGGACATTACAAATATCCTAACTTCTATGCTTTTTTCAGGCAGGCACTTTCCAAACTCATCAACATTGCAGTGCTAGAAAGAAGATGCAGAACCAGGGTCTGAATATGAAGGGTTTTATTGGGCCTTACTAAAGCCTGTAATTTATGATACCAGCCTCTAGGATATGAAATGTTTACCTAGCCTTTCCTCCTCTGATGTCAGGGAAAAAGTATCTGGATGGATTTTAAATTGTATTACTCAAAGTAAAGTAAAATGGAAACACGAAAACAACCTTAGATAAATTGCTTCAATGACCAGTTAAGCTTGACAGCATAGCAAGTACTTTACAGCTGGATTTGGTTCTATGACCCATTGCCTGAGAGCATCTTTCTTTTTCTCTATTTTCTAAATTACAAATGTACATTTTTGACTTTTAAAGGAAAAAAAAAAAAAATTAAAAATCTCCTAGATTGGCACCATTGTTTCCAAAGAGCCTTTCTGGCTTATATTTGTATTCTCAGAAACCTGTTTTCCTCCCCGCTTTTTTTTTTTTTTTAATGGTTTTTTGCAAATACAAATGTATAATTATATAAAAATTACATTATAATCTCTTGTTCTTTATATATCCATGTTTTCCTTTTAAATACAACAATATATGACTACTTCAAAAGCACATTAATTTATTATTTCATTAAGTCTTCACTGTACTTATATTAACTTATCTGAACATCTGCATTAACTGAAGCAAGCTACAGCTACGTCCCCTTAATATTAAAAGCAAAGCAGCAGCTCATCTGATGAGGCAGCAAATTAAAGTTGTTTCAGCCCTACTCAGTTTATGATTTTTAGAGTAGGTACCCTCCATGACAGGTCCACTCCATGTTTACTGTTGTGGTCTGGAAAATACACATATACCTTCACTTACTGTCTCCTTGATCCATGGCTAATTGCATCTATCCATCCTGTTGCTTGATGTAATCATCTTTTAGTGAACCAACTTTCTCAGGAACCCTCATTGCATGAAATATGTTTTTAAAATTCTATGCTGAAAGTTTCTTTTTCTCATTTTTGTCCATTTTTGACACATCACTCTCCACATATATCAGGCTTTCTTTAACTCTCAATAATACTCTACAGTACTTATGATTAAGTACTCTAATACTTAAGAGCCTTAAAAGGATTATGATTATTTTTTGGTCCTGCAGCAGCAACTATAAAAACATACCTAGATGCCTAACTACTGAGGAAAACTTTGAAAACGATTTTTTACCAACCTTTCTGAAGTTAGCTGCACATGTCCTCCACTGAAAAAATACAAAGCAATTAGGTCCTCAATAAGACACTTCATTTTCATGTGTGTGGTACATATACATTATTCCCATAGTGTTCTGACAAATAATTATTCAGAATACTTCAGAATTCATGAATATAAGGTACTTTGCCTTACTCTTTTTTCATCTTTTGGGATGGGTTGAAAAAAAATACTTTTAAAGGTCTATGACTGCAAGCTGGCCTTCCCTCTAATCTTATTTCACTTTTATATTTTAATCAATACTGAATATTAAATAAAATTTTAAGTATTATTTAAATCTTCAACTGCTACCTCAATGAATGTATTTAAAAGTTTGTTAACAGACATTTTGAGTTAAAGGATGTCCTGTATTTTCTACATTATAACTGAGGTACTTGATTTAAAGCAAAGACATATAGAGAGATCTTTTCCCAAAATTCAGTCCCAAGAAAGAGATTGCTAGTTGCTCCATGTTCTATAAAATTCATGTCCCTTTACCTTTTCTCTTCTTAAAACACATTTTATATCTTCCAGAAAGCAGATTTTTCACTTTTGTTGCCCAAGGGCATACTAGAGTTGTTACTGACCAATTGCTGCTTTCCCACTGTCTGCTCCTCATTTAAGTACCCACAGGGACATCTCGTTTGACTAATTTAAACAGCCCTCTGTTCCCAGAGAAAACCAAGAAATACAGTTTCAAAATTCTGTAGCCTTTTCAGTACAGCCCTCAGGTCTGACCTTCTTCCTAAATAATTACTGTGGTATCTTCTTCTGGATCATGTAGATAAGGAGCTCCCTCTTAAATTCAGCAAAAAGCAAACACAGGTAACAAAGGTCACTTCCACCTGAAGAACCAAAAGACACAGGAGAAAACCTTGACACAGTTGAGCATAGCAACACAAGCCACTCTCTTTAGCCCTATAAACTGTTTCCAACAATGTCCAAAATCAAACTATATGGCTCAGGTAAGCACACAGAGACCCACCTGTAACAGTCAGCCCTCATGTTTCTGCAGTACACAGGTTTCCCAATTCTGGGATGACACCTCTGCATTTAGAAACTCTTGATGGAATACATCTAATTAGATTTTTAATGAAATTGGCCTTTGCAGTCTTGCACAGTTTTGGTATCCATAATGGCGTACACCAAACAGTTTTACAGTTTATAAGAGCAACAAAAAGCAAGCCCTTTCTAAGTTTGTGGTGATGCTCTCTTTGATTTATTTATTTTTTTAATCTTTAACTTTCTCACTGACACCCTCTTTTGTCAGTGAAGTCGATGGGATCTCCCTTTCTCCAGTCCTGGAGGACAAATGACTGGGTCTGTAGATGTGGCTCCTTTGCTCTATCCACTGCACTTTGATGGGTTACCACCAGACCTTGAGCCACTGCCCTTCTCAGGACACATCTCAAGGCAGGCAATGCAGCACTGACCATTCCAATAAGAAAACAGCACTTTGCTGAGCTGCAATTAGGAATTCACTTTATTTCAGGGACTTCAAGAACCATCCACGAGGCAGTCATTGTAACTAAGCACACAGGGCACAGATGCCACTTCTGCACCAGCAACACAGTCATCCTGCTCAAACTCAGCGGGCACACAAAGGCTCCCTGTATCCCTTGGCTAGAGAACAAAGATCTCATCCTGATGCAGACAGCTGTGGAAATTGAGAGATGGCTATGGGGGAACTCAGAGAAAATAAAAACTGGCTGATAAAGGTTCTCCCTTTTACTGATCACATTGAACTGCTGTGCTGTCTTGTATCACGTAACAGCTTGGACAAGGAACCCAAATGATTTCGTTTTGACATACAATCACTAAAAAGAAATATATTGACTTTTTTGCTTTCACTATTTCCTTTCACATTACATCATGTAGGTGTAAATTTTTACATTAAAAGATTAAATTCCTTTCCTTACTTTTCAAAACGACATCTTCGTAATTTTAAACACCTTCTAACACCATTCACAAACACACATGAAGATGGTCTTGTGAGATTCAGAAGCTGGGGAGCAGACCCTAATACTTTTTGAAAAGGTCATGCTACTTCCTTTGGCAAATGTACAGCTGATTATTAGTTTATTGCACCAGGCACATAACTTACATGATACAAAATATTCCCAGTGCATTTGCATAGCTTCATCTTAAAATCATACTGAGACCATTTCTCCCCACTTATCTGAAAAAAAACCAGAACCTATCCTCAGGTCTTGCAAAAATTACCATATGAGCCGTGATATTTTTTAGTTTTGTATTTAACTTCTTATTTGTGCCAGGGTCATCAGAGCAAAACACAAAAATGTTTTGCTTTAGTATATGAAAATCTTTTTGTCAGTGATCATTTGTACTTTTTAGACAAGCCAGTCCATAGTCTGTATTCCCTTTGAAGAATTTATCTTCAATGCCTACTCACATTCCCCTCTCATTCAGCAATTTCTCAGCTTTCATGGTTTATAAACCACAGAGATCAAGTGATTCCAAAGGAGACACTCTGTTTTTTCACCATGCAGGATGTTCCAGCTATGCTTTGGATTGTGATGACATTGCAGGTAGCACTTCTAAATCTCTTGGCTTCATGATGCCTATACTTCGAAAAAAATCAAAATAGTATTTCAACATTATTTCAGTGAATAAATTACTGTGCAACTCTTTGAGAACTCTTGCTTTTAATGGTTTGTATTAAAATACATCAGCACTGACTGATACCTAACAAGAACACTACGTATAACACAGCAATGGAACAGCAGGATTTTTCCTGCTATTTTTTCAGTAAACCAATATGCAGGTTCCCCTTCCATATGTACCTGACAATAAAACATGATTGATCAGTCAGCTCTGTTGATTTTTCAGAGCCAACAACATCTCATGTACCATTGCTAATGTTTTAATCAGTTGAAATAATTTATTTTTCTTTCAACTGGTATCTCTCTGATATGGACCAGTTTCATCCGTGCTATTAAAAGAATAAAAAGCATGTTTTCAAGAGAACTGTTAAAAACACATACTATTTGTTCAATGTCTGGGGTTCACTTAAATAACATGACAAAATATCTTCTCATTATAAATTGTGATACAAACATGCAGACTTCCAAATTCACTTAAAAAGACAGAATTTTTTTAATCTTCATAAAGCATAAGTGAATCATCTGACTGCACTTAAGCCATTTTTAATTTTTGAAATATCTACCATCATGAAAGCATTTATTACCCTTTTGAGGTCAGTCAGCTGAGGAGGTGGGAATACAAAAAAACCAGTTCTATTCCAAAGAATAAAAGATTAAATTTTCAATATTGAGATCTCATGATCCAATTAAAGTGAAATTTACAAGCAACAAAAGAGATTCAGAAATTCTATTAAATCCGTAGTATCAGAAAAAAAAAATCTCTAAGAATGCTCTAACAGTAATGTAATAGCAGGACTGATGAAAACTGTTCTATTAGCCCAAGTGTGAAAATCAATCATAGGCATAATGTATGAAATAAGCTGAATGAACTTCATTTAGAATTCACTTTAATTACAGTTTTACACCAAGTCTTCGGGCTATGAGCTCCCTAATATGGAACTACCTCTTTCACCAATAATAAAGCTTCCTTATGAATAGCACAATAGGTAGATCTCCAATAAATGACAGAGGCATAGGCAGTTTTTCACTGGCTTTTTACTTCTGTTGAATGACATGAACTAGCTATCAGAACAATTGTGGATATATTTGGGTATGAAGGTTGTTTAATCCCTAACCACACCACAGTTTTTATTGCATATAAAATATTGTGGAAAATAAAGAATTTTCTTTTCTTGCTCATTTCTTCATTAGTCTTGTTTTTTTACTTGGAAGAAATTTATTTCTGGCCTTACTCTTGATTTCAAATGGTGATCACCTGTGGAAGACCTACAGATTGTAACCTATACATTATTTTTAAAGAGGCTTTCAGTTGACTAGAGAAGTTAGAACAGAGAAGCTGTTAAAATTGGCAGATGGTAACAAAAAAAGTATCTGAGCAGAGTGTTTTGGTGCTCCCACAATCAATTATGTGGTCAGGAACCTATTGATCTCTCTGAATTGCCCACAGCTGAATTAATAAACTTCTGCCACTTCACTCTTCAATGGGAGTGTTCTATGCCCATGATATAGCTAACACTCCAATGGATAGACTCCATATAAATACTGGAGCCAGGTGCACCTCTGTGGTACCTCTGGGAAAACAGCACTGAAGAGTCACATGTTGTTCGCATGCTGAAGGAACTACAGAATATCTGTCTTTTTCTGTGGGGGCCTGAATATATGTATTGTTATGGAGAGAGTCCCTGTTAAGATCTATGTATTGTAAGATCTGTGTGGGTCCTAGTTACTCCAAACAAGCTACAGCTGTGAAGTCCTTAGTTGGGCAGCAGCTGTAGCTCGTGAAGGTAACTGGAATAAATAGGGGTGGGTCGAGAGCCCAGGAGGAGCCTCTGAGAAGACACATGAAGGACTGTGCTGCAGAGAAGAACAGCTTGGTGCAATATGGGATTTGAGAATTATGAAATACAACAAGAATACAACATTTTTCTCCTTCAGCACAGCAAGCTTCACCTTCTCTCTGCCCACTGGTGTGCTGTGGAGCTGGCAAAACTGCACAGCCAGACACTGCCAAGCTGAATTCTCTTCAATACTGCACCAATGTAATAAATTTTGGGTTACTCCTTATTGTCTACCACTGAATTTCCTCCCATATTTGTGAATTTGACTGTGAGACTTCTGCTATACTTTATATTTGTGGAAGTTAGCAACTGGGCTTCAGACACAAGTGTGAAAACTGTATGACTGCATAAACCTTCTTTCAGAATTCTCTACAATCAGGTTATCACCTTAAACCCACCAAGATTTTACTACAATGAAGCAACAAAGGCATCATCAAGTTAGATTTCTGAAGGTGGCTGAAGCTTCTAACAAGCACAAAAAATACTGTTGCTACTAGTATCTCAAGAGTATTGTGAAAGACTCCCTGCCTAGATATTGTTTTGAAATTTTTTTTTGTTATTTGTAGTGAAGCAAAAGAATATATTAGCTAACTGAGGTGTAATTGCATCAGAGAGTTATTCTGAACAGCTAAACAGTGCAGTGTTGATATTACTCAAAGATATGACTCTGAAAAAGCTTTAAGAACAAAGGTAAATTAGCCTTTGTGTGGCTTAAAAGAAAAATAAATGTAAGCCATAAATAATTTTTTTCCCATTAGTTTATTTGCCCTAGTCTTCAACATTACCAAAGTCCAGAATATGACAGCAGTGGACATGATTTTATTTTTTGTCCCTCATAAGGCAGCTGGAAGAAAGATGTCTACAAACAACATTTATACACAGAAATAAGGTTTGCTTAACTAAACTCTTCTTTCAGTGGACCATAATTTACAAGTTCCTGTAAGTCTGCAGCTATATTTTGTATGTGTTGTACTCTTGGACCCACTCTGCTCTCATGCCTTTGCCAACATGGTGTGCTGAGAGATCTCACAGTCAAGGATAATACTTGTATTACCAGTATGATAAACAATAGCTTTTATTTGCAAGCTTCAAGCATAACTGGTAAATAAGATGAATAATCAGTGTTAGAAATTAGTACAGAGAGAATATTCAGCAGTGCAATGTGGGCCGTCAGTTACTTTTACATATGTAACTTCTGATTACTGCCTTAAAGACTGAATGTCTGGTCACAGATTTTTTTTTTTGATGTGCATGCCTTTGCCTGGAGACACTGACAAAGGAGGTTTTAAAAAGACAGAACATTCCTTCAGGATGTAGACCTAATGTCTCATTAGAGATTTCCTTGATTTCTTTCGTGTTTTTAGGCTTTTAATACTTGGTTATTTTAAGAGGTCTTTGATGGAATAATGTAATTGCAATTAAATCCTCACTAGATGCATTGAGATCTGCTAATTGAACATTCTGAGTAAGAGCCCAATGTATTAAGTATTGTGATTCTAAAATTAGGAAAAAACAAGCACTGCTTAATTTTCATTGCAGTATGATGATAGCTTTGTCTTCAATTTCACAGCTAAAATCCTTTTCTACATTCTTCATTTCCAATCAACATCTGGTGTAACTGATTCCCCTAAAAAGTTTTGTGTAAAGATTTTTAATGAAGCAAACTAGTTAGTTTGTTAGTGGCTAAAATACTTTGATATGGACCTTTGAGATGTCTTTACAAAATGAGGGGGTTTTATTTTTTTTTTTATGTCTTGGGGAAAACTGCTTACCATGTTTGACCCATATTCATGAATTCTTTCACTGAGCTCAAACTGCTTATTTAAAAAAAAATTAAATTAAGCATCCCAAAAAGATAATTAATAATATCTGTAACAAGGCCAAACTATCTGTGATTAAATAGCTTTCTATTTCCATATGTTTTTATGGTATAGCAAAACCCAGAAGCACACCAGAACAAATTAATATTTTTTTTCTCAAATGAATAAAAGATATTTCTTTATCACCAAAGTTATGAGAATGCTTACTTGTTAGAATAAAAAAAAATAAGCTCAAAAGTGTCTGATAAATAACAAGGTGTCTATAATAATTGTCATCATTTGCTAAAATGGGCATGTAACTTTCTGCACTTTTGTAAGAGTGTTCAAACAGCAATGTAATTCATAAATATATCTGTCTTAAATCCCTGTATAAAATTTCCTAGAACAGCAAATAAAATTATTAAAGAATCATATTGCACTTGTATCTTAAACTTCTACCCCACAGAAGTAAAGCCTGGACAGAGAGTTCTGGCACCATTATGAAAATAAAAATTCTCAGTAAAAAGGGATCTTAATCTCCAAAATATTTGAAAGCAGAGGTCTATTTAAATAAATAAATATTTTAAGTTCTTCTCTTGAGTTATGAGAAAGATTTCACTAAGGTCTATAATCTCAAATATAACAACTAGTTGTTTAGAGGGGATTTTTTCCCTTGGTATTCCCCCTATACAATCAATTAACTACTAAACACAGATTTCCATAGCATCATTTAGAAATTTGGTTTTTTTTAATAGTGATGAAAACTACTTATTTCATAACCCACCATTCTCTAGAGGTGAGAAAGAATCTCAGAAGACAGCAGGCATGGCATTAAAATGACCCAGCTTATCTTCTTGGCCTCCTGAGGTCTCTGCATGGCAATCCCTACCCAGCCCCTCTGTGCACATGTTGGCAGACTTGCTGACATCAGAAAAGACCAGGAGTGTGAAATACCTCTGCTCTGTAAATACTTAAGTATGAACTATTTGTTTCTGCTGACATTTTACTGCCCTCTTGCACAATGTAGTATCCTTCGTTTCATTTTTTCACAGTTGCAGCGTTCTCGCTGCCTTTATTGGCTCAATTATTTGAAGTGATATGAAGTGTTGTTTTTTTTTTTTTAGCAGAAATAAGTTTATACTTCAGCCACAAGTCAATTACAGATATTAGAAAATTCAGGTGTGTGTGTTTGAAAATATCAATCCACTCTTGACCAAGTTATTGCTCAGCTAAAAAGAAATGAACAGAAGGATGCCATTCATCAAGCAGTGATTAATTAACTAAGCATATCTGAGTGCTCATATTGGCTGTATTTTCATGATAGGAGCACAGTTCAATTTAGTTTATTGTCGCTCCCTTCCAGGAAGTTTCTCAGCTGCATGACGGCAATCCTCCTCCAGGCACTTAAAAGAAATAGAGTTAGCAAGCTGTTTATCTGAGATAACTTTCTGCAGCAGTGAGGGGAAACCATTACTGCTGACCAGTGGCAGGTCTTGCTTGTGTTTCTTGCAGTGCCTGGGTGGGCTTGCCAACAGAGACTGGAAGGACTGTAACATATAATTCTGCTCTCAGTGGAAAAGCACAAACCATTCATTTCAGTATCCCAGCAGAGGGGAAAAGAGTGATGTAGAATTCGTGCATAATCTCAGAGTCACTAATTTCACTTATGCATAAACATGAGTACTAAAATAAGACAAGCAGGCTTGAAGGACAGTCTCCCCTAGGAATTCAAACTCTATGTTAATACCCAAATCTCAAGAACATCTCCACCCTAGATATTCTGTAATCAGAAACCAGTGCAAAAGCAAAATTTAACTTCCTTTCATGGAATCCCATGATAATTTAGTTTGGAAGGGAACATCAAACATTTGCCCAACCACCTGCCCAAAGCAGTGTCAGCCACAAGCTGAACACTCCTGGACCTCAAGGGTCACTCTTTTTCTTCAGTATTAAGCAAGTGTTCAGTTCACTTCCTTGCATACGTGTGTCTGATGCATGTCCCAGGGAAGCAAACCCTCCTGGCGTCCAGC
Organism: Melospiza georgiana; assembly: GCF_028018845.1. NCBI lineage: Eukaryota > Metazoa > Chordata > Aves > Passeriformes > Passerellidae > Melospiza > Melospiza georgiana. The sequence continues at coordinate 34,068,465 of NC_080431.1, forward strand.
TGCTGGTCCCAGAAAGACTCTGCCTCCTAAATGTCACCAGCTACTTTCCTAAATGCCCCAGTTGAACCTACAGAACTGCAAAGTGCTGCACACAAACTCCAGTGCCTCTGGGCTGCAAGGTGTGTACAGAAACAGCATGCACAGAGCATCATGACCCTGTGTGCCTCTCTCATCTGAATGACTGATAAAAAGTGCAAAGAATAAATAAATAGATGAAATATTCTTTGAGATAAGGACATAAGGTGTGGTGTTTTTTGTTTTTTATCAGAAGACTAACTTCTATTTGGCCAGAAAAATTCAGTTTCTTCTGAGAAACTCATACCGTAATAACCAATACATAAATACTTAATTATTAGAAGAAGATACTTTTATTAATTATTCTCATCACTTATTCCATTTTACTCCTTCTTTTTTCTTCCTTATGTATATATTTTTAACTATTACATTTATTACTAATTACATACAATGCATGGTAGTTTCATAATTGCAGGTCAATGCTTCCTTCACTGGTTATAATTGCCTTCCTTATACAAAGGAGCAAACATGCCTACTGAGATTCAAGTAAAGCATTTATTAATACTGAGCTATTGTCCCAACTCTGCAAATTTGCCTTTATCTGCTGGCAGGATATAATTACCACATTTATGTTATAGAATCACAGAAATATACAATAATTTTAGGTTGGAAAAGGCCTCCAAGATCATGAAGTCTAACTGCTACCCTGGCACTTCCAGGAATATTTGTGCAGTGTTTCCAGTTGAGTATTTTCTGT